>NC_091376.1:13561597-13582053 GCF_038502225.1 Cherax quadricarinatus
TCTTTGAAAATATTTGTCCCTTTTTAATAATCTATTCACACAGATATATAGTTATTTTGACAAATTTGGTTATTTCTTTATTTATAAAGTTTAGTCATCCAATGTTTTAACTACGCGGCAACTGGTGATGAAATTTTATATCCGCAGGTTTTCTGGCAGTGTTCATTTTCTAAGGCTTGGCACATGATCCATAAATTGTGGGGATTGGCACATGATCCATAAATTGTGGGGGTTGGCACATGATCCATAAATTGTGGGGGTTGGCACATGATCCATAAATTGTGGGGGTTGGTACATGACCCATAAATTGTGGAGGTTGGCACATGATCCATAAAATGTGGGGGTTGGTACATGACCCATAAATTGTGGGGGTTGGCACATGACCCATAAATTGTGGGGGTTGGCACATGATCCATAAATTGTGGGGGTTGGCACATGATCAATAAATTGTGGGGGTAGGCACATGATCCATATATTGTGGGGGTTGGTACATGAACTATAAATTGTGGGGGTTGGTACATGATCCATAAATTGTGGGGGTTGGCACATGATCCATAAATTGTGGGGGTTGGCACATGATCCATAAATTGTGGGGGTTGGCACATGATCCATAAATTGTGGGGGTTGGCACATGATCCATAAATTGTGGGGGTTGGCACATGATCCATAAATTGTGGGGGTTGGCACATGATCCATAAATTGTGGGGGTTGGCACATGACCCATAAATTGTGGGGGTTGGCACATGATCCATAATTTGTGAGGGTTGGCACATGATCCATAAATTGTGGGGGTTGGCACATGATCCATAAATTGTGAGGGTTGGCACATTATCCATAAATTGTGGGGATTGGCACATGATCCATAAATTGTGGGGGTTGGCACATGATCCATAAATTGTGGGGGTTGGCACATGATCCATAAATTGTGGGGGTTGGCACATGATCCATAAATTGTGGGGGTTGGCACATGACCCATAAATTGTGGGGGTTGGCACATGATCCATAATTTGTGAGGGTTGGCACATGATCCATAAATTGTGGGGGTTGGCACATGATCCATAAATTGTGAGGGTTGGCACATGATCCATAAATTGTGGGGATTGGCACATGATCCATAAATTGTGGGGGTTGGCACATGATCCATAAATTGTGGGAGTTGGCACATGACCCATAAATTGTGGGGGTTGGCACATGATCCATAAATTGTGGGGGTTGGCACATGATCCATAAATTGTGGGGGTTGGCACATGATCCATAAATTGTGAGGGTTGGCACATGATCCATAAATTGTGGGGGTTGGCACATGATCCATAAATTGTGGGGGTTGGCATATGATCCATAAATTGTGGGGGTTGGCACATGATCCATAAATTGTGGGGGTTGGCACATGATCCATAAATTGTGGGGGTTGGTACATGACCCATAAATTGTGGGGGTTGGCACATGACCCATAAATTGTGGGGGTTGGCACATGATCCATAAATTGTGGGGGTTGGCACATGACCCATAAATTGTGGGGGTTGGCACATGACCCATAAATTGTGGGGGTTGGCACATGATCCATAAATTGTGGGGGTTGCCACATGATCCATAAATTGTGGGGGTTGCCACATGATCCATAAATTGTGGGGGTTGGCACATGATCCATAAATTGTGGAGGTTGGCACATGACCCATAAATTGTGGGGGTTGGTACATGACCCATAAATTGTGGGGGTTGGCACATGATCAATAAATTGTGGGGGTAGGCACATGACCCATATGTTGTGGGGGTTGGTACATGAACTATAAATTGTGGGGGTTGGCACATGATCCTTAAATTGTGGGGGTTGGCACATGACCCATAAATTGTGGGGGTGGCACATGACCCATGAATTGTGGGGGTTGGCACATGACCCATAAATTGTGGGGGTTGGCACATGACCCATAAATTGTGGCGGGTTTCACATGACCCATAAGTTGTGGGGGTTGGCACACGACCCATAAATTGTGAAGGTTGGAACATGGCCCATAATTGTGGAGGTTGGCACATAACCCATAAATTGTGGGGATTGGCACACGACCCATAAATTGTGAAGGTTGGAACATGACCCATAAATTGTGGGGGTTGGTACATGATCCATAAATTGTGGAGCTTGCCACAAAACCCTTAAATTAAAGATAGCCAGTAACATTTCCTCCAAATTGTTCTCTGACCTGTGCATATGGCCCAGGTGTCTTTTTACTCTGGTCAAGGCTGTCAGTATTAAGTAGATTCGAGTGATATGTTAGAGATATGCTCTTGAAAACACAAAATGGACCTAAAGCTTATATTTTTGTATTATTTCTAACTATTAGTTTTGAAGAACCTCTTGGAATGTAAAAACCCCACCCCACCCCACCTGAATTTGTAGAGGTGCAGGTACAAGCAGGCCTTGGTTATACAGCAGGTTAGTTTTCAGGATACTGTAGGGCCCTTCTTATACAGCAGGACAGGTTCCAGGCTACTGTAGGGCCCCGCAAATACAACAGGTTAGGTTCTGGGCTACTCTAGGGCCTCGCTTATACAGCAGGTTAGGTTCTGCGCTACTCTAGGGCCTCGCTTATACAGCAGGATAGGTTCCGGGCTGCTGTAGGGCCTTGCTTATACAGCAGGTTAGGTTCCAGGCTTCTGTAGTGTCTTGCTTATACAGCAGGTTAGGTTCTGAGTTACTGTAGAGCCCTGCTTTTACAACAGGTTAGGTTCCAGGCTACTGTAGGGCCTCTCATATAGAGCAGGTTAGGTTCTGGGCTACTGTAGGGCCTGTCTTATGCAACAGGTTAGGTTCTGGGCTACTGTAGGGCCTCGCTTTTACAGCAAGTTAGGTTCCAGGCAACTGTGGGGCCTCTTATACAGCAGGTTAGGTTCTGGACTACTGTAGGGCATCTCTTATACACCAGGTTAGGTTCTGTGCTATTGTAGAGCCTCTCTTATACAGCAGGTTAGGTTCTGTGCTACTGTAGAACCCTGCTTATACAGCAGGTTAGATTCCAGGCTACTGCTGTTAAGCAAAAATTACTGTAAAGTGAAACAGGCTTTTTTCACTTTCAGATTCATATAAAGCTTGCTAGCATGTTTACACAATCATACAGTATTAAGTGAGCATTATAGCTAGGCCTAAGAAATGCATATACAATACACATATTACTTACATTAAAATATTTTTGTTCTTATAGTCAGTGGTGAATATATTTATTGTAGGAAGTCTGAATAAATAACGAATGGGTATAATTGAAAATCACTGTATTAGTGAAATGCCATACAGCAAAGCATTGTAAAGTGGGGCCCTTCTGTATATTTATTTTGTAATTAGCGTATTTTTGTATTTTTTTTTCAGATTTTGCTTGGGAGTCAACCCTAATAACCTTCTAATATGAGTAGTGGCGAGAGTGATGATGACTCACTGCAGCTGTCTGCACAGACTATGGGTGCCTTACTGGAGTTCTATAAGGAGCAAGAAGAAAGGGCAGACAAATTACGGCAAATAGAAGAGGGTGACATTCCTGAGTTTTTTGAGGAAAATTGGGTAGGAATACTGTACCATATTCATTTTTTATTGATGTGCATGACAGCTCAGTTTTTTTTTTGCAGTGCTCATATTATGGTCAGTATTTTAGGTAGGACTTGGGCTAAAATAAAATTAATTAAAAAGCATTCAGTTAAAAATAGGTAAGTTAACAATTCATTTTTAATATTTTTTTTATCAGATAGTGTTCATGTACTACTTTGGACAAACCTAAAATATTCTTGTAGACACAAATTTATCTTTTCATAATAAATTTTAATATAAGGATTCAGTGCATCTGAATGGTATCTTGATTTATCTATTTTATTTCTTTAAAAAAAAAAAAGTTGCTTCAATACATATACATATACCATAGACTTAACAACTATATAAATATAATTAACAAAAAAAAATATTGTGACTACAAAAAGCATATAACAATAGACCCTAGAAGCTTAATTATGCAGGACTGTGTCTAAATGAAGTAGCGTATACTCTTGTGTTTTATTATTATTCTTATTGGAAAATGTCATTTTTTTATATTGCCTTAGGGTACTTTTCTCTTTTACATTTGTTTAACCCTTAAACGGTCCAAACGTATATATACGTTTTTTCAACATCTGAAAGTATGTAAAAAAATGTAGATCTTTTTTGTTTTACATTTGAAAACGTGTAAAATAAACTTTTATCTACATTTTTTTTTGTTATATTTGAAAATATGTGAAAAAACAGTAGATCTACTTTTGTAGCAATACGAATTTGAACGTCGATCTGTTTGGACCGTTTAAGGGTTAATAATGAGTAATTTACTCTAATAATGCCTCATAAAATCGTAATGACATGATTGCAAACAAACCATGGAATAGGTGGGGTTTGAACCCATGGCAAGAGAGTCCTGGGGTTTTAGGATTCACTCACCTTGGGTTCAAACCCCACCGTGGCCTGATCGCTAAAGTTCTCACTTCACACGGCGAGGGTCTGTGTTCGATTCCCAGCGAGGGTAGAAACATTGGGCGTGTTTCTTTACACGGGTTGTCTATGTTCACCCATCAGTAAAATGGGTACCTGGGTGTTAGTCGACTGGTGTGGGTCACATCCTGCGACAAAGACCTAATTGCATAACATGGGACTTTCTGTGTAGTAGTATGTCATTGATGTCAGCTAGGCCTGTATACCATGTACATGTAGTAAATAATGATATTATTATTATTGTTATTATTATAGTTCTGTGGTTTGCTTACTCTAATAATGGTTACCTTATCCTGGAAGCTTGATTAACTAGTGCTTGTTTATGTGTAGTATATCATGATCAACTGCCTGGAAAAACCTGTATGTGTACCACAGAAGTACAGTAGAGCCCCCCCCTGTATCCATGGATCTGGTATCCACAAGTTCTGTTACCCATCGTTTACAGTGGCCCAAAAATAACCCTTAATTTTGCTTAATAATCGTCCCAAAGTGCAAAAATAGTAATGGTGGCAGTTTTTCAGAGCCTAAGAGAAGCCCTGAAATGCTTCCCATCAGTGAAAAAGTGCTAATTTTAGACTTTCTTTGCATAATTTATCAATTAAACTTTATAAAATAATGGCTTGTATATAGGATTCGCTATTATCCATAGTTTCAGGTATCCACAGCAGGTCTTGGAAAGTATCCCCCGTGGATACAGGGGTCCTACTGTACAAGATATTCAGTGCTTAGTTTTCCAGCTCACTGCTAGAACACAGGAGACCAGAACATGCCTGCTACCCATGTGTTTAATTCTCCCTTGCTCTCTGTGTCTTTCCTATCCTGTTTCTCTTTTTGCAGATTACTAGCAACATCATGTGGTTAGTCTCAGTTTTTACTTATAACTACCCAGACACACACAACCCACACATAGCAGAATGAAATTTAAGATAATGTTTTGGTCCAAGTTGGACCATTAACTAGTCACACACAAGCGTGAAAGGAAGGAAGCCAGTATATATATACGAGAGGGGGGAGGCCAAGAGAAGAATGGTATTGTGCCTTTTTATGCTTGGTAACTACCCAGGTTAATAGGTGAAGGTTTTGTCCCAAACTGCTGTAAGGGCCTAGTTACAGTTACTAACCTGACAAGTGTGTGTCCTACTTTCAGGAGGCTGAAGGATCATGACTGTGTGCCTCAGGCTTGCCCCATTCTCTCAAGGTTCTATATATTACATGCCCTTAAAGCCTCACCTGTTACTTTCCACATAATCCAAGACTCCAGTGGTATGGGCAGCTTTCTTTAGCACGATCTCTTTATTCCCTTGGAGGTGATCAAATTAATCTTAAAGCATGCAATCCTACTTTGTTACCCCCTTCTATACCTATCACTGTCCATGACTTCCTTCTTATGTTGGCCATACTTAACCTCAGACTAACCTCTTGCCCACACCCTGTAGTGCCTCTGTATTCTTCATTTGTTTTATACTGGTATATTTATTTTTTCACACTTTTGTGAGGCACTGGTATGTATCTTTTTGTTGTATGTATGTGTTTATGACAGGAAGGAGCTTGGACATCCAACAGGCATGTGTGAGCATGTTAGAGGATTAAGTGTAGGCAAGTGCTTTTTATGACTTGATGTGCTGTTGGAGTGTGAGTAAGGTAACATTTATGAAGGGATTGAGGAATACTGATTAGCTGAATTTGAGTTCTGGAGGTGGGAAGTACAGTGCCTGCACTTCGAAGGAGGGGTGAGGATATTTCAGTTTGGAGGGGCACACCTCTGACAAGACAGTGATGGAGCGAGTGATGGCCAAAGCGTTTCTTCTTTTGTCGGGTCACCCAGCCTCGGTGGGAGTTGGCTGGTATGTTAAAAAACCTATTACAGTTCTTTGAAAACAAATACAATATGGTACCAGTAGTTCATAGTACACTATTGCAGTAGTTCACTTTAAACCCAAGAAAAATATATTCTCACAACATTGGAACCCAGATTAATTAAGTAGGGTTGGTGGAATAATAAAACGCTACAAATATTTTTAACATAATACAATCAGTGAAAAATTAACTGTCCTTTGAACAAGTCTTAAACTCCAATCCTGACAAAATTATGACAGTAGGTATTATCCTTGACTTCTGCTCTGGCATTCCCAGTGTTGTTAGTACAATACCTTGGCACTGGCATTATATTTTTCACAGTTCAAAGAGCATTGGGTATGTGGTCGTGTTGCAGTCACTCACGATAACACTTTTGTTACCAGAAGAGGTGACACCTTGGCTAATTTGTGACCTACTGCAAACAGAACCACTTGTCTCTCTCCACTCCTCAGGAAAAGATGGGTACATATATACCTGACCTCACATGCTTCTGCTTCCTGATCAACAGATAATAAGTCATCACGCTAAGATAACACTTACTTTTTTATTTGTCATGGTGTTCTACTATGTCAGCATTTATGATACAGTACACTGGAACCTCAGTACTCGAACAGCTTCTTACTTGAACAAAGCTCAGCACTCGACCACCACTGTAAACTGTCTCGTGTTTCTTCTCAATTTTTGGTGTTTTTTTTTTTCATATTATTTGTATAAATAAGCCACCATGGGGCTTACAAAGATTAGAAATAACAGCCAACCAAAGAGAAAATTGGTTGGGAAGAATTCGTTCGATACTCGAATCAATTGGCACTAGAACAGCCTCGTGGACTGAATTAAGCTTGAGTACTGAGGTTCCAGTGTATTTGTTGATTATTTTAATACAGGTCAACTGAAGGGGGCAAGGGGCTAGTAACCCCTTCTCCTCTATACAGTACTAAAGTTAAAAAGAGAAACTTTTGTTTTTCTTTTTGGGCCACCCTGCTTTGGTGGGACACGGCCGGTCTTGTAGCCAAGTGTACACAGTACCGTTCTAACATTGACCTTCCAGTAACTAAATTGTGAGGATTTATACACAAATAACCAGTACATAGGAGAGAGAAAAGCTTACGTTGACGTTTTGGTCTGACTTGGACCATTTACAAAGTCGTGGAGTATGACTTTGTAAATGGTTTAAGTTGGACCGAAATGTCATTGTAAGCTTTCTCTCCTATGTGTGAGTTATTTGTGTATTGTTCCAGTCACAGGATTGTGCCTTTTTGTTCATTGTGAGGATTTATTGTGATTGTATGTATCTTACATCAAAATTTGTATTTATTTGAATGTTTACATTTCAAGAACCTTTTTTTTTTCTAGAATATGAGTCAGTTTTGGTATTCAGAAGAGACTGCAAAAAGTTTAGCAGAAGAGTGTTTAAGGGCTGCAGGTAATCATGGCTCCATTGCTTGTGTTTCCTCTCCAACACTTTATAGAATGCTGAAGAAAATGGATCACAACTGCTCAAGTAAGCCCCCATATGTTATGTTACCATGGTCTTTAGAATTTTAATTTGAGTACAGCCTCTCCTCACTAACGACGGAGTTCCGTTCCTAAGACCACGTCGATAAACGAATTCGTTGCTAAGCAAGGAGCATACTAAAATGGTAGTGGGTTTGTGTCAACCATCTTTGGTATTGTTTTAATGTCACCTTTGCACCATTTATAACATTTTTAGTATATTTTTAAAAGTTTGTACAGTAATGTACTGTATATTGTAATAAACAGAATAGAGGAAATCATATCTAATATACGTACACTACAGTATTTGGGTATGCATACTGATCGGAGAGCCCGTTGTAAGTCCGAGTCATAGGTAAACGAGTACGTCGCTAAGGGAGGAGAAGCTGTATATGCAACCTTGCTTTAAATAAAAAAAATAAATATCCAGATGAGGGTGTTGAGAGAGAGAGAGAAAGTTTTAGAGAAACATTTACTGTCTCTAAATTTTAGCCAATATTTTTTGACAAAACCCATTGGTAAGACGAGAAGAATCCTTCCTCCATAAGTTATACATATAAGAGGCAACTAAAATTCCAGGCTAGTAATCCCTTCTGTATAAATTACTAAATGTATAAAGAAGAAAACCTTTTATTTCTTCTTTTTATGAGCCATCCTGCCTCGGTGGGAAACAGCCGATGTGTTGAATTTTTTTTTTTTTTTTACAAAAGAAGTTAAAAAGTTTGAGGACTTACAGTTCACAACACAGGTCACTATATACTGTAGTAAAAGTTTTCTGGTCTTTTGAAGGTACACAGTAGACACATTTTTTTGCTCCTCATTATGGAAGAGTAGCCTGAATTCTCTCTCTCAATGCACTGACTGTATCCCACTGAGGCAGGGTAACCTAAAAAGAGACACCAAAGTTTTTCTTTTTAAATTTAGTAATTTTTACAGAAGGGGTTACTAGCCCCATGCTCTTGGCATTTTAGTTACCTCTTATGACACGCGTGGCTTATAGAGGAAGAATTCTGTTCCACTACCCTTTGGAGAGTAACCTGAATATTTTATATAATTTAGAAAGGCTGTTATTACATTCTTTATAAACTTTATAAATACGTATCATGCTAGTGTAGTAAGTCACTTCTTGATAGATCAGTTGCTTAAAGAAACATTCACAAATTGTTTCATGGACAAATACTAGATTTCAATTTTCCAGATTTCTTTCATGACTTGGCCCCTACACAGCAAAAGATTAATTCAACAAAAATATAGACCCGGGTTTAGGATTTATAGGCAGTTAGAAGTGGCATTCTCCAGTAATTGCACAGAAACCAATTTGTTTTTTGATAAAAATTATTAACTTAAAACATATATAGCCCAAAACCAGTGTGATCATTCCTTTGAGTACATTCTACCATCACTGAAAGTTTGATACCAATCAAATAATTACCAAGTTCATTAATAATGTTAGTACATATATTGTGAAGTTTTTATCTATACAGCCTACACTTACATAATGCCATTTTGTCCATAAAATTCATCAGCCATTAAAGATTGCAGGCATTCATTAGAGAAATACAGATTTATTTAATGGAACAAATGCACCATTTTAGTGAAAAGAGGTTTTTTCAAGTTATTCTATGAAAACTAAAATCAGAAATGGTTTACTGTGTATAAAATTGACCAAAGGCCATCTACACATGCTAATAATTGCATGAGCTTTTTCTAGCTACAGTAAACCGGTGTTGATAATTTGAAGCTTGTACAAGAATGGTATACAATACCGACAAGATGAAATTAAGAAACGTGCAACATCTGGATATCTTTATTGTAGACGTTTCGTCATCCAGTGGCTTTATCAATGCAAATCCCAGGACATAACTTGAAGATAGTAGAACTATGTACAGAAGATGAGGTAATCAGTCCCTCAACCTAGGAGTAGGTGCGAAGAGCACCATAGTCTAGGAGATTCTGAATCAGAATCTCCTAGACTATGGTGCTCTTCGCACCTACTCCTAGGTTGAGGGACTGATTACCTCATCTTCTGTACATAGTTCTACTATCTTCAAGTTATGTCCTGGAATTTGTACTGATAAAGCCACTGGATGGCGGAACGTCTACAATAAAGATACCCAGATGTTGCACATGTGTCTTAATCTCAATTTGAAGCTTGTTGGATGAATCAATCTCAATCGCAATGAAGTCTTAATGTGTGTGCATAGCGCAAATTTTGATTTAGTGCAAAATTAATTAATGCTAGTTTTTCCCCAAACTCTTTAGATTATGCACAGAAATCACATATAATTTGAAAAATGCAAATTTGAATAATATGACTACTTCACAGGATTCATAATTTGCACTAATCAAAACTTAGCTATATAAACAAAAAAGTTGGAGGAACAAGATTTTTTTTCAACCAGTTGTAGTTACTTATTTCAGTATACAGCATCTAATAATACTGTAACAGTCTAGTGAAGAGGATCTCCATCTAGGATCAAAATGTACATATGTTTATAAATGTATTTTATTTTTCAGTTCAAGTGATTACCTGCCTTTGCAAGGGCACAGGTTAATACTGTTTTCATATCTCCTCATTGGGTAAAACTTAAAATGTTGATGATAATGTCACATTTCTTTTCTTTTCAGTAAAACTTTTGGAATACGATACAAGATTTGCTGTCTTCAAGGATGATTTTATTTTATATGACTTTAAAGATCCTTTAGGAATTCCTCGAGAGTTATTTGAAAATTTTGACGTTATTGTAGCTGATCCTCCATACCTTTCTGAAGACTGTTTCACTAAAACTGCTGCTACTGTAAAATATTTAATGAAGCCTAATGCCAAAATTATTGTATGTACCGGGTCAGTAATGGAGGAACTAGCAGGGCGGTTATTAGGAGTAACTAAGTGTCGATTTAAAATTGAGCATGTTAATAGTCTTAGTAACCCTTTTTTGTGCTATGCAAACTATAACCTTGATCATTATAAAAGTTGATTTTAGAATTAACAATTAAATTTCTTCTCTGTTGCTAAAAACAATCAAAGCTGATGATGCATCTTATTTCAGTTTTGAATTTTATTGATTTTATATCAATCATTTAGTTTTTAAGTTATTATAGCCTGAACACCAGCTGCGTTAAAAACACTTGTGTTGCATCTGAATATAATTGGTCCTCTGCTATAAAAATAATTAATAATTTTGCTGTTTAAGTCTTATACACAGAAAGCTTCAGTGTTCTTTAACTTCTTGAAACTCCTAATTTCAAATTACAGTACAGTGGACCCTCGACTAACGATATTAATTGGTACCCGAGAACGAATGTCGTTAGTTGAGTTTTTTTATCGTTAGTCGAGACAACATGTTAGCGTTAACATGTATTGTTAGTCGAATTTAACGTTAGACAATGCCATTGTTGGTCGAGGATCCACTGTATACGACTTTATAAATGATTTGTTGATATAGGTTGATTTATGTGATCATTTTTTATTATAAAATGATCACTTTCTTCTTGAGTGACATTAATATATGTGGCTGTAAGGTCCTTCACTCTGGCTGTTGGGTTTTTGATGTACCACTGTACTGCCTTCCTCGTCCTAATGTATTCATTTCTGGTCCTTCCGCTGAACTGAATTCAAGACTCACAAGAAAGACCAACTAGGGGTGAGGGGATTATTAATATTATTATTATAATCAAAAGGAAGCGCTAAACCTACCAGGGTCATAAAGCTCTGCAGTATCTAAGGATAAATAAGGGTAAAGATGACAATAAAGGTAAAGTTAGGTGGGGCTGTGAGGAGTGCTAAAGGAAGGATTATCAAAGTGTGTGTAATAAATCAGTTACTGTCAAAAAGTCGAAGAGGGAGTCTGTATCAAAGGTGAGTCCATCAGCAAGGAGGGAAAATAAAGTAAGGGCATTAGAGCGGTGACGGCATTGGAGGAAAATTCTGCGTGCTCGTTGATAGACAGGACAGTCCAATAGAATATGGGAAATTGAAACAAAAAACTAGACAATTCTCACAAAGTGGAACAGGATGCCTCTCCATGAAATATCCGTGAGTTAGACGAATGTGTCTGAGGCAAAGACGAGTGTGTGTTGTCTCCAAGCCTCGGTATTGATGACAAGAAGAAGACCAGAAACCCAAACTTGGTTTGATAGAATGTAATTTGCTATGACTCATATCAGACCAACATTGTTGTGAAGGTGGGTAGAGATTACAGCAAAATAGTCAGAGAATGGAATATCTCTATAACTGGTAGGTCATGTACTGCATATTGCACAGCAGTCTGCCTGCTCATTGCCCAGAACATCAACATGACCAGAGACCCAACAGAAAACTATTTCTTTTTTTTTTTGCTAGTAATGCGGTGTACCCAAAGTTGTACGTATATGAAGAACTAGGGAATGAAGTGAATCAAATTTGTTAACAGCTTGCAAAACACTAAAGGAGTCTGAGACGATTACAAACTTTGAAGTAGGCATAGATGCAGTATGAATAATTGCAATGAGAATAGCATACAATTCAACTGTAAAAATGCTAGGGAAAAGTGGAGACAGATGAAGAATAACTCTTAAGAGGAATGTCTTGAGTTGTAGAAAAAGATCCAGGGCTAAACCCAGCTGCAGAGCATTGTAAGACAGATGTAGAACAAAGGACACTTGCTGAGCTTGCTGACAGTAGCCTTGAGTATATCTTGGTGATGTAGAGTTGGGTGGCAGGCAGGTAGGATCACAGGAAAAAAGGCAGCTTCAAGATGATAAATGTGACGATTTACAGCAGTTTGTCAGTAAAGGTTCCGTCTTTTATTTTCTTGAATCTTGATTTTAAAATGTGGAATTCCTCCTGCTCTACAGTTGCATATGTTTGATTACCTACATGTAGCTACAGAACTATTATTTTTATATTTATGGAGCCACTCCATGGGAAAGTGGAGAAGAATCCTTTGCTGTGTAAGCCATGCATATCATAAGAGGCGACTAAAATGCCGGGAGCAAGGGGCTAGTAACCCCTTCTCCTGTATAAATTACTAGATGTAAAAGGAAGAAAAGAAAAACTTTATCAAGTTTTCTTGTTTGTTGGGTCACTCTGCCTCTGTGGGAAATGTCTGACTCTTGCTCAGCAGATGAAGGATCAAGCCTCCACATCATGTTCTGAATGACCCTAATGGGTTCAGTGCTTAATATGAATTAAATAATAAAAAAATCTGTACTGTTTACCAAAAATTTTTTGCCCCTTCAAGGAAGGTCCCTTGATGTTGACAAGTGCTCTTGCTTTGAGGAACTGAAGCTAACCTTGGATGAAACTTGATGACCTGTACAGGTTTAGCACTTCCCTATAAATATAACATAGTATGCAAATCAGACTATGCATTCAGATATTCTTGATGCATTTTCTTTTTCTCATGAAAGTGATCTTTCAAGGCCAAATATTGCATTATCAAAAAAGTTCTGAAGGTAATAGCAACAATGGCTCCTCCTGACCCAAGGAATTGGTCCTGTCCTCCCTTTGGATCAAACCAGGTTCTCCCATTATCTTAGGTGCTGTATGATCAAGAGTCTCACTAGCATCAAGGAACCTCCCTCAGTGGTCAGTCGTCAGTACTCAGTGGTCAGTCGTCAGTACTCAGTGGTCAGTCGTCAGAGTACTCAGTGGTCAGTCGTCAGTACTCAGTGGTCAGTCGCCAGTACTCAGTGGTCAGTCGTCACGTGAGGTCACAGACCCTGAGCTGCCTTGGGGATTAGTGTGGACGGTTACAAAGCATGGCTTGCTTCTGCAGTGTTTTAAAAATTGGGGTTGGAGAGTTGAAGGAGGAGGTCTTGCTTCTCCAGGAGGAGATTAGGAGGCTGAAGGTCCACCTCAATGGGTCTGGGAGAGAGTGTGAGGTGGCTGGAGTTGTGGGGAATGAGGCTTCTAGCAGCGAGGTGCAGTCTGTCTCTCGCTGTGAGGAGGCTGTAGTTGGGGTGGCAGCAACGGCTACCAGCAGTGAGGTGCAGCCCAGCACCTGCTACAAGTGGCGAGTAGTTCACAGTAATGGAAGGCGCATCAGAGTAAGGAAAGTTAAGAGTGAAGATCTGAAGGTAGGAAATCGCTTCTCTGTTCTTCAGGATGAATGTACTTCAGTGGCCAGTGAAGGTAAGGGTACTACTGCCCCTGCTAATGGAGGTAAGCGCATTCTTGTGGTTGGTGACTCTCAGGTAAGATACATTGACCGTGCTTTTTGTAATAGGAATAAGAAGATGAGAGATAGAGTGTGCTTCCCTGGAGCTGGTGTTGGGGACATTGTCAACAGGCTGGATAATATCATGTCAGGTAATGGGAGCAAGCCCATTATCTGTCTCAGTGCTGGTGGAAATGATATTGGGAAGGGTAGGAGAGAAGAGCTGCTAGATAAGTACAGGTCAGCTATTGATTTCATTAAGTCTAAGGGAGGGATCCCAATCATATGTAGCATCTTGCCTAGAAGGGGAGTAGGAAATGAATGGTTGTCTAGGGCAATTGGTGTAAATTGCTGGCTAGACAGATACTGCAAGGAACATGCAATCCCATTCATTGACAACTGGAACAACTTTTATGGCAAACATGATATGTATGCAAGGGATGGGGTACATCTCTCTGGGGCTGGGGTGGTAGCACTTGCAGACTCGATTGAGAAGGCCATTGGTGAAATGCCTATGATTTTAAACTGATGGAAGATAGAGGTATGGGTGTGTGTGGGAAACAAGCAGGTTGCAACACTTGGGTTGGAAACAGTAAATGTATAAAAGGCATTCAGCATGAAGTTATAAATAAAGACAATAGATCAGGTCAGCAAACAAAGGGGGACAGCAGAGGGCAGCAAGGGACTAGCTCCCTTAAGGTTTACTATACTAATAGCAGGAGTGTAAGAAATAAGATAGATGAGCTAAGATTAATTGCAAGTGCAGGAGACATAGATATTATTGCTATAACAGAGACCTGGCTCAATCTGAAAGATAGAGAGATGCCCTCTGAATGTCACATACAAGGCTATAAATTATTCCACACTGACAGGGTCAACAGGAAAGGTGGTGGAGTAGCGATGTATGTCAGAGACAATTTAAATTGTTGTGTTAGACAAGATATTAAATTAGAAGCGTCAGCCACTGAATCTGTTTGGTTACAGCTTCTCGAGGGCCGAGAAAAACTAATTTTGGGTGTGATTTACAGGGCCCCAAATCTTGATAGGGAGTGCAGTAAACTTCTATGGGACGAAATTCGTAAGGCATCTACATACGAAAATGTTGTGCTAATGGGAGATTTCAACTATAGACAGATTGACTGGAGCAATTTGACAGGAAATTTAGAGTCAGGTGACTTTCTTGATACGATCCAGGATTGTTTTTTAAAACAGTTTGTGACAGAGCCAACTAGGGGAAATAACCTCCTTGACTTGGTTCTTGCCAGTAGGGAAACACTAATTAATAATCTTGAGGTTAATGATGAGCTTGGGGAAAGTGATCACAAATCACTCAGTTTTAATATATCATGGAATTCCCCTAATAATGGCAATCAAGTCTCCGTCCCTGACTTTCGCTTGGCTGATTTCATAGGACTGAAAAATTACTTAGGTGGGCTGAACTGGAATGACCTGACTAAGGGTCAGGTAGGTGGTGATGGTTGCCGATATGATGCTTTCCAGGGCATAGTTCTAGCTGCTCAGTCAAATTATGTTCCAAATAGGGAAATCAGATCAAACAAAAATGATCCTAAATGGATGAACAATAGATTAAAATATCTGATTGGTCAAAAGAGAGGCATATATAGGCAAATCAAAAGAGGAGAGGGGCAATTGAGAAATCGATATATTCAGTTAAAGAGAGAAATAAAAAAGGGAATTAGAAAAGCAAAAAGAGATTATGAGGTTAAAGTTGCAAGAGAATCGAAGACTAACCCAAAAGGATTCTTTCAGGTATACAGAAGTAAGATCAGGGACAAGATAGGCCCACTCAAAAGTTCCTCGGGTCAGCTCACTGACAGTGATAAGGAAATGTGTAGAATTTTTAACACATACTTCCTCTCAGTTTTTACACAGGAGGATACCAGCGATATTCCAGTAATGATAAATTATGTAGAACAGGACGATAATAAACTGTGTACTATTAGGGTCACAAGTGACATGGTCCTTAGGCAAATAGATAAATTAAAACCTAACAAATCCCCAGGCCCTGATGAACTGTATGCAAGGGTTCTAAAGGAATGTAAAGAGGAGCTTAGCACACCTTTGGCTAATCTTTTCAACATATCACTACAAACTGGCATGGTGCCAGATAAGTGGAAAATGGCAAATGTGATACCTATTTTCAAAACAGGTGACAGGTCCTTAGCTTCGAACTATAGACCAATAAGCCTAACCTCCATAGTGGGAAAATTTATGGAATCAATAATTGCCGAGGCAGTTCGTAGCCACCTTGAAAAGCATAAATTAATCAACGAATCTCAGCATGGTTTTACAAAGGGGCGTTCCTGCCTTACGAATTTATTAACTTTTTTCACTAAGGTATTTGAGGAGGTAGATCATGGTAATGAATATGATATTGTGTATATGGACTTCAGTAAGGCTTTTGACAGGGTCCCACATCAGAGACTATTGAGGAAAATTAAAGCACATGGAATAGGAGGAGAAATTTTTTCCTGGATAGAGGCATGGTTGACAAATAGGCAGCAGAGAGTTTGCATAAATGGGGAGAAATCAGAGTGGGGAAGTGTCACGAGCGGTGTTCCACAGGGGTCAGTGTTGGGCCCCCTGCTGTTCACAATCTACATAAACGACATAGATGAGGGCATAAAGAGCGACATCGGCAAGTTTGCCGATGACACCAAAATAGGCCGTCGAATTCATTCTGACGAGGACATTCGAGCACTCCAGGAAGATTTGAATAGACTGATGCAGTGGTCGGAGAAGTGGCAGATGCAGTTTAATATAGACAAATGCAAAGTTCTAAATGTTGGACAGGACAATAATCATGCCACATATAAACTAAATAATGTAGATCTTAATATTACGGATTGCGAAAAAGATTTAGGAGTTCTGGTTAGCAGTAATCTGAAACCAAGACAACAGTGCATAAGTGTTCGCAATAAAGCTAATAGAATCCTTGGCTTCATATCAAGAAGCATAAATAATAGGAGTCCTCAGGTTGTTCTTCAACTCTATACATCCTTGGTTAGGCCTCATTTAGATTATGCTGCACAGTTTTGGTCACCTTATTACAGAATGGATATAAATTCTCTGGAAAATGTACAAAGGAGGATGACAAAGTTGATCCCATGTATCAGAAACCTTCCCTATGAGGATAGACTAAGGGCCCTGAATCTGCACTCTCTAGAAAGACGTAGAATTAGGGGGGATATGATTGAGGTGTATAAATGGAAGACAGGAATAAATAAAGGGGATGTAAATAGTGTGCTGAAAATATCTAGCCTAGACAGGACTCGCAGCAATGGTTTTAAGTTGGAAAAATTCAGATTCAGGAAGGATATAGGAAAGTACTGGTTTGGTAATAGAGTTGTGGATGAGTGGAACAAACTCCCAAGTACCGTTATAGAGGCCAGAACGTTGTGTAGCTTTAAAAATAGGTTGGATAAATACATGAGTGGATGTGGGTGGGTGTGAGTTAGACCTGATAGCTTGTGCTACCAGGTCGGTTGCCGTGTTCCTCCCTTAAGTCAATGTGACCTGACCTGACTAGGTTGGGTGCATTGGCTTAAGCCGGTAGGAGACTTGGACCTGCCTCGCATGGGCCAGTAGGCCTTCTGCAGTGTTCCTTCGTTCTTATGTTTTTAAACTGCAACATTTCTTATGTCCCATCTTCAAGTCCGGCCTGCCGGTTTCCCTGAACCCCTTCATAAATGTTAGCAGGGAAGGATGCAGGGGTATCGGGTAGCAAGAGGGAGAGGGATGAATAGTAGGTTATGGAGTACAGCGGGGCAGTGGATAGTGCAGGGGTAGAGGGTAGCAAGAGAGTGAGGTTGAACTGAGAGGAGTGCTAAAGGTATCATCATCAGAGTTTGTGTAGTAAATCATTTGCCGTCAAAAGGTCAATGAGAGAGTCTGGGTTAAAGGAGGGTCCATCAGCAAGAAGGGAAGGTAAAGAAAGGGCAGTAGAATGGAGACGATGTTGGAGGTAAATTCTGTGTGCTCGTTGATAGAGTGGGCAGTCCAAGAGAATGTGGCTAACAGAAACTGGAACCTGACAATTCTCACAAAGAGGAACAGGGTGCCTCTCCATAAGATACCCGTGAATAAGACAAGTGTGGCCAATGCGAAGATGGGAGAGAGTAGTCTCCCAGCCTCAACATTGATGACAAGACAGCTAGAAACCTATACACGGTTTAATAGAATGTAGTTTGTTATGGAGCAGATCAGACCAACGTTGCCAACGGGTGCGAAGGTGGATAGCAATTACAGCAAAATAGTCTGTGAATGGAACACTTCTATACAAAACTGGGAGGTCATGTACTGCTGACCGTGCAGCAGTGTCTGCCTGTTCATTGCCCAGTTGGAAAGATAGGAAGTAGAGTAAAAAACTTAATCCATTGCGTATTTCGAAACAGCATGTAAAGGGAGTGCATGACTTGTCAGTCTTTTCTGAGTAGAATGAGAAGGAAGCGAAGAAGTATCATCAGGTAATGGTCTTGGGCATTTAGGTGTGGGACCGGAGGTGGTCCGACGTGGGACGGGCGGGCGATCCGAAAATCGCCACACCGTAGAGGGAGAAGTTGGAAGCATAGTCAAAGAAGAGCAGAGGTCAGACATATTGAAGGAGTCAGTTGAAACCCTGGTACCTGGAGCACGTGTCGAAATGGCACCAACAGGAGGTACAGGGGCATTAGAAATGTCCAAAGAGTGGTCAAATAACAAGGCAGGGTCAGAACAGGGTGCGGTATCAGGAGGGGGCCCGGGGAGATCAGGTTCGTGGATTGGGAACTCTATGGTTAGGTCACTCCTTTTCTTTTTGTTTTTTAGAAAAAAAAGGAGAAAAAAAAGGGGGAGGGGAACATGGAGGAATAGCTCCTTAAATTTCCCTCTGCGCCCAAGAGGACCTCAGCACAAATAGTGCAGATGTGGCATGGAACCTGTGCCATACCCTACCCTTCATGCCAGTAAACTAGCAATCCGGGATAGCAGCTTCACATCCGCTGAGCCACCTTGGCGGACAAAAGAGAGGGCTGCCGGATACCCATCACAAAGCATACCTCCTTTGGCCACCGCCCCCCGGAATCTGAAAGGTAGCCTCTAGAGATACTCCCATCACCTGAAAGGAGGGGGGATTGGGGGGTAATTAGGTTTGGTCTGAGGGAAACCAAAAGGTCTAATTCCTCAGACATTGAGCCTCTTCACCATGCCAAGGAGCCCCCGTTGAAGAGGGTGGGAAGTATAATACCTGCATTCTAAAGGAGGGTTTTGGGATATTTGTCATTTGGAGTAACATCTAAACTGTCATATCAGCATGTCTCTGGCAAGACAGTGATAGTATGAAAGATGGTGAAATTGTTTCTTTTTTGGGTCATCCCACCTCAGTGGGAGATGGCAGTGTGTTAAAAAATAATACTGGAAAACTGACATAAGTTACAGTTTACAACTTAAGTTTGTTGGTTAGGAAATTATATTTAGAAAAAGTGCTAAATCCATAGGGAGAATATAGTGTTTGGGGAATGGGACATAATCAGGTTCAGTTCAATTATCATGGGGGAGCACTAAACCCGTAGGATTATACAGCGCCTGTGGGTGGGTGGGGGGGGATGGAAGGCATTCAGGCTCAATTCCGGAAACTGGAACACTGATCCAGTTCCCTAGATCAAGAGCTCCTCACCAACATTAAGGAACCTCCCTTGAGGGGAGGTTCAGTCCAAGAAAGGGAGAATAAGTTGAATTCCTTAGATGACTCATGGAGGCCATACAACACCTGGGAGATTATAATTATAATCCTGGTGCAGCGCTAAACCTGTAGGATTATACAGCACATGTGGGGGGAGGGGGTGGAAGGTATTCAGGTTCAATTCAGGGAATGAGCAGATCCAATTCCCTAGATCAAGAGCCCCCTCACCAGCATCAAGGAACCTTGAGGCAGAACACCTGGGAGAATGGGAAGCATTCGGGTTCAATCCAAGGAAGGGAAACAAGTCCAGTTCAAGAGCCCCTTGCCAGCATCGAGGAACCTTCTTTCAGGGGCCTTAAGATTAACCCTTTGACTGTCGCGGCCGTATATGTACGTCTTACGAGGTACCGTGTTTGACGTATATATACTCAAATTCTAGCGGCTTCAAATCAAGCAGGAGAAAGCTGGTAGGCCCACATGTGAGAGAATGGGTCTGTGTGGTCAGTGTGCACCATATAAAAAAAATCCTGGAGCATGCAGTGCATAATGAGAAAAAAAAAACTCCGACCGTTTTTTTTAATTAAAATGCCAACTTTGTGGTCTATTTTCGTATAGTATTTATGGTTGTATTCTCATTTTCTTGGTCTCATTTGATAGAATGGAAAACATATTATAGAAATAGATGTGATTTTGATTGATTTTACTATAAAAAGAACCTAGAAATGGAGCTCAAAGTAGGGGAAATGTTTGATTTTTGCCAATGTTCAAAAGTAAACAAATGATGCCATTTTCC
>NC_091376.1:13582153-13757153 GCF_038502225.1 Cherax quadricarinatus
ACCATCTCCTAATTTCCACACCGAATTTTCTGCATAATATTTACACCACACATTGCCCTTAGACAGGACATCTCCACTGCCTCCAACCGTCTCCTCGCTGCTGCATTTACCACCCAAGCTTCACATCCATATAAGAGTGTTGGTACCACTATACTTTCATACATTCCCTTCTTTGCCTCCATAGATAGCGTTTTTTGACTCCACATATACCTCAACGCACCACTCACCTTTTTTCCCTCATCAATTCTATGATTAACCTCATCCTTCAGTGTAGTTGTAGCTACACTGAGAGTAAAAGGTAGATGGGGTACAAGGAGAATAGAAGCATCAGGGAAGAGAGAGGTGAAGGTTTATAAACTAAGAGGAGGCAGTTAGGGTAAGATATAAACAGCTATTTGAGGATAGATGGGCTAATGAGAGCATAGGCAATGGGGTCGAAGAGGTATGGGGTAGGTTTAAAAATGTAGTGTTAGTGTGTTCAGCAGAAGTTTGTGGTTACAGGAAAGTGCGTGCGGGAGGGAAGAGGAGCGATTGGTGGAATAATGATGTAAAGAGAGTAGTAAGGGAGAAAAAGTTAGCATATGAGAAGTTTTTACAAAGTAGAAGTGATGCAAGGAGGGAAGAGTATATGGAGAAAAAGAGAGGTTAAGAGAGTGGTGAAGCAATGTAAAAAGAGAGCAAATGAGAGAGTGGGTGAGATGTTATCAACAAATTTTGTTGAAAATAAGAAAAAGTTTTGGAGTGAGATTAACAAGTTAAGAAAGCCTAGAGAACAAATGGATTTGTCAGTTAAAAATAGGAGAGTTATTAAATGGAGAGTTAGAGGTATTGGGAAGATGGAGGGAATATTTTGAGGAATTGTTAAATGTTGATGAAGATAGGGAAGCTGTGATTTCGTGTATAGGACAAGGAGGAAAAACATCTTGTAGGAGTGAGGAAGAGCCAGTTGTGAGTGTGGGGGAAGTTCGTGAGGCAGTAGGTAAAATGAAAGGGGGTAAGGCAGCCGGGATTGATGGGATAAAGATAGAAATGTTAAAAGCAGGTGGGGATATAGTTTTGGAGTGGTTGGTGCAATTATTTAATAAATGTATGGAAGAGGGTAAGGTACCTAGGGATTGGCAGAGAGCATGCATAGTTCCTTTGTATAAAGGCAAAGGGGATAAAAGAGAGAGTAAAAATTATAGGGGGATAAGTCTGCTGAGTATACCTGGTAAAGTGTATGGTAGAGTTATTATTGAAAGAATTAAGAGTAAGACGGAGAATAGGATAGCAGATGAACAAGGAGGCTTTAGGAAAGGTAGGGGGTGTGTGGACCAGGTGTTTACAGTGAAACATGTAAGTGAACAGTATTTAGATAAGGCTAAAGAGGTCTTTGTGGCATTTATGGATTTGGTTGGTAGGTTGGTAGACAGCAACCACCCAGGGAGGTACTACCGTCCTGCCAAGTGAGTGTAAAACGAAGCCTGTGATTGTTTTACATGATGGTAGGATTGCTGATGTCTTTTGTCTGTCTCATAAATATGCAAGATTACAGGCATGTCTTGCTACTTCTACTTACACTTAGGTCACACTACACATACATGTACACATTTATTTATACACACTCATCTGAGTTTTCTTTGATTTTATCTTAATAGTTCTTGGTCTTATTAATTTTCCTTTTATATCCATGGGGAAGTGGAATAAGAATCTTTCCTCCGTAAGCCATGCGTGTTGTAAAAGTCAACTAAAATGCCGGGAACAATGGGCTAGTAACCCCTTTTCCTGTAAAGATTACTAAAAAGAATAAGAAGAAGAAAATTGTCAAAGTGGGAAGTCTGAATGTGCGTGGATGTTGTGCAGATGATAAGAAAGAGATGATTGTGGATGTTATGAATGAGAAGAAGCTGGATGTCCTGGCTTTAAGTGAAACAAAGCTGAAGGGGGTGGGAGAGTTTCAGTGGAGAGGAATAAATGGGATTAGGTCAGGGGTTTCAAATAGAGTTAGAGCTAAAGAAGGAGTAGCAATAATGTTGAAGGATAAGCTATGGCAGGAAAAGAGGGACTATAAATGTATTAATTCAAGGATTATGTGGAGTAAAATAAAGATTGGATGTGAAAAGTGGGTTATAATAAGCGTGTATGCACCTGGAGAAGAGAGAAGTGTAGAGGAGAGAGAGAGATTTTGGGAAATGTTGAGTGAATGCGTGGGGAGTTTTGAATCAAGTGTGAGAGTAATGGTGGTTGGGGATTTTAATGCTAAAGTGGGTAAAAATGTTATGGAGGGAGTAGTAGGTAAATTTGGGGTGCCAGGGGTAAATGTAAATGGGGAGCCTTTAATTGAGCTATGTGTAGAAAGAAATTTGGTAATAAGTAATACATATTTTATGAAAAAGAGGATAAATAAATATACAAGGTATGATGTAGCACGTAATGAAAGTAGTTTATTAGATTATGTATTGGTGGATAAAAGGTTGATGGGTAGGCTCCAGGATGTACATGTTTATAGAGGGGCAACTGATATATCGGATCATTATTTAGTTGTAGCTACAGTTAGAGTAAGAGGTAGATGGGAAAAGAGGAAGGTGGCAACAACAAGT
This sequence comes from Cherax quadricarinatus, assembly GCF_038502225.1. NCBI lineage: Eukaryota > Metazoa > Arthropoda > Malacostraca > Decapoda > Parastacidae > Cherax > Cherax quadricarinatus. Next base: position 13,584,733 of record NC_091376.1, read on the forward strand.
AAGAGGGAGGTGAAAGTGTATAAACTAAGGGAGGAGGAAGTTCGGGTGAGATATAAGCGACTATTGGCAGAAAGGTGGGCTAGTGCAAAGATGAGTAGTGGGGGGGTTGAAGAGGGTTGGAATAGTTTTAAAAATGCAGTATTAGAATGTGGGGCAGAAGTTTGTGGTTATAGGAGGGTGGGGGCAGGAGGAAAGAGGAGTGATTGGTGGAATGATGAAGTAAAGGGTGTGATAAAAGAGAAAAAGGTAGCTTATGAGAGGTTTTTACAAAGCAGAAGTGTTATAAGAAGAGCAGAGTATATGGAGAGTGAAAGAAAGGTAAAGAGAGTGGTGAGAGAGTGCAAAAGGAGAGCAGATGATAGAGTGGGAGAGGCACTGTCAAGAAATTTTAATGAAAATAAGAAAAAATTTTGGAGTGAGTTAAACAAGTTAAGAAAGCCTAGGGAAAATATGGATTTGTCAGTTAAAAACAGAGTAGGGGAGTTAGTAGATGGGGAGATGGAGGTATTGGGAAGATGGCGAGAATATTTTGAGGAACTTTTAAATGTTAAGGAAGAAACAGAGGCAGTAATTTCATGCACTGGTCAGGGAGGTATACCATCTTTTAGGAGTGAAGAAGAGCAGAATGTAAGTGTGGGGGAGGTACGTGAGGCATTACGTAAAATGAAAGGGGGTAAAGCAGCTGGAACTGATGGGATCATGACAGAAATGTTAAAAGCAGGGGGGGATATAGTGTTGGAGTGGTTGGTACTTTTGTTTAATAAATGTATGAAAGAGGGGAAGGTACCTAGGGATTGGCAGAGAGCATGTATAGTCCCTTTATATAAAGGGAAAGGGGACAAAAGAGACTGTAAAAATTATAGAGGAATAAGGTTACTGAGTATACCAGGAAAAGTGTACGGTAGGGTTATAATTGAAAGAATTAGAGGTAAGACAGAATGTAGGATTGCGGATGAGCAAGGAGGTTTTAGAGTGGGTAGGGGATGTGTAGATCAGGTGTTTACATTGAAGCATATATGTGAACAGTATTTAGATAAAGATAGGGAAGTTTTTATTGCATTTATGGATTTAGAAAAGGCATATGATAGAGTGGATAGAGGAGCAATGTGGCAGATGTTGCAAGTATATGGAATAGGTGGTAAGTTATTAAATGCTGTAAAGAGTTTTTATGAGGATAGTGAGGCTCAGGTTAGGGTGTGTAGAAGAGAGGGAGACTACTTCCCGGTAAAAGTAGGTCTTAGACAGGGATGTGTAATGTCACCATGGTTGTTTAATATATTTATAGATGGGGTTGTAAAGGAAGTAAATGCTAGGGTGTTTGGGAGAGGGGTGGGATTAAATTATGGGGAATCAAATTCAAAATGGGAATTGACACAGTTACTTTTTGCTGATGATACTGTGCTTATGGGAGATTCTAAAGAAAAATTGCAAAGGTTAGTGGATGAGTTTGGGAATGTGTGTAAAGGTAGAAAGTTGAAAGTGAACATAGAAAAGAGTAAGGTGATGAGGGTGTCAAATGATTTAGATAAAGAAAAATTGGATATCAAATTGGGGAGGAGGAGTATGGAAGAAGTGAATGTTTTCAGATACTTGGGAGTTGACGTGTCGGCGGATGGATTTATGAAGGATGAGGTTAATCATAGAATTGATGAGGGAAAAAAGGTGAGTGGTGCGTTGAGGTATATGTGGAGTCAAAAAACGTTATCTATGGAGGCAAAGAAGGGAATGTATGAAAGTATAGTAGTACCAACACTCTTATATGGGTGTGAAGCTTGGGTGGTAAATGCAGCAGCGAGGAGACGGTTGGAGGCAGCGGAGATGTCCTGTTTAAGGGCAATGTGTGGTGTAAATATTATGCAGAAAATTCGGAGTGTGGAAATTAGGAGAAGGTGTGGAGTTAATAAAAGTATTAGTCAGAGGGCAGAAGAGGGGTTGTTGAGGTGGTTTGGTCATTTAGAGAGAATGGATCACAGTAGAATGACATGGAAAGCATATAAATCTATAGGGGAAGGAAGGCGGGGTAGGGGTCGTCCTCGAAAGGGTTGGAGAGAGGGGGTAAAGGAGGTTCTGTGGGTAAGGGGCTTGGACTTCCAGCAAGCGTGCGTGAGCGTGTTAGATAGGAGTGAATGGAGACGAATGGTACTTGGGACCTGACGATCTGTTGGAGTGTGAGCAGGGTAATATTTAGTGAAGGGATTCAGGGAAACCGGTTATTTTCATATAGTCGGACTTGAGTCCTGGAAATGGGAAGTACAATGCCTGCACTTTAAAGGAGGGGTTTGGGATATTGGCAGTTTGGAGGGATATGTTGTGTATCTTTATATGTTTATGCTTCTAGACTGTTGTATTCTGAGCACCTCTGCAAAAACAGTGATAATGTGCGAGTGTGGTGAAAGTGTTGAATGATGATGAAAGTATTTTCTTTTTGGGGATTTTCTTTCTTTTTTGGGTCACCCTGCCTCGGTGGGAGACGGCCGACTTGTTGAAAAAAAAAAAAAAAAAAAAAAAAGTATGACAGGGTGGATAGGGGGGCAATGTGGCAGATGTTGCAAGTGTATGGTGTAGGAGGTAGGTTACTGAAAGCAGTGAAGAGTTTTTACGAGGATAGTGAGGCTCAAGTTAGAGTATGTAGGAAAGAGGGAAATTTTTTCCCAGTAAAAGTAGGCCTTAGACAAGGATGTGTGATGTCACCGTGGTTGTTTAATATATTTATAGATGGGGTTGTAAGAGAAGTAAATGCGAGGGTCTTGGCAAGAGGCGTGGAGTTAAAAGATAAAGAATCACACACAAAGTGGGAGTTGTCACAGCTGCTCTTTGCTGATGACACTGTGCTCTTGGGAGATTCTGAAGAGAAGTACCTCTTCAAGGGGGGCTCCTTGGCGTGGTGAAGAGGCTCTTGGTCTGAGGAATTAGCCCTGTCGGTCTTCTTCCTCAGACCGAACCTAATTACCCCCCATTCTCCCCTCCCCTATCCCATCCTCCCCATCCTCCCCTTTTTCCATTCCTCCTCCTCCTCCTCACCCCTCCCTTTTGCCCTTCCTCTTTTTGGCCTTTGGGATTTCTCCCACAGGTGCGCTAGTTCCTCGGTAGGGGAAAGGACACCGGGGTCCATCCCATTCCGTTGAGGTTCTTGGCGGTGGCGTAGTTTGCCGTGGAATCTGGATTGCCTGGGGATGTCCCGATCCCTCTCCGGTATCCCGGAGTAGCTTTGGGTGTCTTTCGGGCGACGGGTGTATCTCTGGACGCCACCTTTCGGATTCCGGGGGTGGTGGCCGAAGGAGGTATGCTTTGTGGCGGATATCCGGCCGCCCTCTCTTTTGTCCACCGAGGTAGCTCGGCAGATGTGAGGTTGCTATCCTGGATTGCTGGTTTACTGGCATGAAGGGTAGGGTATGGCACGGGTTCCATGCTGCATCTGCGCTACTGGCGGTGTTGAGGTCCTCTTGGGCGCGGAGGGAGATTTCCGGCCCTTTCATTCCTCCTGGGAACTATTCCTCCCCGCTCCCCCCTTTTTTTATTCTTTTTTTTTTTATTTTTATTTTCTTTTCTTTCTTTTTTTTTTCTTAAAAACAAAAAGCAAAGGAGTAACCTAACCATGGCAGCCCTAGTCCATGAACCCACTACCCCTGGGCCCCTTCTTGATACCGCACCCCATTCTGACCCTGCCTTGTGTTTAGACCACTCTTCGGACACTCCTGATGCCCCTGTACCTCTTGCTGGTGCTGTTTCCTCACCCGCTTCAGGTACCGGGGCTTCGACTGACTCCTTCGATTTGTCTGAACTCCGCTCTCCTTTGACTATGCTTCCGGCTTCTCCCTCTACGGTACGGCAATTTTCGAATCGCCCACCCATTTCACGCCGGACCAACTCCGGTCCTACTCCTAAACACCAACGTCAATCTCCTGATGATGCTCCTTCATTACCTTCCCATTCTACTCGGAAAAGACCGACACGTCAAGCACTCCCTCTCCACGCTCAGTTTCGGACCACACAATGGACTAAATTCTTTACTTTAAGACCGACTTCTTCTTCTGCCTACCTTTCTGACCATAGTATTGGCAAAGCGCTCCTGCGTCATGTTGGCAGAGATATTTCATTTCATGCTCTCAAGAGCGGTACGCGCATCGTCACTGTCCAGAATGCTACCCAAGCTCATGATCTTTCTCTCCTTTCGAATATCGATACTACTCCTATCACTATTGAAAAACATCTTTCTCTCAATTCTTGTAGTGGTACTGTCATTCTGCCCCATACCATAGTCCAACAGACTTTCCAGTCATGTGGCAATGACATTTTTGAACAGCTGGAACTCCAGGATCTCCCAATCCTCAAAGTAAACACTTATGTCCTTCCTGCCCGGGGGCGGAGACGTTACCCTTGCAATGTGGCTCATTTAACTTTTGACAGCCGAGAACTCCCGTCCTCTGTATATGTCACGGGACATCGGTTACAGGTTCGCAAGGTGATACCTACACCGCAACAATGTAGAAATTGCTGGCGTTTTGGTCACCCAGCGAAATTTTGCAGATCTATGGCCGAATGCCCAGTCTGTCGTGCCGACGACCATTCTAATACATCTTGCAGTCAACCTCCATCTTGCCTTAATTGTAATGAAGCTCACCCTTCATACTCCCGCCGTTGCCAGGTCTACTTAAATGAACGTGAAATCCATTGCCTCAAAGAGGCAGAAGGTCTCCCTTATGCTATGGCAGTTACTCATCTCTGCCTCCAAGGGAGACTACCCCGTGTTTCTTATTCTCGTGTTTCCAAACATCCCCCCACTTCAAGGGTCCCATCTTCTGCAGCCTCCTCTGTTGTTACCCCTCCCATAGCCACTACGGCATCTAATCCTTTTGCTGTCCTTGGCTCTGACGTCCCGACTACAACTCGGTCTGTTCTCACATCTTCGCGTCCTTCCTCACAAGCCCCAGTATCGACAAGACCTCGTACGACACCTAATACCAATCGCCCCTCTACTCAGAAGTCCAAAAAATCCACATTGCTCAAATCTTCTTTGCCCCTTCCTTCCCTTCTTCCACCTCCACACTTTACCTTTCCAGTCTCTGTACCTAGTTCTTCCCCTCTCTCTGGCTCTATTACAAGTGTGGAGATTCACCCTCCTCCTCGTACTATGCCTTCCACCCCCGTCCCCTCCCAAGTTTCTCCCTCTTCTGACACCTCCCAGGTTTCTGCCTCTTCTGTCCCCCCTACACTTCATCTCCAGTCCCTTACACTCTTCCCTCCCCCTCTACTTTGGTACAGTCCATTACTGTCCCAATCTTTACTCACCCTCCTCCTTCTATCTCCAATATGGTCTCCCATACATCTTTGAATTCAGAAACACTTGAAGCCATTTCAGAATATATTGCAGAGACTAAACCTTCAATGGACACTGATTCACTTCCTGTTCCTTCTCTTCCCTCTCCTCCATCTTCACAACCCCATTCTTCGCACCGCTCCGTTCCTTCGCTACTTGAACGTCTTCCAATGCCACCACACGTTGACTTTTCTAACCCCTCTAGTCCGTAGGTGCCTTTACCTACAGATTCCTGATATTTTCTTCATCGCCAATCATGGCCTATTTACAGTGGAATATCCGCGGCCTCGGGGGTAATCGGGGTGAGCTTCAGATGTTGCTTTCCAGGTTTTCCCCTGTTGGTGCTTGCTTACAAGAACCAAAATTACACTCGGCTGTTTTCCAACCTATCTCAGGCTATAATTTATTGTATTCTTCGGATCCTTTCTCAGATGGGACCTTTAATGAAAGTGCCCTTCTTCTACGCAATGATATTCCGTACTGTCAACTATTTGTCCATACCTCGCTGCATTACACTGCAGCTCGTATCCACTTGAATAAGTGGTTTACAATATGTTCTTTATATCTCTCTCCTTCTCGAGCATTTTCTATCCCAGACTTTGCCTTTCTTGTTTCATCCTTACCACCACCACTTCTGCTACTTGGTGATTTTAATGCCCACCATTTCCTCTGGGGGGGGTCTCATTGTGACTCACGTGGCATTCAGTTGGAGGCTTTTCTCGCCTCTCACCCCCTCCATGTTTTAAATACGGGTACTCCCACCCATTTTGATCCTCGTACTCATATTCTCTCTTGCATCGATCTATCAGTCTGCTCTTCCTCCACTGCACTAGACTTCACCTGGTCTGTTCTACCAGACTTATATGACAGCTATCATTTTCCGATCCTTCTTACTTCTCCTTCCTATTCACCACCTTTCCGTAGCCCTCGCTGGCAATTTGATCGGGCAAATTGGGATCTTTACTCACACCTCACTGCTTTTAGTGAGGTTCCTTCTTCATCCTCCATTGATGAGCTCCTACACCTCTTCTCGACGTCAGTTTATACCGCAGCTTCTCATTCTATACCCCAAACCTCAGGCAGGCATTCTCTGAAGTGAGTGCCTTGGTGGTCTCCCGCTTGTGCTCATGCAGTACGTTTGAAACGTGCTGCATGGGGCAGGTACCGGTACAATAGAACCGCTGAGAGACTTCTTGATTTTAAGCAGAAGCGTGCGATCGCTCGCCGTGTCATCCGTGAAGCTAAACGCACTTGTTGGCGAGACTATGTTTCCACCATCACCTCTGCTTCTTCTATGAGTGCAGTCTGGAAAAAAGTGAGGAAATTGAGTGGTAAATACTCTCCTGACCCGGCTCCTGTTCTACGGGTTGCTGGTGTTGATGTAGCAAACCCTCTCGACGTTGCCATTGAACTTGGCACACATCTGGTCCGTATTTCCCGAGGGCTCCATCTATGCCCCTCGTTTCTTTCCTCAAAGTCTGCCAGAGAGTTAGTACCCTAGGACTTTTCTACTCTCAGAGAAGAACAGTATAATGTGCCTTTTACACTTCAAGAACTGGAGGCAACGCTCTCAGCTTGCCGATCATCGGCAGCTGGGCCTGACGACATTCATATTCGTATGTTACAACATTTACATCGGTCAGCCCTTGTAGTCCTCTTACACCTCTTCAATCTTATTTGGGCACAAGGAGTTCTTCCCCAGCTGTGGAAATCTGCCATTGTTCTCCCTTTCCGCAAACCGGGTACTACAGGACATGATGCCTCCCACTATCGCCCCATCGCTCTTACTAGTGCAGTTTGCAAAGTGATGGAACGTCTCGTAAATCGATGTTTAATGTGGTATTTAGAGACACACAACAGTCTCTCCGCTAGTCAATATGGCTTTCGTAAGGGTCGTTCTACCATAGACCCCATACTACGCTTGGATACGTATGTTCGTAATGCCTTTGCGAATAATCACTCAGTTATTGCCATATTTTTTGACCTTGAGAAGGCATATGACACAACTTGGAGGTATAATATTTTGGCCCAGGCCCATTCCTTAGGCCTCCGAGGCAATCTACCATCCTTCCTTAAGAACTTTTTAACTGACAGACATTTCCGTGTTCGAGTCAATAATGTTCTTTCCCCGGACTTCGTCCAAGCTGAAGGTGTCCCTCAGGGATGTGTTCTAAGCACAACACTTTTTCTCCTTGCTATAAATGATTTGGCCTCTGTTCTTCCACCCAATATTTGGTCATCACTCTATGTTGATGACTTCGCTATTGCTTGTGCAGGCGCTGACTGTCATCTTATTCCAGTTTCTCTTCAGCATGCGGTCAACCGTGTTTCCACTTGGGCCACCACGCATGGGTTTAAATTTTCAAGTACCAAAACTCACCAAATTACTTTCACTAGACTCTCTGTTATCTCCGATCATCCTTTGTATCTCTGTGGCTCCCGTATCCCCGAACGTGATACAGTCAGGTTTCTAGGCCTTCTCTTTGACCGTCGGTTATCCTGGAAACCTCACATAACCTCTCTGAAGGCAACTTGTCACAGCCGGCTAAACCTTCTTAAAACCCTTGTTCATCTTTCCTGGGGAGCTGATCGTCGAACTCTGCTTCGCCTACATTTAGCCCTCGTTTTATCGAAACTCGATTATGGTGACCAGATTTATTCCTCGGCCTCTCCTGCTACTCTCTCTAGTCTTAACTCTATCCATCACCAAGGATTACGTTTGTGCCTTGGTGCTTTTCGCTCTTCCCCTGTTGAGAGCCTCTATGCAGAAGCGAATGTTCCATCCTTGTCTGATCGCCGTGATGCCCATTGCCTTCGCTACTATGTACGCTCTCACGATCTACACAATCCTTCCATTTATAGAATGGTCACCGATATTAGTAGACATTCTTTATTCGTTCGCCGCCCCTGTTTGCTCCGTCCCTTTTCTCTTCGCCTACATTCACTCTTGTCTTCCCTTCAGTTACCACCTTTATATGTTCATGTAGCATCTCACTTTTCCCTACCCCCCTGGGAAGTTCCAGCTGTTCGGGTCTGCTCTTTCTCACTCCCTTGCTCGAAAGCTCAACTGCCTACGGTGGCTTCCCGCTCTCTTTTTCTTGATCACTTTCACTCCCATTCTCATGCCACCGCTGTGTACACAGATGGCTCTAAGTCTTCAAACGGCGTCGGATTCGCAGCAATGTTTCCGGACAGCGTCGTGCGGGGACATTTACTATCTTCAACTAGCATTTTTACTGCTGAACTGTATGCCATTCTTGCAGCACTTATTCGTATCGCATCTATGCCTGTGTCATCATTTGTAGTAGTCTCAGACTCCCTTAGTGCTCTACAGGCTATACGAAAATTTGATACATCTCATCCCCTAGTTCTCCGTATCCAACTTTGGCTACGCCGTATCTCTACCAAACATAAAGATATTGTTTTTTGTTCGGTCCCTGGTCATGTCGACGTACAGGGCAATGAACAGGCAGACACTGCTGCGCGGTCAGCAGTACATGACCTACCAATTTCCTATCGAGGTGTTCCATTTCTGGACTATTTTGCTGCAATAGCTACCCACCTTCGCACCCGTTGGCAACAACGTTGGTCAACTCTGCTCGGTAACAAACTTCATTCTATTAAACCGAGCATAGGTTACTGGCCGTCTTCTTGTCATCAGTGCCGAGGTTGGGAGACCACTCTCTCCCGCCTTCGCATTGGTCACACTCGTCTTACTCATGGGTATCTCATGGAGAGGCACCCTGTTCCTCTCTGTGAGCAGTGTCATGTTCCAGTATCGATTAGCCACATTCTGTTAGACTGCCCTCTCTATCAACGAGCACGCAGAATTTACCTCCAACGTCGTCTTCGTTCTACTACTCTCTCTTTACCTTCCCTTCTTGCTGATGGACCCTCCTTTAATCCTGACTCTCTCATTGACTTCTTGACAACGACTGATTTACTCCACAAACTCTGATGATACTTTTCGCACTCCCCTCAGCCCTTTCTAGTTCAGTCTCTTGCTGCCCTTTACCCTTTCACCATCCACTGCCCCGCTGTTATCCGTAACCTATTACTCATCCATCTCCCTTTTGCCACCTGATGCCCTCGCTTCCTTCCTGCCCTGCAGTGCTGTATAGTCCTTGTGGCTTAGCGCTTCTTTTTGATTATAATAATAATAATTGTACATGTATGTGTAGTGTGACCTAAGTGTAAGTAGAAGTAGCAAGACGTACCTGAAATCTTGCATGTTATGAGAAAGAAAAAAGACACGAGCAATCCTACCATCATGTAAAACAATCACAGGCTTTCGTTTTACAATCACTTGGCAGGACGGTAGTACCTCCCTGGGCGGTTGCTGTCTACCAACCTTGAAAAAAATATATATACATATTTTATATAATTTTTTTGACACAGCCGATTCCCACCAAGGCAGGGTGGCCCGAAAAAGAAAAACTCTCGTCGTCGTTCACTCCATCACTGTCTTGCCAGAGGGGCACTTTACAGTTTTTAAAACTGTAACATTAACACTCCTCCTTCAGAGTGTAGACACTGTGCTTCCCATCTCCAGGACTCAAGTCCGGCCTGCTGATTTCCCTGAATCCCTTCATAAATGTTACTTTGCTCACACTCCAACAGCACATCGGGTATCCATTTGTCTCCATTCACTCCTATCAAATACACTCTTGCACGCTTGCTGGAAGTCCAAACCTCTCACACACAAAACCTCGTTTACTCCTTCCAACCTTTTCTATGCCGACCCCTACCCCGCCTTCCCTCCACTACAGATTTATACACTCGAAGTCATTCTGTTTTGTTCCATTCTCTCTACCTGTCCAAACCACCTCAGCCCTTCCTCAGCCCTCTGGACAACAGTTTTGGCAATCCCTCACCTCATGTTAAGATAAAGAATATATAGAAAAAGGAAAAAAAATCAAAAGTCAAAGATTTATTTCCATGTACAGTATTTGTACAGAGATGGGTGACGTGGTTGTGCAAGCAGAAAGCCCATGTTTGGGCAAGCTTAAGCCTAACTTAAGACTACAATTGCAATAATTATTATTTGCTTATATATAAGGACATTAAGGGCATACAAACATCAAATTTGAGCATTACAAATAGAACACTCATGTAGGTGTGAAGCAAGGGTTGTAAATGCTTCAGCAAGGAGGAGGCTGGAGGCAGTGGAGATGTCATGTCTAAGGGCAATGTGTGGTGTAAATATTATGCAGGTAATTTGTAGTGTGGAAATTAGGAGGAAGTGTGCAGTATTATTCAGAGGACTGAAGAGGGGTTGTCAAGGTTTGGTTTAGTGAGGATGGAGCAAAATAGGATGACTTGGAGGGTATTTAAATTTGTAGTGGAGGGAAGGAGGGGTAGTGGTCGCCCTTGGAAAGGATGGAAGGAAGGGGTAAAGAGGTTTTGTGTGCAGGGGGCTTGGGCATGCCGTAGGCACGTGTGAGTGTGTTAGATAGGAGTGAGTGGAGACGAATGGTTTTTTGGGACCTGATGAGCTGTTGGAGTGTGAGCAGGGTAATAATTTATGAAGGGATTCAGGAAAACCAGTTAGCCAGATTTGAGTTTTGGAGGAGAGTAGTACACTTAAAGGAAGGGTTTGGAGTGACATCTAAACTGTTGTATCTGAGTGCCTCTGCAAAGACAATGATTGTGTGAATGATGGTGAAAATGTTTTTCTCTTTTTGGTCACCTGCCTCGGTGGGAGACGGCTGACTTGTTGAAAACAAAATTAGTGCTCTTCATAGTATGTTATTTGTTGTAAAAGAAATTCATAATCAATAGTAAGTTTTTTAATCTTCAAAATATGTTTTCTTTTTGAATTAAACCATGAACACACATCCATGTTTATTTCAGAACAACAGAGGAGGAGTTCAACCCCAAGCCAGCAAATCCGTGCTATTTGTGCCATTCACTCATTGATCTTCTTAGTTTGTTGTCGAATGGTTTTAAGCGCAATTTTTCCAACTTGCAAAAGAAGCGCACTTCCCGGCATCCACTTGGGAGAGTGGCAACACCTTATCAAGTGTATACATGGGCATCCCCTTCCTTGGAGCATGGTATTGATGCCCTTCGTGCTGAAGATGCTTTCAGCAGTAAGTTGGGGTATGAGGAACACATCCCGGGTCAAACCCGAGACTGGAACGAAGAGCTGCAGACAACAAGGGAACTTCCTCGTCGCACTCTTCCTGAGCGCCTATTGAGGGAACGTGCTATCTTCAAAGTACATAGTGATTTTGTAGCTGCAGCAACTAGAGGTGCCATGGCTGTCATTGATGGCAATGTTATGGCTATTAATCCTGGAGAAGACCCAAAAATGCAGATGTTCATATGGAATAATATTTTCTTCAGTCTTGGTTTCGATGTTAGAGATCATTACAAAGAGGTGGGAGGGGATGCAGCAGCGCATGTAGCACCGCGCAATGATTTGCAAGGTGTACGTGTGTATAGTGCAGCTGATTTAGAAGGGCTTTATACCTTAGGCACAGTTGTTGTAGATTATCGTGGGTATCGTGTAACAGCCCAGTCCATCATCCCTGGCATTCTTGAGCGTGAGCAGGAACAGTCTGTTGTTTATGGCTCGATAGATTTTGGTAAAACTGTTGTTACTCATCCAAAGTATATGGACTTGCTGCAGAAAGCTGGTCAACAACTGAAAATTCTTCCCCATAAGGTTTTGAATGAAAAAGGGGAAGAAATAGAGCTGTGCTCATCAGTAGAATGCAAGGGTATCATTGGCAATGACGGCCGTCACTACATTCTTGACCTTTTACGCACATTCCCTCCAGACGTTAATTTCTTGGTCTCTAGTGAGATTCAGCTAAGTGCAGCTTCATTGGAAATGGGTTTCCCTATTGCTCACAAGCACAAGTTAGCTACTCTGAGGCAGGAATTAATTGATGCCTTTGTGGATAATCGTTACGTAATGTTCCTCAAATTTGCTGCATTGCACCTTCAGCAACTTAGTTGTAAAAAGCAAGAGGCCAGCAAACTTGCTGCAGTAAAGGAAAAGGAAGAAAATGAAAAAGAGGACAAAGAAGAAAATGAGAAAGGAAAAGATAACAAAGATATAGAAGCTGAGGAAGCCAAGAAGATTGTAGAGAATGTGACTGAAAGTATTGCTGCAGAAAAGCAAGTAGAGGAAAACACTAAGGACATTATCAAGAAGGCTGCTGCAGCAGTAGGGTCATTGAAGGAAGCTGACTTTGATGTGAGGTTTAATTTGGATGCCTTTTCCCCAGGAGTTATACATGCTGATAAACAGGGTGAAATGCTCAAGAAAGAACGGCAGTTGATTTGTGATGCAGCAGGGTTTTTAGCGAGTGTTCAATTGCCCAGTCTGGTGCATGATCTCACAGACCATGCTGTTGCTCCTACTGATGGCACTACTCTATGTGAGGCTCTACATACACGGGGAGTTAACATCCGTTACTTGGGAAAAGTTGCCAGTCTCTTGGCTAAAGTCCATGAGTTGAAATATATTTATACCATTGCAGTAGGGGAACTAATTGCACGATCTGTCAAGCATCTCTTCACAAGTTACCTTCAGCGTGTTGAAACTATTTCTTTATCATCTGCTGTTGCCCACTTTCTCAACTGTTACCTCTCTTCTTGCACCAGTCCACATGCTTCTAACAAAAATGATGAGCTTCTCTCAAAGAAGAAAAAGAGGAGACACCCATTTAACAACAGCCTCTCACATTGGGCAGCATTTTCTCCCAAATCTCTTTGGAATCGTATTAAATTAGAACTCAAAGATTACTATGACTGGACTTTGGAAACAGACACAGTAGATAGCGCCATTCAAAAGTATGGCCTTCAGAAAGTAGCACTTCTGAGAACCTTTTGTATGAAATCAGGTGTCCAGCTACTTCTCCGTGATTACAACTTTGACACCAAGTCTCAGGAAACTTTCCATGAGCAAGACATTCTTAACTTGTTTCCAGTTGTAAAGCATATCAATCCACGGGCTACTGACGCCTTTAACTTGTACACTGCTGGCCAGACCAAGACACAGCAAGGGTTCTTAAAAGATGGTTATGACCTTATTAGTGAGGCTTTGAATCTTTTAAATAATGTTTATGGCGCCATGCATCCAGAAATAGCACAGTGCCTTCGCATGCTGGCTCGCTTGAATTATATCATGGGCGATCATGTTGAAGCTATGTCATTCCAACAAAAGGCAGTACTCATGAGTGAGAGGGTAAATGGTATTGATCATCCATACACTATCACAGAGTACACTCACTTAGCACTCTACTGCTTTGCCAACCAACAGGTGAGTGTGGCTTTAAAACTGTTGTACCGGGCTCGTTACTTGCTCTTGGTAATCCATGGTGAGGTTCACCCAGAAATGGCCTTGATAGATTCTAACATTGGTTTGATCCTCCATGCTGTAGGTCAGTATAGCCTTTCTCTCCAGTTTTTGGAAAAGGCCTTAGAACTCCGTATAAAATTCTTTGGTGATAAAAGTTTAAAAGTTGCTCTTAGTTACCACCTTGTTGCTAGGACGCAAAGTTGCATGGGAGATTTCAGAGGTGCTCTCAAAAATGAAAAGGAAACTTTCACAATATACAAGACTCAACTTGGACCAGAGCATGAGAAGACGAAAGAAGCCGACGAATGCTTACGTCATTTGACCCAGCAGGCAGTTGTTATGGCGAAAAAGATCAGTGAAGCATTCAACGGCCGCAGTACCCTTGGCCTTCCACCAATTCAGATTCAGCCACCGTCTATGAGTAGTGTATTAGAACTTCTCAATATCATTAATGGTATTCTCTATGTACAGATCACCCCGGAAGAAATTGAGCGTGTGCGTGCAGAGTTGGAAAAGGGCCAGGCAAAAGCATTGAGGGAAAAAAGTTTAGCTGAAAATGTACATAGTACTGACAAAAATGAGGGAAATGAAGCAAAGAGTGAAGAGAGTGATGCAAAAAGCGAGGAAAGTGAAGGTGAATCAAAAAGTGTAAATAAATGTGAAGAGCGAAAGAGTGAAGAAAGTGATGTCAAAAGTGAAGAGGACGAGAGTTTAAAGGCAAATGAAGTTGACATCAAAAGTGAAGAGGAAGAAGAAATAGCAAGTAGGTGAAAATGAATATAAAATTAAATTTGTACACAGAGCTCAAAATTTTTTTTTTTTTTTTTTTGTGTTTTGAAGTCAAAAAATGGGCTGAGGTAGCACAATTGATTGGATAATTACACTACCTTTGAAACCATTACCTCTTCACTCAATGTACCAATGCCTCATAAAAGTTCCTCAGTAAGTGGGGGCAGGCTGTGATCAAATCACAGCAACATGGACAGCTCGTGTTCTGTGTCAAGCGTAGTCAAATGTTGTAGTTCATATAGAATTAAGTCTTTATTTTTTATGAAGCCTCTAGTTTTGTATACATAAATAGCTGCAGTTATTGTAATATAAAAATACTATAAACTTGGTTTGGTTGATTTAATAGAAATAGTTGACATTCCACTGTACAGCTTGAGCTAGTATATGCAAGAGACTGGACAGCTGTTTGGTTAGGTCCATATTAGCTGTTCAGTACCTTGCAATACATTAATGATGCTCAGAAATGTTTTCATTCTTTTATACGACCATGTTGTCATCAAACCCATAAATTTATGTTGTGGGTAGCCTTTTTTTTTTTTTTTTTTTTTTTATTTAGCCTAATAAGGGTTGCTAGAAGTTGTTGTCTTAAATATTAATATAAATTTCTAATTGTTCATAATTAAATATTTGTTGCAAAGCATTTATTAGTTGAATATTTGGAATTACCTCTTTCCAAATTAAGCCATTTGCTCTACTTACTAAGTAATGTAGGGGAGGTGCAAATATTGTTCCGGTGCTGAAGATTTATTAGATACTTAAATTGTAATGTGCAATACTTTCACCTTTATATAAAACAATAGTGAATGGAAGTTCTAAAAGTAATTTAACGCATTATTTGACAGAATTTTCTTTTAGGAAATTAATTTGAGAGTGGATATTGGGCACCTATCTGCATTGTTCAACTCACAACCCATGGATGAATAATTAGTTTCTCAAAATAGTGACATACAGTCATGCTTCTCTTAACAACGGGGATATGTTCTGAGAAATGTGTCATTAGGCAATTTCATCATTGTGTGAACATTTTCAAACTGTTCAAGGAGCTTGTTGAGTCTGCAAAAGCTTCTGTTAAACCCTTCACTGTGAATTTTGTACACTTATGGGCCATGATGAACAAAACACAAGATTAAATCAAGCACAAGGAAAAATGATGCTGTTAAGAGATGTGGTAAACACGAGATGTATGAGGCTGCTGCCGACATAACGTGGTATACTGTTTTACAGTAAACTTTTTTTTTTTTAATAAGTAGAAAGAGTACACTAGAATAATGCTGACAAGTACAGTATATACATAAGTACAGTAAATACATAAGACAGTAATGTATGCAATTGTTTATTATCGTTATCAGTATTATGTACCACAATAAGAATTTTTCAGCTACATTATAATCTGGGACCACTGTCGAATATACAGTCCACTGTTGACTGAAACATCATTATGCGGCGCATGACTGTAATTTGCTGGTACGGAATGCTCATCAATGTTACAAAAAAAATCGAGTACAAATTCAGTGCTTCATAGCTAATTGTTAATGAGGTATTAAGAGCAAGGTGCAGCATAATGAGGATTCCTTGTGTAAGAAATTTACAAATTAATAATTGATGATAAATTGTATTCATGAATTCACTTTAGTAATACTGAATGTTTTAACTTTGTCATTAGACCTGAAGGATTTGGATTATTGAAGAGAATATGACCTTGGGTCATATTTCATTGTATTCAATCAAAATGTGCTACTGTATAAAAATTTATAATACGTATATGCACAAATGAACCTACATGGGGAAAAACATACGAGTGCTGTGTATTTTAAGTTTGTACCGAGGCCCTCTATAGCAAACTTGAGCATGTTAAGAATCATGACCATAATAACTGGGTAGCTGCTTCCATTACATATATATTTCTTCAACAAATTGTATATAGGGTATAAACGCAAAATCCGCGAGTTATGATAGCATCACAACGTGTTTTCAGCCACTCTCAAAACCAGTTGAAACCTGATATCACTCTCCTGAAGTCATGCATTTTTTGTTCCAGAATTTGGTCATGCAACCTGACTTTGTATACTAGCTTCATTTCATGTGACCTGCCTTTGTATATAAGCTTCATCTCATGCACACATGTTAGTTTGCTGCAAAGGGCCTCAGTGTGATGGTAACCTGTACAGTACTCCTGTTATTTGATATTTTATCATCACAATGTGGGTTTTTGCCAGTAACCAGTGTATATTAAACTTGTATATGATTGTGTGTACAGTATTTCATACTTTAGGCAAGAGTCAGACAGGCAAGCTTAGTTTACCACATAGGTGGATCTCTTTCAAAAACAAACTTCTGATTTCTCTATTAGACATGATTTTGTGAACATCTTAGGTAAGCTTAAATTTAGTTATTATTTAGAACCAATAAAATATGTCAGTTTTGAAATTGATTTTCTGGACATTACTACTGCAGTGAATTTACATTGCTTGATAAAATGATTGTTGTTTTTATGCAAAGATTGTAAGCCTTGCCTAAAATGTATGTGTATATATTATACACTATGTATATATCTGTATCTGTATATACTGTGTACACAAAATATGCATTCTATTTACTTCCAAGAAGGTTACAGGTGACATGATCAAGTGATGACAAAACCACAGCATCCCCACCAAACATTAAGACATGGTTCTTCCCACCTTCAAAATTCAAATCCATCTTGCTAATATTTTTTTCTTTTTTAATTCTTCATAGGTATTAATGTGCTTGTGCTCCAATAGCACTACAAATTCCAAAAATTTATGCCACCAATGCTAGATCCTCAAGTCCTTACCTCTTTAAATCTTCACATCTTCATTTCAACCCTTACCTGGGTTTTGTGCTTCCCATGGATATAATCCAACCTTTACTTGCACTGACTGTCCACCCTGAGTTTACACACCTCTCAACGACCCCATCTTGCTTCACCCTTTCTACTCGTCCAGACCATATCAATATTTTACCTAATCTTGGAATTATACCTTTTGCATCACATTGTCTTTCAAATTTCTCACTTGATTAATTTCTGCATAATCACACTAAGCATTGATCTCAACCATTACATTTCCACTGCTTGCAACCACCACTTTTTTTTTTTAAATAAAAAAAAAAAACTCTCCACATGTAAAATATGTACAGTATCTATATATATATTTTTTCCCCACCAGCCAGGAGTCTCCGACCAAGGTAGGGTGACCCAAAAAAAAGAAGAAACACTTCACTGTCATTTACTCAATCACTTGCCAGAGGCACATTGATTCTACAGCTGAGTTGCCCCTCCAGACTGCATGTATCCCCACCCATCCCTCGGAGTGCGGGAAAAAATAAGGTAATGAGGGTAACAAACGATTTAGGTAATGAAAAAATTGGATATCAGATGGGAAGGAGGGAGTATGGAGGAAATGTGTTTAGATATTTAAGAATGGATTTATCAGCAGTTGGGTTTATGAAAAGTGTAGCCCTTGTGGTTTAGCGCTTCTTTTTGATTATAATAATATGGAAAGTGTGGTGAACCATAGAATTAATGAGGGTGCGTGAGCGTGTTAGATAGGAGTGAATGGAGACGAATGGTACTTGGGACCTGACGATCTGTTGGAGTGTGAGCAGGGTAATATTTAGTGAAGGGATTCAGGGAAACCGGTTATTTTCATATAGTCGGACTTGAGTCCTGGAAATGGGAAGTACAATGCCTGCACTTTAAAGGAGGGGTTTGGGATATTGGCATTTGGGAGGGATATGTTGTGTATCTTTATACGTATATGCTTCTAAACTGTTGTGTTCTGAGCACCTCTGCAAAAACAGTGATAATGTGGGAGTGTGGTGAAAGTGTTGAATGATGATGAAAGTATTTTCTTTTTGGGGATTTTCTTTCTTTTTTTGGGGTCACCCTGCCTCTGGTGGGAGATGGCCGACTTGTTGAAAAAAAAAAAAAAAGGTGGGTGGTGCATTGAGGCATCTGTTTAGATAGAATGCTATCTGTGAAGGCAAAAAGGGGAATGTATGAGAGTATAGTGGTACCAAAACTTGTATGGGTGTGAAGGATGGGTTGTGAATGTTGCAGAGGGAAGAAGGCTGGAAGCACTGGAGATATGCGTGAGGGCAGTGTGTGGTGTAAATATTATGCAGAGAATTTGAGTTTGGAGATTAGGAGGAGGTGCAGGGTTACTAAAAGTATTATCCAGAGGGTTGTTGAGGTGGTTTGGACATAGAGGTGATGGAGCTAAATAGGATGACTTGAAGGGTATCTAAATCTAAAGTGGAGGAAAGGTGGAAGTAGGGGTTGCCTTTGGAAAGCTTGGAGGGAGGAGGTAAAGAAGTTTCGTGTGCAAGGGGCTTGGACATCCAGCAAGCATGTGTGAGCGTGTTAGGAATGAATGGAAACAAATTTTTGGGGAGGACTTGCTCTGCTGTTGGAATGTGAACAAGGTAACATTTTGTGAAGGGATTCAGGGAAACCAGTTAGCCAGACTTGACTCCTGAATGTGGGATGTACAGTGCCTGCACTCGGAAGGAGTGGTGGAGATGTTTGCAGTTTGGAGGGGCATCTGAACTGTAGTATCTGCACACCTCTGGCAAGACAGTTGTGGACTGAATGATGGTAAGTTTCTTTTTCAGGTCACTTTACCTCAGTGGGAAATGACTGCTGTGAAAAAAAAAGTGTGACAACAGTATAATTGTTTTCTTCACACACCTGAAAACATAATTTGGTTGGTGGAAGTAAATGGCAGTTAAAACAGTCGTAAATTTTGTGCAGCTTTTAGAGTGCCTTGTGATATTTTGTTACTGAGAAAGATCATAAGAAAGCAATGCCTTTTATCTTTTAGCTTCCATTAAACTGGTTAATCTGATTCATGTTACATGTTATATAGAGAGCTTTGTGCTCCTGTAATAAAGATTTGTAGATAAAAATCATTGTTAATAGCCACGTGCAATGTATCTCTTTTTCTATGAACATCAAATGAAAATAAATATATCGAAACGACAATCTGGGTTTTTTTTTTTTTAAGTTTTTTAGTTTCCAATAACTGCTTAAAAATATATATATATTTTTTTTTACTTGAAAAATTAAGGTCAAATTTTACAATTATAAGCCATTCATGTGGGAATTGTCCTCTTCAAGGGGGGCTCCTTGGCGTGGTGAAGAGGCTCTTGGTCTGAGGAATTAGCCCTGTCGGTCTTCTTCCTCAGACCGAACCTAATTACCCCCCATTCTCCACTCCCCTATCCCATCCTCCCCTTTTTCCATTCCTCCTCCTCCTCCTCCTCACCCCTCCCTTTTGCCCTTCCTCTTTTTGGCCTTCGGGATTTCTCCCACAGGCGCGCTAGTTCCTAGGTAGGGGAAAGGACACCGGGGTCCATCCCATTCCGTTGAGGTTCTTGGCGGTGGCGTAGTTTGCCGTGGAATCTGGATTGCCTGGGGATGTCCCGATCCCTCTCCGGTATCCCGGAGTAGCTTTGGGAGTCTTTCGGGCGATGGGTGCATCTCTGGAAGCCACCTTTCGGATTCCGGGGGTGGTGGCCGAAAGAGGTATGCTTTGTGGCGGATATCTGGCCGCCCTCGCTTTTGTCCACCTAGGTAGCTCGGCAGATGTGAGGTTGCTATCCCGGATTGCTGGTTTACTGGCATGAAGGGTAGGGTATGGCACGGGTTCCATGCTGCATCTGCGCTACTAGCGGTGTTGAGGTCCTCTTGGGCGCGGAGGGAGATTTCCGGCCCTTTCATTCCTCCTGGGAGCTATTCCTCCCCACTCCCCCCTTTTTCTTTATTTTTATTTTCTTTATTTTTTTTCTTAAAAACAAAAAGCAAAGGAGTAACCTAACCATGGCAGCCCTAGTCCATGAACCCACTACCCCCGGGCCCCTTCTTGATACCGCACCCCATTCTGACCCTGCCTTGTGTTTAGACCACTCTTCGGACACTCCTGATGCCCCTGTACCTCTTGCTGGTGTTGTTTCCTCACCCGCTTCAGGTACCGGGGCTTCGACTGACTCCTTCGATTTGTCTGAACTCCGCTCTCCTTTGACTATGCTTCCGGCTTCTCCATCTACGGTACGGCAATTTTCGAATCGCCCGCCCATTTCACGCCGGACCAACTCCGGTCCTACTCCTAAACGCCAACGTCAATCTCCTGATGATGCTCCTTCATTACCTTCCCATTCTACTCGGAAAAGACCGACACATCAAGCACTCCCTCTCCACGCTCAGTTTCGGACCACACAATGGACTAAATTCTTTACTTTAAGACCGACTTCTTCTGCCTACCTTTCTGACCATAGTATTGGCAAAGCGCTCCTGCGTCATGTTGGCAGAGATATTTCATTTCATGTTCTCAAGAGCAGTACACGCATCGTCACTGTCCAGAATGCTACCCAAGCTCATGATCTCTCTCTCCTTTCGAATATCGATACTACTCCTATCACTATTGAAAAACATCTTTCTCTCAATTCTTGTAGTGGTACTGTCATTCTGCCCCATACCATAGTCCAACAGAATTTCCAGTCATGTGGCAATGACATTTTTGAACAGCTGGAACTGGAGAGATTGGGAGATCCTCAAAGTAGACACTTATGTCCTTCCTGCCCGGGGGCGGAGACGTTACCCTTGCAATGTGGCTCGTTTAACTTTTGACAGCCGAGAACTCCCGCCCTCTGTATATGTCGCGGGACATCGGTTACAAGTTCGAAAGGTGATACCTACACCACAACAGTGTAGAAATTGCTGGCGTTTTGGTCACCCAGCGAAATATGCAGATCTATGGCCGAATGCCCAGTCTGTGGTGCCGACGACCATTCTAATACATCTTGTAGTCAACCTCCATCTTGCCTTAATTGTAATGAAGCTCACCCTTCGTACTCCCGCCGTTGCCAGGTCTACTTAAATGAACGTGAAATCCGTTGCCTCAAAGAGGCAGAAGGTCTCCCTTATGCTATGGCAGTTACTCATCTCCGCCTCCAAGGGAGACTACCCCGTGTTTCTTATTCTCGTGTTTCCAAACATCCCCCCACTTCAAGGGTCCCATCTTCTGCAGCCTCCTCTGTTGTTACCCCTCCCATAGCCACTACGGCATCTAATCCTTTTGCTGTCCTTGGCTCTGACGTCCCGACTACAACTCAGTCTGTTCTCACATCTTCGCGTCCTTCCTCACAAGCCCCAGTATCGACAAGACCTCGTATGACACCTAATACCAATCGCCCCTCTACTCAGAAGTCCAAAAAATCCACATTGCTCAAATCTTCTTTGCCCCTTCCTTCCCTTCTTCCACCTCCACACTTTACCTTTCCAGTCTCTGTACCTAGTTCTTCCCCTCTCTCTGGCTCTATTACAAGTGTGGAGATTCACCCTCCTCGTACTATGCCTTCCACCCCCGTCCCCTCCCAAGTTTCTCCCTCTTCTACCACCTCCCAGGTTTCTGCCTCTTCTGTCCCCCCCCACACTTCATCTCCAGTCCCTTACACACTTCCCTCCCCCTCTACTTTGGTACAGTCCATTACTGTCCCAATCTTTACTCACCCTCCTCCTTCTATCTCCAATATGGTCTCCCATACATCTTTGAATTCAGAAACACTTGAAGCCATTTCAGAATATATTGCAGAGACTAAACCTTCAATGGACACTGATTCACTTCCTGTTCCTTCTCTTCCCTCTCCTCCATCTTCACAACCCCATTCTTCGCAACGCTCCGTTCCTTCGCTACTTGAACGTCTTCCAATGCCACCACACGTTGACTTTTCTAACCCCTCTAGTCCGTAGGTGCCTCTACCTACAGATTCCTGATATTATCTTCATCACCAATCATGGCCTATTTACAGTGGAATATCCGCGGCCTCAGGGGTAATCGGGGTGAGCTTCAGATGTTGCTTTCCAGGTTTTCCCCTGTTGGTGCTTGCTTACAAGAACCAAAATTACACTCGGCTGTTTTCCAACCTATCTCAGGCTATAATTTATTGTATTCTTCGGATCTTTTCTCAGATGGGACCTTTAATGAAAGTGCCCTTCTTCTACGCAATGATATTCCGTACTGTCAACTATTTGTCCATACCTCGCTGCATTACACTGCAGCCCGTATCCACTTGAATAAGTGGTTTACAATATGTTCTTTATATCTCTCTCCTCCTCGAGCATTTTCTATCCCAGACTTTGCCTTTCTTGTTTCATCCTTACCACCACCACTTCTGTTACTTGGTGATTTTAATGCCCACCATTTCCTCTGGGGGGAGTCTCATTGTGACTCATGTGGCATTCAGTTGGAGGCTTTTCTCGCCTCTCACCACCTCCATGTTTTAAATAGGGTACTCCCACCCATTTTGATCCTCGTACTCATACTCTCTCTTGCATCGATCTGTCAGTCTGCTCTTCCTCCACTGCACTAGACTTCACCTGGTCTGTTCTACAAGACTTGCATGACAGCGATCATTTTCCGATCATTCTTACTTCTCCTTCCTATTCACCGCCTTTCCGTAGCCCTCGCTGGCAATTTGATAGGGCAAATTGGGATCTTGTAACTCACTGCTTTTAGTGAGGTTCCTTCTTCATCCTCCATTGATGAGCTCCTATACCACTTCTCGACGTCAGTTTATACTGCAGCTTCTCATTCTATACCCCAAACCTCGGGCAGGCATTCTCAGAAGTGCGTGCCTTGGTGGTCTCCTGCTTGTGCTCGTGCAGTACGTTTGAAACGCGCTGCATGGGGCAGGTACCGGTACAATAGAACCGTTGAGAGACTTCTTGATTTTAAGCAGAAGCGTGAGATCACTCGCCGTGTCATCCGTGTAGCTAAACGCACTTGCTGGCGAGACTGTTTCCACCATCACCTCTGCTTCTTCTATGAGTGCAGTCTGGAAAAAAGTGAGGAAATTGAGTGGTAAATACTCTCCTGACCCGGCTCCTGTTCTTCGGGTCGCTGGTGTTGATGTAGCAAACCCTCTCGATGTTGAAATTGAACTTGGCACACATCTGGTCCGTATTTCCCGGGGGCTCCATCTATGCCCCTCGTTTCTTTCCTCAGTCTGCCAGAGAGTTAGTACCCTTGGACTTTTCTTCTCTCTGAGAAGAACAGTATAATGTGCCTTTTATACTTCAAGAACTGGAGGCAATGCTCTCAGCTTGCCGATCATCGGCAGCTGGGCCTGACGACATTCATATTCGTATGTTACAACATTTACATCAGTCAGCCCTTGTAGTCCTCTTACACCTCTTCAATCTTATTTGGGCACAAGGAGTTCTTCCCCAGCTGTGGAAATCTGCCATTGTTCTTCCTTTCCGCAAACCAGGTACTACAGGACATGATGCCTCCCACTATCGTCCCATCGCTCTTACTACTGCAGTTTGCAAAGTGATGGGAAGTCTCGTAAATCGACGTTTAATGTGGTATTTAGAGACACACAACAGTCTCTCCGCTAGTCAACATGGCTTTCGTAATGGCCGTTCTACCATAGACCCCTTAGTACGCTTGGATACGTATTTTCGTAATGCCTTTGCGAATAATCACTCACTTATTGCCATATTTTTTGACCTTGAGAAGGCATATGACACAACTTGGAGGTATAATATTTTGGCCCAGGCCCACTCCTTAGGCCTCCGAAGCAATCTACCATCCTTCCTTAAGAACTTTTTAACTGACAGACATTTCCGTGTTCGAGTCAATAATGTTCTTTCCCCTGACTTCATCCAAGCTGAAGGTGTTCCTCAGGGATGTGTTCTAAGCACAACACTTTTTCTCCTTGCTATAAATGATTTGGCCTCTGTTCTTCCACCCAATATTTGGTCATCACTCTGTGTTGATGACTTCGCTATTGCTTGTGCAGGAGCTGTCATCTCATTGCAGTTTCTCTCCAGCATGCGGTCGACCGTGTTTCCACTTGGGCCACCACGCATGGGTTTAAATTTTCAAGTACAAAAACTCACCAAATTACTTTCACTAGACGTTCTGTCATCTCCGATCATCCTTTGTATCTCTATGGCTCCCGTATCCCCGAACGTGATACAGTCAGGTTTCTAGGCCTTCTCTTTGACCGTCGGTTATCCTGGAAACCTCACATTACCTCTGAAGGCAACTTGTCACAGCCGGCTAAACCTCCTTAAAACCCTTGCTCATCTTTCCTGGAGAGCTGATTGTCGAACTCTGCTTTGCCTACATTCAGCCCTCGTTTTATCGAAACTCGATTATGGTGACCAGATTTATTCAGCGGCCTCTCCTGCTACTCTCTCTAGCCTTAACCCCATCCATCACCAAGGATTACGTTTGTGCCTTGGTGCTTTTCGCTCTTCCCCTGTTGAGAGCCTCTATGCAGAAGCGAATGTTCCATCCTTGTCTGATCCCCGTGATGCCCATTGCCTTCGCTACTATGTACGCTCTCACGATCTCCACAATCCTTCCATTTATAGAATGGTCACCGATATTAATAGACATTCTTTATTCGTTCACCCTTCTGTTTGATTATAATAATAATATTCGTTCGCCGCCCCTGTTTGCTCCGTCCCTTTTCTCTTCGCCTACATTCGCTCTTGTCTTCCCTTCAGTTACCACCTTTATATGTTCATGTAGCATCTCACTTTTCCCTACCCCTCTGGGAAGTTCCTGCTGTTCGGGTCTGTTCTTTCTCACTCCCTTACTCGAAAGCTCAACTGCCTACTGTGGCTTCCCGCTCTCTTTTTCTTGATCAATTCCACTCCCATTCTCATGCCATCGCTGTGTACACAGATGGCTCTAAGTCTTCAGACGGCGTCAGATTCGCAGCAATGTTTCCGGACAGCGTCATGCGGGGGCATTTACTATCTTCGGCTAACATTTTTACTGCTGAATTGTATGCCATTCTTGCAGCACTTATTCATATCGCATCTATGCCTGTGTCATCATTTGTGGTAGTCTCAGACTCCCTTAGTGCTCTACAGGCTATTCGAAAATTTTATACATCTCGCCCCCTTGTTCTCCGTATCCAACTTTGGCTACGCCGTATCTCTACCAAGCATAAAGATATATTTTTTGTTGGGTCCCTGGTCATGTCGACATACAGGGCAATGAACAGGCAGACACTGCTGCGCGGTCAGCAGTACATGACCTACCAATTTCCTTTAGAGGTGTTCCATTTCTGGACTATTTTGCTGCAATAACTACCCACCTTCACACCCGTTGGCAACAACGTTGGTCAACTCTGCTCGGTAACAAACTTCATTCTATTAAACCGAACATAGGTTACTGACCGTCTTGTCATCAATGCCGAGGTTGGGAGACCACTCTCTCCCGCCTTCGCATTGGCCACACTCGTCTTACTCATGGGTATCTCATGGAGAGGCACCCTGTTCCTCTCTGTGAGCAGTGTCAAGTTCCAGTATCGATTAGCCACATTCTGTTAGACTGCCCTCTCTATCAGCGAGCACGCAGAATTTACCTCCGTCGTCTTTGTTCTACTACTCTCTCTTTACCTTCCCTTCTTGCTGATGAACCGCAGCTTCTCATTCTATACCCCAAACTTCGGGCAGGCATTCTCAGAAATGCGTGCCTTGGTCTCCTGCTTGTGCTCGTGCAGTACGTTTGAAACGCGCTGCATGGGGCAGGTACCGGTACAATAGAACCACAGAGAGACTTCTGATTTTAAGCAGAAGCATGCGATCGCTTGCCGTGTCATCCGTGATGCTAAACGCACTTGCTGGCGAGATTGTCTCCACCATCACCTCTGCTTCCTCTATGAGTGCAGTTTGGAAAAAAGTAGGAAAACTGAGTGGTAAATATTCTCCTGACCCGGCTCCTGTTCTGCGGGTTGAAGGTGTTGATATAGCAAACCCACTAGATGTTGCCAATGAAATTGGCAACCATCTGGTCCGTATTTCTCAGGGACTCCATCTATGCCCCTCATTTCTTTCCTCAAAGTCTGCCAGAGAGTTAGCACCCTTGGACTTTTCTTCTCTCAGAGAAGAACAGTATAATGTGCCTTTTACACTTCAAGAACTGTAGGCAACACTCTCAGCTTGCCGATCATGGGCAGCTGGGCCCAACGACATTCATATTCGTATGCTACAACATTTACATCAGTCAGCCCTTGCAGTCCTATTACGCCTTTACAATCTTATTTGGTCACAAGGAGTTCTTCCACAGCTGTGGAAATCCGCCATTGTTCTCCCTTTCCACAAACCAGGCACTATGGGACATGAAACCTCCCACTATCGTCCCATTGCTCTTACCAGTGCAGTTTGCAAAGTGATGGAACGCCTAGTAAATAGATGTTTAGTGTGTTATTTAGAGACACACAACAGTCTCTCCACTCATCAATGTGGCTTTCGTAAGGGACGTTCTACCATAGACCCCTTTCTATGCTTGGATATTTATGTTCGTAATGCCTTTGCGAATAACCACTCAGTTATTGCCATATTTTTTGACCTTGAGAAGGCATATGACACAACTTGGAGGTATAATATTTTAGCCCAAGCCCACTCCTTAGGCCTTAGAGGCAATCTACCATCCTTCCTTAAGAACTTTTTAACTGACAGGCATTTCCATGTTCGGGTTAATAATGTGCTCTCCCCGGACTTTATCCAAGCTGAAGGTGTCCCCCAGGGATGTGTTCTGAGCACACCACTTTTTCTCCTTGCTATTAATGATATGGCCTCTAGTCTTCCATCAAATATTTGGTCATCACTCTATGTTGATGACTTTGCTATTGCCTGTGCAGGTGCTGACTGTCACCTTATTACAGTTTCTCTCCAGCATGCAGACGACCGTGTTTCCAATTGGGCCACCACACGTGGGTTTAAATTTTCCAGCACTATTACCCACCAAATTACTTTCACTAGACGCTGTCATCTCCGATCATCCTTTGTACCTCTATGGCTCCCGTATCCCTGAACGTGATACAGTCAAGTTTCTGGGCCTCCTCTTTGATCGTAGGTTATCCTGGAAACCTCACATTACCTCTCTGAAGGCAACTTGTCACAGCCGGCTGAACCTTCTTAAAACCCTTGCTCATCTTTCATGGGGAGCTGATCGTCGAACCCTCCTTCGCCTACATTCCACCCTTATCTTATCGAAACTTGATTATGGTGACCAGATCTATTCAGCGGCATCTCCTGCTACTCTCACTAGCCTTAACCCCATTCATCACCAAGGATTACGTTTATGCCTTGGTGCTTTTCGCTCTTCCCCTGTCGAGAGCCTCTATGCAGAAGCGAACGTTCCATCCTTGTCCGATCGCCGTGATGCCCATTGCCTTCGCTACTATGTACGCTCTCATGATCTCCGCAATCCTTCCATTTATAGAATGGTCACTGATATTAGTATACATTCTTTATTTGTTCGTCGCCCCTGTTTACTCCGTCCCTTCTCTCTTCGCCTTCATTCACTCTTGTCTTCTCTTCAATTACCACCTTTCTATGTACATGTAGCATCTCACTTTTCCCTACCCCCCTGGGAAGTTCCAGCTGTTCGAGTCTGTTCTTTCTCTCTCCCTTGCTCGAAAGCCCAACTGTCTACGGTTGCTTCCCGCTCTCATTTTCTTGACCACTTTCACTCTCATTCTCATGCCATTGCTGTGTACACAGATGGCTCTAAGTCTTCTGACGGCGTAGGATTCGCAGCAGTGTTTCCGGACAGTGTCATACAAGGGCATTTACTATCTTCGGCTAGTATTTTTACTGCTGAATTGTATGCCATCCTTACAGCACTTATCCGTATTGCATCTATGCCTGTGTCATCATTTGTGGTTGTCTCAGACTCCCTTAGTGCTTTACAGGCTATACAGAAATTTGATACATCTCATCCCCTAGTTCTCCGTATCCAACTTTGGCTACGCCGTATCTTTACCAAGCATAAAGATATTGTTTTTTGTTGGGTCCCTGGTCATGTTGACGTACAGGGCAATGAACAGGCAGACACTGCTGCGCGGTCAGCAGTACATGACCTACCAGTTTCATGTAGAGGTATTCCATTTACGGACTACTTTGCTGCAATATCTTCCCAACTTCACACCCGTTGGCAACAACGTTGGTCTACTATGCTCGGCAACAAACTTCAATCTATTAAACCGAGTATAGGTTACTGGCTGTCTTCTTATCACCAGTGTCGAGGTTGGGAGACTACTCTCTCCCGTCTTCGCATTGGCCATACTCGTCTTACTCATGGATATCTCAAGGAGAGGTGCCCTGCTCCTCTCTGTGAGAATTGCTAAGTTCCATTATCAGTCAGCCACATTCTGTTGGACTGCCCACTTTATCAACGAGCACGCAGAATTTACCTCCCTCGTCGTCTTCGCTCTGCTGCTCTCTCTCTACCTTCCCTTCTCGCTGATGGACCCACCTTTCATCCTGACTCTCTCATTGACTTTTTGACAACAACCGACTTACTTCACAAATTCTGATAACTTCAGCCCTTTCTACTTCAATCTCTTGCTACCCTCTACCCCCGTACTATCCCCTGCCCCGCTGTTTTCTGTAACCTACTCATCATCCCTCCTCCCTTCTGCCATCCTATACCCTCGCTTCCTTCCCTACCCTGCAGCGCTGTATAGCCCTTGTGGCTTAGCGCTTCTTTTTGATTATAATAATTCTTTCTGATGGACCCTCCTTTAATCCTGACTCTCTCATTGACTTCTTGACAACGACTGATTTACTCCACAAACTCTGATGATGATACCTTTCGCACTCCCCTCAGCCCTTTCTAGTTCAGTCTCTTGCTGCCCTTTACCCTTTCACCATCCACTGCCCCGCTGTTATCCGTAACCTATTACTCATCCATCTCCCTTTTGCCACCTGATGCCCTCGCTTCCTTCCTGCCCTGCAGCGCTGTATAGCCCTTGTGGCTTAGCTCTTCTTTTTGATTATAATAATAACCACTCGACGTAGGACTTTTGATCCAAGGAATTGGAGCTCTTCTCCCTTGAATCTGGTTGTTTACTATTCCGTCTGGGTGGTACAGCTGCTGCTTCAGGCAGGATTTGCAGCTTCAAGTAGGACTGTTGCTGCTCATGTACTGTTGTTGCTTCAGGCAGTACACTTGCTGCTTCGGGCAGTACACTTGCTGCTTCGGGCAGTACACTTGCTGCTTCAGGCAGTACACTTGCTGCTTCAGGCAGTACACTTGCTGCTTCAGGCAGTACACTTGCTGCTTCAGGCAGTACACTTGCTGCTTCAGGCAGTACACTTGCTGCTTCAGGCAGTACACTTGCTGCTTCAGGCAGTACACTTGCTGCTTCAGGCAGTACACTTGCTGCTTCAGGCAGTACACTTGCTGCTTCAGGCAGTACACTTGCTGCTTCAGGCAGTACACTTGCTGCTTCAGGCAGTACACTTGCTGCTTCAGGCAGTACACTTGCTGCTTCAGGCAGTACACTTGCTGCTTCAGGCAGTACACTTGCTGCTTCAGGCAGTACACTTGCTGCTTCAGGCAGTACACTTGCTGCTTCAGGCAGTACACTTGCTGCTTCAGGCAGTACACTTGCTGCTTCAGGCAGTACACTTGCTGCTTCAGGCAGTACACTTGCTGCTTCAGGCAGTACACTTGCTGCTTCAGGCAGTACACTTGCTGCTTCAGGCAGTACACTTGCTGCTTCAGGCAGTACACTTGCTGCTTCAGGCAGTACACTTGCTGCTTCAGGCAGTACACTTGCTGCTTCAGGCAGTACACTTGCTGCTTCAGGCAGTACCAGTATTACACATGTCTTAGTTACCGTTATGGATGGCATCCTTGGGAAATAATTCACTGTAATAGTTTTTATAGTATACATTTGTTAGGTAAACTGACACATGTAACTAATGTAACATTTTATTGTAAATGTAACCTAATATTGTCGGTAATTCTCATTATTTTGTTTTTACTATCTATTCTTACCTCGTATATGGTATAGGTTAATGGGTATCCTTGGCAGGAAATCTACAAAAAAATGAATTTTAGTTCAAGAAAAATGTGTTGTTAGAGTTGTGCAACAGAGGCCTGGTCACAGACCGGGCCGCGGGGGCGTTGACCCCCGAAACTCTCTCCAGGTAAACTCCAGGTAAACATACATTGTGGGCCGAGAAACACTTCTCTACTGTCAAAAATTTTTTTTTTCAATATTCTAAATTCACCAAAGATCCACTCAGTATTGTGCGTAATATATGTTGTTGAGAGCATTTTATTCCTTAGCACTGAAAATGGGTCGAGTCAACATATTTGTTAGTAGGTTTGAGAAGAACCTGCCTAGTATGGGCCAGTAGGCCTACTGCAGTGTTCCTTCTTAAGTTCTTATGAGTAGGACACATGCAACGGGTTAGGTATCTTTATTGTTGAAAAGTTTCGCCTACGCGGTAGGCTTCTTCAGTCAGAATGGATTGAAGGCAACAGAAGTCCATCAACCTTGGAGAAATAGTTTGAGGTTGTCAGTCCCTCAGCCTGGAGAAGGGTTCAGCCCTATGGAGTTACGCGTGTGCAAATTACCTAGGATAACCCCTCCCCCTCCAAAAAAAAAGTCAAGTGACTTGCCTATATTGGGGTCCTCGTAAAATCGTATTATTAAAGCCTAGCTGTAACTTTAAACATCTGTGTAATGTCAAGTTAATTTTTAATCTGCTCTGCATAACCAAAATATAAAGTAAATGTCATTATTTTTAACGTATTTGTTTGGAAATATTTTTTCGGTATTCATTGTTTTAAGTTATCCGTAGTGTATAAGCAGAAGAAAATATTCGTATAATTAACCCTTGAGGGTTTGATAACCCAAATACTGTGGCTTATTTATATTGGGATTCTTAGTCCTTTGCCAGGATGCCACCCTCAACAGTCAAGAACATAAAGGAGCACTGCAGCAGGCCTACTGGCCCATGCGGGGCAGTAGGCCTGTTTACTACTATAAACAGGTGTAAGGAGACGTGATTATATATCCCGCCTCGTGTAGGGTTCCAACTAACGTCTTCTCTGTTGTGAAACTTACTCCATTACATGCCAGAAATGTCTCATAAATAAAAAGGCACAATACCGTGACGAATAATACACAAATAATCCGCACATAAGAGAGGAGCTGACCACGACTTTGTAAATGGTCCAAGACGGACCGAAACGTCGTAGTAAGCTCCTATGTGCGGGTTATTTGTGTATTTTTTTCAGTTGTGTACGGATGATGATGCACAATCCTACGGGTTTAGCGCTTCCCCTTGATTATAATAATAGTAATGTGTCGGGATGAGAGCCTGGTATTCTAGCCACTAGACAACACGGGAGTCAAGGTTAAGGTAGGTAAGATTTGCCAGGAAACAGGAACGAGACGAGTGTTTTTTTTTTTTTTTTGACGCGGGTCTTAGTCATATGATGACCCCACATGACTGGGGCTTTTGGTCATCTGACCGAGGCCTTGTGCTGGCTTATCCCTCCCTTTAAAAATTATGGAACTAGTTTTCATTTGATTCCCAGCCACTAAACACAGGAAGCAAGGTTGAACTCTGCTGTGTTGGCCTGAGATGTGCAATGTGGCCTTGCTTGATGCACTCAGAGTAGGAATAATATTGATGTGCGTGTGTGTGTGTGTGTGTGGAGGATGGAGAGGCAGGGAAAGTATTATTATTATTAATATTAGACCACCCAAACCACTTCAGTCATGATGGCTAACACACGGTCTGTTGTTCCTGTACTAATTACACTTTCCTCACTACCGTTACAACTATTACTACTACTGATACAGATCTAGTTGATGTTATTGCGTACTATATAGAAAGTTCCTGGTTATGCAGAGCATTTCTGGCAACTTACGTTAATCTTGTACCCCAGGATGCCACCCACAAGTTAACTACACTCGGGTACCAACTTACTGATAAGTGAACAGGGACAAGAGGTGTAAGGAAACATGGCCAACGTTTCAGCCGTGCCGGGGATCGATCACGGACCCTCAGTGTGAGCTGAGGACGCTACCAACCAAGCTTCCCACTACTATTACCAATACCACTATTATTACAATGCTATTACTATTACCAGTGCTGCTACAACTATTACTACAAGTACTACTACAAATACTACTACCAATGTTATTACTACTGCTAGAACTACTAGAAAAGGCTTCATCAAGCCAACGTTTCACTCACAAAAGGCTTCATCAAGCCAACGTTTCACTCACAAAAGGCTTCATCAAGCCAACGTTTCACTCACAAAAGGCTTCATCAAGCCAACGTTTCACTCACAAAAGACTTCATCAATCCAACGTTTCACTCACAAACAGGCTTTATCAAGCCAACGTTTCACCTATAAAAGGCCTCAGTAAAGCTCGATAAAAGCCTCTTGTAGGTGAAACGTAATAATAAAAGGTCCGCCTTTAATTATCAATGTGGACTCAGACATAACAAGCGAGACATTTTAGTGTTCTCAGACGTGTGTGTCAAGACACCTTGTTCAACCAGGAACAGCATAAAATAAACCTGGCTGACACTAACACCCTCGTAAAGATTCCAATTTAGATCAAGTTTTGGCAACGTTGACCATCGGTGTTTCCTACGACCAGATGTCGCAAATTATTGACCATCGGTGTTTCCTACGACCAGATGTCGCAAATTATTGACCATCGGTGTTTCCTACGACCAGATGTCGTAAATTATTGACCATCGGTGTTTCCTACGACCAGATGTCGCAAATTATTGACCATCGGTGTTTCCTACGACCAGATGTCGCAAATTATTGACCATCGCTGTTTCCTACGACCAGAGGTCTCAAATTATTAAGTTTCCTGAATGTCGCAGAGGTTCGCAAATACATATAGTGCCGGAGCTACATTTTTGGGGCCCCTGAAGCTTAGACTTATGGCCCCCCCCCCTCATGGGAGGCTCCTTGATGCTGGTGAGAGGCTCTTGATCTAGGGAATTTGATCTGTACTCGGGTTCCCTGAATTGAGCCGGAATACCTTCCATCCCCCCCACATGCGCTGTATAATCCTACGGGTTTAGCGCTCCCCATTATTATTATAATAATATGGGGGCCCCCTTCTCATACAGAAGACCCAAAATTTTTAAGTAATGTGGACTAAGTCGCTTCTGGGGCCCCTCCGGGATTAGGGGGCCCCTGAAGCTTGAACCGTTATTGGGGCCCCTTTGCAACCCCTTCTCATACAATAGACCGAAAAATTTTAAGTGATGTGGACTAAAGTCGCTTCTGGGGCCCCTCCGGGATTAGGGGCCCTGAAGTTTATGCTTCATTACTTTCCTAAGAGGTCCATCCCAGGATACATGGGATAAGGCGCACCTAGACAACGTTAAGAACTGTTGAAAATACCAACAACTTGAAGATTAAGACACATGCAACAGTTGATTATCTATTGACGAAACTCTCCGCCTACACAGTAGGCTTCCTCAGTCAGATAGGGAGTATAAGTAGTGAACTAAAGATGTAATCAGTCCATCAATATTGATAAGAAAACCACTAGTATGCCGTGGCCTGGTTGGAAAAGTTCTCGCCTCACACACGGAGGGTCCGGGTTCGATTTCCCGGTGGGGTAGAAACATTTCGATGCGTTTCCTTACACCTGTTGTCCTGTTCACCTAGCAGCAAATAGGTACCTGGGTGTTAGTCGACTGGTGTGGGTGGCATCCTGGGGGACAAGATTGAGGACCACAATGGAAATAAGTTAGACAGTCCTCGATGACGCACTGACTTTCTTGGGTTATCCTGGGTGACTAACCCTCCGGGGTTAAAAATCCAGCCGTGTATTGTAACTTGCTCCCCGTAGAGGAGTTATTGATAGAAATAACTTAGCTGATATGTGGCTTTAAACTTGGGTTATGTTAGATTAGGTTAAACTTATATTAGGCAAGGTTAAACTTAGGTTAGATTAGACTAGGTTAACATTAGGTTAGGTTAGATTAGGTTAGGTTAAGCTTATATTAGGCTAGGTTAAATTTAGGTTAGATTAGGCTAGGTTAATCTTAAGTTAGTATAGCCTAATATACTGAGATTAGACTTAAATTAGGTTAAGTTAAGCTTAGGTTAGATCAGGTTGGGTTAGACCGGACTTAGATTAAACTAGACTATATTAGGGTTATACTGCGGTGAGAGTTGGGAGGAACGGTACTTTTTTTTATTTTTTTATTTAAAGCAATGCAAATACAAGGTGGTATAAATACACAGAACAGATTAATACACAAGAATCCAACACAGTGACACCTCAAGCAGGTCGTCTAAATACATGCAAACGATTAATATCACATAGAACAATGTAACACTGAAGTTTAACAGAGCTCAAAAGAACATAAGAATGTAGGAACACTGCAGAAGGCCTACTGGCCCAAAGGCTACCTATGTACTAATACAACACATATACGAGGCTTCACATAGATGTTGAAGATGTTTTGGTAAGACATACCGGGGATGCCACAGGGAGTGCCATCAGTGAGGCCGCTTTGGCACTGTCACTGCCAGCGAGAGGGCACACCTACAGCACTACATTCCATGGCACTCATAGTGAAAAAAAAGCTTGTACTGATGTCTGTATATTGTGATATCAGTGTTGTGGTTGTTACTCTGATATATAAAATGTTGATTTAAATAACACACACAAGAGGCGGGGACAGGAGCTGTGATTCGACCCCCTACAACCACAGATAGGTGAGAACATTCTTTACTATCATATAATCTTATTGACGTGGACTCAATCACAGCTTCGTAAACACATGTTGGTAACACTAAGCTTACACACTGAGGTCTGTGGTTCGATCCCCGGTACGGGTGGAAAACATTAAGTCGTGTTTCCAGCCGTACCGGGGATTGATCCCCAGACCTTAGTATGTAAGCTGAATGTGCTAGCAATCGTGCTGCCTGACACCGCAAACACATCACTACATCCAACCACATTTTCACACCCACATAACAGTGTTGGTCCCATGTTCATGTTTTTTCATTATTACCAATTTTTTTTTTTTTTTTTTTTTTAGCCTTTATTCTTGCCCTTGGTCAGCTGTGAAGTTGCTATGGAATATTTTGACGAGTTTCTTGCATACCACCTTTTTTTTTGTTCTAGAGCCTCGGTGTTGCGATCCAGAGAGGTAATGCCTGTTGTGTCCCCACCTTGCTCTGAGGAACCTGCAGGAGCTTTTAAAATCTAAGTGTTCACAATGATATCAAATAAAAATGACATCATCCCCAGTTCATTTTTTTTTTTCAATACAGAGATGGGTAGGTGTGGAGATGTGTGTGTTCCTGCGTGTTGGAGTGAACAGGTGTGGGGTCCCCCTCATGGTGGTGGAGGTGATCAGCAGCAGCCATGGTAGTCGTGGTGGGCAGCTCCCCCCCTGTCTCCATTCACACGCATCCCTATTACTTAGATGAATCACAGGGATGTTAGGAAGTATTTCTTCAGCCCTAGAGTTGTCAGGAAGTGGAACAGCCTGGAGAGTGATGTAATGGAGGCAGGATCCATACATAGCTTTAAGAAGAGGTATGATAAAGCTCATGGAGCAGGGAGAGAGAGGACCTAGTAGCGACCAGTGAAGAGGCAGGGCCAGGAGCTATGACTCGACCCCTACAACCACAGGTGAGCACACACATGGAGACAATTTTGAGTGTAATATATCAGTGTGTATGATCCATCTTGACATAAAACCAAGACATACAACCTGACAGCCTCGTATACACCCCACTAATGGTAGTTACTTCCTGTGAAGGCTTCCAGAGACCCGTCACATCGTATGACACACATATATAAACCAGTTGATTCCTACCAAGAATTTTATTTAAAATAATTATGGAGAGAAGGCCAGGCAGGTAATTTATGATCTTAAGTGTTTCTACATACAATACTGTGTTGCACTATCTTTCTTTTATTATGTTAAGTATATTATAAGATTTCCAGTGTCAGTTTCTTGATGTTTCTCGCGTCATTCTGCAAATATTAGTTGTGTTATGTTATTTATATTTCGTTTTACCTTAGTGTCTGCTTGTGATGACAGGTGTGTTGTCAGTGATGGTGGTAGTGGTGGTGGTGGTCGTGGTAGGGTTGTTAGTAGTGGTGATTGTGGTGGGTAGGAGGGAGGGCAGTTCAGGCGTGCGGGGTATGTGTTCACTAATGTCACTAACGCTGGTTATGCCATGACAAGAATGATACTGAAATAGCCTCCCCAGGGAGTCATCCACTTGAGAGAGAGAGAGAGAGAGAGAGAGAGAGAGAGAGAGAGAGAGAGAGAGAGAGAGAGAGAGAGAGAGAGAGAGAGAGAGAGAGAGACAGACTATAACCTCTCGTGAACATTAAATACAAAGTGTAGTGGAGACTTGATCCTCCGGATTATTATTATTATAATCAAGGGGGAAGCGCTAAACCCGGAGGATTATACAGCGCCTGGGGGGGGATGTGGAAGGCATTCAGGCTTAATTCGGGGAACTGGAGCACAGATCCAATTCCCTAAATCAAGAGCCCCTCACCAACATCAAGGAACCTTCCTTGAGGGGTTGATCCTCCGGAACAGTTGCAGAGATCATTTACGCCCGCATAGAGCCTATAAAACATTTAAATTCCTGGGAACACCTCAAAGTTCTAAATATGTATATTCTGAGTGGATCGGAGTAAAGTTACGTGATAATATATACCAGGGAAGTACTTGAGGGTTTGATCCCAAATCTGCACACTGCCATAACAACACTGAAGTGAGAGATATGGAACGAAGTGTAAAATAAACCTAGTGAGAAGCAGGGGCGCCGTGGTTACAATAAGAGAACTCTGTATCAACATCCGTGGTCCCAACCTATTCAACATCTTACCAGAAGATATCAGAAATATTGCTGGGACAAGTGTAGAAGAGAAGTCTTGAAGAGTAAACTGGACAAGTATCTACACCAGGTACCAGAACAACCAGGCTGTGATGGATATGTGGGCCAGCGGACCACCAGCAGTTGTGGTCCGCTGGCTTGATCCACCCTCCATGTGTCATTCAAAAGAGGTTACGGATGGTAGTTCTGATCCCTTTGATCAAGAACCCTTCATCATCATCAAAGCACTGACAGGTCTTGGCCTTAATTCGCAGTGCCACCACCCATATGGGTCTAGCGCATTATTTTATGAATATTACAAAAATAACGTGACCTTAATTCCCACTAAGTATTTAGGTTGTGTATAATTAATGCTTCTGAGGGCTCTTGATACAAGGGACTGGAGTTACCCTCTTGTTTCTTGTATTGTACCTGAATGCTTCCTATTTTTCAGACTTTGTATGACCCTTACGGGTTGCGGAGTTCTCGACTCAACCGAGAAGTCGTGTATTCGATTCCTGGTCTAGGCAAAATGTATGTGCAAGTCTCCTGACACCTGCTCCTCCTTGTTCACCTAGCAGTAAATAGGTACCTGGGTGTTAGTTTCTAAACACTTATTGCTTCTGTTCAGCAAACAGTAAACAGGTACCCAGGTGTTAGTCGACTATCGTGGGTCAAGTCCTGAGACACTAACAATAAGCCACGGTACTGGGTTGGGTAGACAGGTAATTCAGACACTAAGCTCCACTGTGGGCGAAATTTGGTATGATCAAGGGAGATAAAGCAAGGATATATACACAGGTGTATATTCTCTGAGCATATTTATTTTAACCCCTATTTTAGGGAGTTTTGCCAGGTGATGAACAAGAGTTAGGTTAATGAGGTTTGAAGTCTACAGACTTCAAACCTCATTAACCTAGCGAATCAATGAAGGATTCTAGGATGAATCGTATTACAGTTAGGTGGCCCAGTGGTTAACGCACTGGCCTGTGAGTTGGGTACTCACTCGCCGTGGGTTCAGACCCCACCCGTTCCATGATTTGTTTACAGTCATGTTGCCAGAAATAATCCTTATATGTTACTAATTACACAATGTATAAACATTGTATTATGTTGCAATAAAAATTATTATTGTTATTGATAAATTAGACACATGTGCAACACTTGGCTATCTTTATTGTGGAAACGTTTCGCCCAACAGTGGCTTCATCAGTCCTATACAAAGAAGAATGGTGAAGATCAGAAGGAATTTGAGGTAATCAGTCCCTCAGCCTGGAGTCGATGTAATCAGTCCATTAATCTTATTTCTATAGGACTGATGAAGCCACTGTGTGGTGATACGTTTTCTCAGTAAAGATACACACGTGTTGCACATGTGTTTAATTGATCAAATTGTCGGTTCTTTGAATAATTTATCTACATTATGATGATGATGATGATGATGATGATGATGATGATGATGATGATGATGATGATGATGATGATGATGATGATGATGATGATGATGATGATGATGATGATGATGTGGTGAGTCAAACTCACCAACATGTGGGAAGGCAGATTCCTTGACAAAAAATGCGAGGATTTCGGCAAGAGAAACCAAAGACTTAGGAAGGATACGTAGTCACAATAATAATAATAATTATTATTTCTACCAGTACATGACACAACTTATACAGACCATAGCTGACATCAGTGACATACTGTATAGAAAGTCTCTGGTTATGTAGAGCATTTCTGGCAAATTAGGTTAATTTTGTCCCCAGGATTCGACCCACACCAGTCGACTAACACCCAGGTACCTACTTACTGCTAGGCGAACATGGTCAGCAGGAGTCTCAAGGAAACACACCCTAATTTTTCCACCTGTACCGAGGATCGAACCACGGACCTCAGTGTGAGGTGAGTGCGCTACCAATTGAGCTGAAACAGTTCTCCCAAGTTGGGGGTGTTTGGTGAAGAGTGTCAGGCAGTGAGTAGAAGGAAGCATCCCAACTTGATAATTGCTTCCAGACCAGTTTGTTTACTGGGCAAGAAGACTTGGGTTCCATGGCATCTTAACTGGAAGCATTTTGCTTGCAGAATGTCTTCGAGATGCTTGCACCTGGCTAGCCTCTCCCTTCATCAAGGAACTCATCTCCCGGGAGAATGTTTGCATGTGAGGTGTTCCTTCTATGTTGGGTGGAGCTCTGAAGTACAGTTGTTCTTTGGATCAAGGGGTGGCGTTGTGGAGCACAGGGTGGTGTTGTGGAGCACAGGGTGTTGTGGAGCACAGGGTGTTGTGAGCACAGGGTAGTGATGTGAGCACAGGGTAGTGTTGTGGAGCACAGGGTGTGGAGCACAGGGTGTTGTGGAGCACAGGGTGGTGTTGTAGAGCACAGGGTGTTGTGGAGCACAGGGTGTGGAGCACAGGGTGGTGTTGTGAGCACAGGGTAGTGTTGTGGAGCACAGGGTGGTGTTGTGGAGCACAGGGTGTTGTGGGGCACAAGGTGTTGTGGAGCACAGGGTGTTGTGGAACACAGGGTATTGTGGAGCACAGGGTGTTGTGGAACACAGGGTGGTGTTGTGGAGCTCAGGGTGTTGTGGAACACAGGGTGTTGTGGAACACAGGGTGGTGTTGTGGAGCACAGGGTGGTGTTGTGGAGCACAGGATGTTGTGGAACACAGGGTGGTGTTGTGGAGCACAGGGTGTTGTGGAACACAGGGTGGTGTTGTGGAGCACAGAGTGTTGTGGAGCACAGGGTGTTGTGGAGCACAGGGTGGTGTTGTGGAGCACAGGGTGTTGTGGAACACAGGGTGTTGTGGAGCACAGGGTGGTGTTGTGGAGCACAGGGTGGTGTTGTGGAGCACAGGGTGTTGTGGAACACAGGGTGTTGTGGAGCACAGGGTGGTGTTGTGGAGCACAGGGTGTTGTGGAGCACAGGGTGTTGTGGAACACAGGGTGTTGTGGAGCACAGGGTGTTGTGGAACACAGGGTGGTGTTGTGGAGCACAGGGTGTTGTGGAACACAGGGTGGTGTTGTGGAGCACAGGGTGGTGTTGTGGAGCACAGGATGTTGTGGAACACAGGGTGGTGTTGTGGAGCACAGGGTGTTGTGGAGCACAGGGTGGTGTTGTGGAGCACAGGGTGTTGTGGAGCACAGGGTGGTGTTGTGGAGCACAGGGTGTTGTGGAGCACAGGGTGTTGTGGAGCACAGGGTGGTGTTGTGGAGCACAGGGTGTTGTGGAACACAGGGTGGTGTTGTGGAGCACAGAGCAGAGGTTATCTGTACAAGGTAGTCGACAAACATCTTTCCGTACCTAGTTCAATTAATGGCCCTCCATTATCATTTACCTGAGTCACTCCGAATCTATCTTAGCTGTGCCCACCATCTTCGAGGTATCCACTTCTCGCAGTTTCTTCACTTCATCGATTGTGTGAATTGTGTCTAGCACTTGCTGGTGCACCCACCTCGGTTTGCTGGAAGCCTCTCTGTCTCCACTATGAACACTCTTCCTAAATCTTGTGCTGAGCTCTTCACTATCTATACTGCATTTTTTCATGCTCCGTATTGAATGGAGATAGTGTTCTTGTATGTTAGCTATGGTAACAGTGGTCTTGAATGGTGGTCGTGATAGTCTTTACTACTCTATCAGGGATAGTTCAGAGCAAATGGCAGAGATAATGACAAAATAGTCCAAGCGTTTTGATTCCAGAGTGATATTTCATGGTATTCTTATCCTCCCTCGTTGATTGTGTCCCAATCCTGTATAAATCAGTCCTTCGTGGATCGTCTGTCAGTCCTTCTTAGATTGTCAGTTTTTCGTGGATTGTCTCACTCCGCCTTTGGATTATATCGAAATCTTCCATGAATTGTTTGCTATCCTCAATCTCTGGACTGTCTACTAATCCTTCCTGGATTTTCTCCATTCCAGGCCTTCCGAGACTGATGACTTAACAGTGAACAGAATAATAGGAAGACGGGGTGGAGGAAGAGGAAGAGAAGGAGGAGGAAGAGGATGAGAAGGAGGAGGAAGAGGATGAGGAGGCTGGTAATGGAGGGTAGAAGCGACGCTACACGTCTCACTCGTACGTCAAAACTATTTTTCATAGAGCCAAAATAGCCGTACGGGAATCCCTCGGCTTGTCCATTAATAATGAATAAATGCAGCGCTCACTGCAATATAAAATGATAATGAGGCAATTAAATCCCCTTATTAACGCGTCCTCTACATTGATGTTGCGTTAATTATATCGTAGCGCTGGTTGGCGCATTCGGATTTAGTATTAATTCCATCGTATCACTGGAAGGTCGACGCGGGGCAGGAATTATACATGAGGGAACCTGGCCGCCTGTGATATTTCTCTAGTAATAAGGTTATAGTATTCTGTTGGAAGTTTGTAGTAGTGTGTGTGTGTGTGTGTGTGTGTGTGTGTGTGTGTGTGTGTGTGTGCGTGTACTCACCTAATTGTGGTTGCAGGGGTCGAGACTCAGCTCCTGGCCCCGTGTGTGTGTGTGTGTGTGTGTGTGTGTGAACTCAATTGTGGTTGCAGAGGTCGATTCATAGCTTCTGGCCCCTCCTCTTCACTAGATCCACTCTCTCCCTGCTCCATGAGCTTTATCATACCTCTTCTTAAAGCTACATATGTATTGGATGGAAATAGTGTTCTT
The DNA here is from genome assembly GCF_038502225.1 of Cherax quadricarinatus. Lineage (NCBI taxonomy): Eukaryota > Metazoa > Arthropoda > Malacostraca > Decapoda > Parastacidae > Cherax > Cherax quadricarinatus. Next base: position 13,626,498 of record NC_091376.1, read on the forward strand.
GTATGTTAACTATGGAAATTGTGGTCATGAATGGTGGTGGTGGTCCTGATAATTTTTACTGCCATGTCAGGGATAGTTCAGAGCGTCGCTCAAATGGCAGAAATAATGAGAAACTGTGTGTGTGTGTGTGTGTGTGTAGGTATGGTACACTTATGTATTTTAGTTTATTTTTAGCAAAATTATATACATTAGTAGTGGGCTGTTATCCTATTCAATGTGATAGTTACATAGTAGGAACACAAGCTAGCTGAATTTCTTTGTCCTATTCCAACACACAGGATGTTGTGTCCCTGTCTTATTCCATCACATAAGATGGTGTTTATTCTGTCATATTCCATCACACAGGATGGGACTCCTATTGTGATGAAATCTGTCAACATTACCTGGAACACTCCAGTAGGGCAACAAGGATATCGTCAAGTGTTCCATTAAGGATACATCAGCTGTGGGAGATTTAAGGCTTCCTTCCAGCAGAGCTGTAGTTCCTGTCACTTGAGAATTACCATCTCTCACGAGAGCCTGTCCCATCCACGGGAGAAATGGAATTTTTATAAAGATATCTCCATCATTCCAGAGCGGGGACAGAGGAGAAATTTACATTTTATAATAGTAAAAGTCAACTAAAATGCCGGGAACAATGGGCTAGTAACCCCTTTTCCTGTAAAGATTACTAAAAAGAATAAGAAGAAGAAAATTGTCAAAGTGGGAAGTCTGAATGTGCGTGGATGTTGTGCAGATGATAAGAAAGAGATGATTGTGGATGTTATGAATGAGAAGAAGCTGGATGTCCTGGCTTTAAGTGAAACAAAGCTGAAGGGGGTGGGAGAGTTTCAGTGGAGAGGAATAAATGGGATTAGGTCAGGGGTTTCAAATAGAGTTAGAGCTAAAGAAGGAGTAGCAATAATGTTGAAGGATAAGCTATGGCAGGAAAAGAGGGACTACAAATGTATAAATTCAAGGATTATGTGGAGGAAAATAAAGATTGGATGTGAAAAGTGGGTTATAATAAGCGTGTATGCACCTGGAGAAGAGAGAAGTGTAGAGGAGAGAGAGAGATTTTGGGAAATGTTGAGTGAATGCGTGGGGAGTTTTGAATCAAGTGTGAGAGTAATGGTGGTTGGGGATTTCAATGCTAAAGTGGGTAAAAATGTTATGGAGGGAGTAGTAGGTAAATTTGGGGTGCCAGGGGTAAATGTAAATGGGGAGCCTTTAATTGAGCTATGTGTAGAAAGAAATTTGGTAATAAGTAATACATATTTTATGAAAAAGAGGATAAATAAATATACAAGGTATGATGTAGCACGTAATGAAAGTAGTTTATTAGATTATGTATTGGTGGATAAAAGGTTGATGGGTAGGCTCCAGGATGTACATGTTTATAGAGGGGCAACTGATATATCGGATCATTATTTAGTTGTAGCTACAGTTAGAGTAAGAGGTAGATGGGAAAAGAGGAAGGTGGCAACAACAAGTAAGAGGGAGGTGAAAGTGTATAAACTAAGGGAGGAGGAAGTTCGGGTGAGATATAAGCGACTATTGGCAGAAAGGTGGGCTAGTGCAAAGATGAGTAGTGGGGGGGTTGAAGAGGGTTGGAATAGTTTTAAAAATGCAGTATTAGAATGTGGGGCAGAAGTTTGTGGTTATAGGAGGGTGGGCGCAGGAGGAAAGAGGAGTGATTGGTGGAATGATGAAGTAAAGGGTGTGATAAAAGAGAAAAAGGTAGCTTATGAGAGGTTTTTACAAAGCAGAAGTGTTATAAGAAGAGCAGAGTATATGGAGAGTAAAAGAAAGGTAAAGAGAGTGGTGAGAGAGTGCAAAAGGAGAGCAGATGATAGAGTGGGAGAGGCACTGTCAAGAAATTTTAATGAAAATAAGAAAAAATTTTGGAGTGAGTTAAACAAGTTAAGAAAGCCAAGGGAAAATATGGATTTGTCAGTTAAAAACAGAGTAGGGGAGTTAGTAGATGGGGAGATGGAGGTATTGGGTAGATGGCGAGAATATTTTGAGGAACTTTTAAATGTTAAGGAAGAAACAGAGGCAGTAATTTCATGCACTGGTCAGGGAGGTATACCATCTTTTAGGAGTGAAGAAGAGCAGAATGTAAGTGTGGGGGAGGTACGTGAGGCATTACGTAAAATGAAAGGGGGTAAAGCAGCTGGAACTGATGGGATCATGACAGAAATGTTAAAAGCAGGGGGGGATATAGTGTTGGAGTGGTTGGTACTTTTGTTTAATAAATGTATGAAAGAGGGGAAGGTACCTAGGGATTGGCGGAGAGCATGTATAGTCCCTTTATATAAAGGGAAAGGGGACAAAAGAGACTGTAAAAATTATAGAGGAATAAGCTTATTGAGTATACCAGGAAAAGTGTATGGTAGGGTTATAATTGAAAGAATTAGAGGTAAGACAGAATGTAGGATTGCGGATGAGCAAGGAGGTTTCAGAGTGGGTAGGGGATGTGTAGATCAAGTGTTTACATTGAAGCATATATGTGAACAGTATTTAGATAAAGGTAGGGAAGTTTTTATTGCATTTATGGATTTAGAAAAGGCATATGATAGAGTGGATAGAGGAGCAATGTGGCAGATGTTGCAAGTATATGGAATAGGTGGTAAGTTATTAAATGCTGTAAAGAGTTTTTATGAGGATAGTGAGGCTCAGGTTAGGGTGTGTAGAAGAGAGGGAGACTACTTCCCGGTAAAAGTAGGTCTTAGACAGGGATGTGTAATGTCACCATGGTTGTTTAATATATTTATAGATGGGGTTGTAAAGGAAGTAAATGCTAGGGTGTTCGGGAGAGGGGTGGGATTAAATTTTGGGGAATCAAATTCAAAATGGGAATTGACACAGTTACTTTTTGCTGATGATACTGTGCTTATGGGAGATTCTAAAGAAAATTGCAAAGGTTAGTGGATGAGTTTGGGAATGTGTGTAAAGGTAGAAAGTTGAAAGTGAACATAGAAAAGAGTAAGGTGATGAGGGTGTCAAATGATTTAGATAAAGAAAAATTGGATATCAAATTGGGGAGGAGGAGTATGGAAGAAGTGAATGTTTTCAGATACTTGGGAGTTGACGTGTCGGCGGATGGATTTATGAAGGATGAGGTTAATCATAGAATTGATGAGGGAAAAAAGGTGAGTGGTGCTTTGAGGTATATGTGGAGTCAAAAAACGTTATCTATGGAGGCAAAGAAGGGAATGTATGAAAGTATAGTAGTACCAACACTCTTATATGGGTGTGAAGCTTGGGTGGTAAATGCAGTAGCGAGGAGACGGTTGGAGGCAGTGGAGATGTCCTGTTTAAGGGCAATGTGTGGTGTAAATATTTTACAGAAAATTCGGAGTGTGGAAATTAGGAGAAGGTGTGGAGTTAATAAAAGTATTAGTCAGAGGGCAGAAGAGGGGTTGTTGAGGTGGTTTGGTCATTTAGAGAGAATGGATCAAAGTAGAATGACATGGAAAGCATATAAATCTATAGGGGAAGGAAGGCGGGGTAGGGGTCGTCCTCGAAAGGGTTGGAGAGAGGGGGTAAAGGAGGTTTTGTGGGCAAGGGGCTTGGACTTCCAGCAAGCGTGCGTGAGCGTGTTAGATAGGAGTGAATGGAGACGAATGGTACTTGGGACCTGACGATCTGTTGGAGTGTGAGCAGGGTAATATTTAGTGAAGGGATTCAGGGAAACCGGTTATTTTCATATAGTCGGACTTGAGTCCTGGAAATGGGAAGTACAATGCCTGCACTTTAAAGGAGGGGTTTTGGGATATTGGCAGTTTGGAGGGATATGTTGTGTATCTTCATATGTGTATGCTTCTAGACTGTTGTATTCTGAGCACCTCTGCAAAAACAGTGATAATGTGCGAGTGTGGTGAAAGTGTTGAATGATGATGAAAGTATTTTCTTTTTGGGGATTTTCTTTCTTTTTTGGGTCACCCTGCCTCGGTGGGAGACGGCCGACTTGTTTAAAAAAAAAAAAAAAAAAAAATATATATATATATAAACCATACCACGGGTGGGGTTTGATCACGCGGTCAGAGAGTCTCAAAACTCCAGACCGTCGCGTTTTGAGACACTATGACCGCGGGATCAAAGCCCACCCGTGGTATGGTTTGTTTGCAATCGTGTCATTACGATTTCGTGAGTCAGTGTATATATATATATATATATATATATATATATATATATATATATATATATATATATATATATATATATATATATATATATATATATATATATATATATATATTTCTTTCAACACACCGGCTGTATCCCACCAAGGCGGGGTGACCCAAAAGGAAAAACGAAAGTTTCTCCTTTTACATTTAGTAATATACACAGGAGAAGGGGTTACTAGCCCCTTGTTCCTGGTATTTTAGTCGCCTCTTACAACACGCATGGCTTAGGGAGGAAGAATTCTGTTCCACTTTCCCATGGAGGTAAGAGGAAATAAATAAGGACAAGAACTAGAAAGAAAACCCAGAGGTGTGTGTAAATATATGCTTGTACATGTATGTGTAGTGTGACCTAAGTGTAAGTAGAAGTAGCAAGACGTACCTGAAATCTTGCATGTTTATGAGACAGAAAAAAGGACACCAGCAATCCTACCATCATGTAAAACAATTACAGGCTTTCATTTTACACTCACTTGGCAGGACGGTAGTACCTCCCTGGGTGGTTGCTGTCTACCAACCTTCTACCTTTAATATATATATATATTTTTTTTTTCAACAAGTCGGCCGTCTCCCACCGAGGCAGGGTGACCCCCCAAAAAAAAGAAAATCCCCAAAAAGAAAATACTTTCATCATCATTCAACACTTTCACCACACACACACATTATCACTGTTTTTGCAGAGGTGCTCAGAATACAACAGTTTAGAAGCATATACGTATAAAGATACACAACATATCCCTCCCAAATGCCAATATCCCAAACCCCTCCTTTAAAGTGCAGGCACTGTACTTCCCATATATATATATATATATATATATATATATATATATATATATATATATATATATATAAAATAATGGTGACTGGTTCAGGGTGGGTACCATGGTACAGGGTGGGTGCCCTGGTACAGGGTGGGTACCATGGTACAGGGTGGGTACCATGGTACAGGGTGGGTACCATGGTACAGGGTGGGTACCATGGTACAGGGTGGGTACCATGGTCCAGGATAGGTACCATGGTACAGGGTGGGTACCATGGTCCAGTATAGGTACAATGGTACAGGGTTAGTATCGTAGTTTTTTTTTTATTCTCTGAGCTACTCTCCCTCATTGATTTTCTTTCTGATAAATGTGACATTGGTATTCTCGCGGGTCTTCAGTGAGTGTGACTCTACCTCCCACAGCATACCCGTGTATGCTCCTCACAACCTCTTCCATGTAGAACAAGACACATGATGCAAATCTTCAGCTCTAGATCTTTCGCACTCTCGTACGTCGTCAGGAGCTATGCAGTGTTGCAAGACAGCAAAATATAGGAGGGGAAATTCTTTGAGGTAAGGCAGAAGGTATCAATGGTGGCCCATGACACAGTGAGGGCCGCCTCCGACCCATGAATAATCACCGATGTCAGTGAGTAAGCAATATACTCGCCGCATCAGTAAGTGGGAACCATCAATCTCCGTCTCTAGTTCTTGCAGTACTTTGTAATCTATCCATTACGTCTGCTCTGTGCCAAACGTTTACCCTCCCTCCTTGGGAAGCTACGAAGATGTCTGCTCGTATTTCTGCTACAAACTCTAGTTCACTCTTCCTGCCTGCTGGACCTGCCGTATCTGCTGGACCTGCCGTATCTGCTGGACCTGCCGTATCTACTAGACCTGCCGTATCTGCTCGACCTGCCGTACCTGCCCTGCCCGTCGTGTTTGGACACTCGCTTAAGAGCCACAATGATCGCCCAGCGTGTTATTTCACGCTGAGAGAATGCTGGACACTAAGTTACTTGTTAAATAATATATATATATATATATATATATATATATATATATATATATATATATATATATATATATATATATATATATATATATATATATAAACTAAAAGAAGAGGCAGTTAGGGTAAGATATAAACAGCTATTGGAGGATAGATGGGCTAATGAGAGCATAGGCAATGGGGTCGAAGAGGTATGGGGTAGGTTTAGAAATGTAGTATTAGAGTGTTCAGCAGAAGTTTGTGGTTACAGGAAAGTGGGTGCGGGAGGGAAGAGGAGCGATTGGTGGAATGATGATGTAAAGAGAGTAGTAAGGGAGAAAAAGTTAGCATATGAGAAGTTTTTACAAAGTAGAAGTGATGCAAGAAGGGAAGAGTATATGGAGAAAAAGAGAGAGGTTAAGAGAGTGGTGAAGCAATGTAAAAAGAGAGCAAATGAGAGAGTGGGTGAGATGTTATCAACAAATTTTGTTGAAAATAAGAAAAAGTTTTGGAGTGAGATTAACAAGTTAAGAAAACCTAGAGAACAAATGGATTTGTCAGTTAAAAATAGGAGAGGAGAGTTATTAAATGGAGAGTTAGAGGTATTGGGAAGATGGGGGGAATATTTTGAGGAACTGTTAAATGTTGATGAAGATAGGGAAGCTGTGATTTCGTGTATAGGACAAGGAGGAATAACATCTTGTAGGAGTGAGGAAGAGCCAGTTGTGAGTGTGGGAGAAGTTCGTGAGGCAGTAGGTAAAATGAAAGGGGGTAAGGCAGCCGGGATTGATGGGATAAAGATAGAAATGTTAAAAGCAGGTGGGGATATAGTTTTGGAGTGGTTGGTGCAATTATTTAATAAATGTATGGAAGAGGGTAAGGTACCTAGGGATTGGCAGAGAGCATGCATAGTTCCTTTGTATAAAGGCAAAGGGGATAAAAGAGAGTGCAAAAATTATAGGGGGATAAGTCTGCTGAGTATACCTGGTAAAGTGTATGGTAGAGTTATTATTGAAAGAAATAAGAGTAAGATGGAGAATAGGATAGCAGATGAACAAGGAGGCTTTAGGAAAGGTAGGGGGTGTGTGGACCAGGTGTTTACAGTGAAACATATAAGTGAACAGTATTTAGATAAGGCTAAAGAGGTCTTTGTGGCATTTATGGATTTGGAAAAGGCGTATGACAGGGTGGATAGGGGGGCAATGTGGCAGATGTTGCAAGTGTATGGTGTAGGAGGTAGGTTACTGAAAGCAGTGAAGAGTTTTTACGAGGATAGTGAGGCTCAAGTTAGAGTATGTAGGAAAGAGGGAAATTTTTTCCCAGTAAAAGTAGGCCTTAGACAAGAATGTGTGATGTCACCGTGGTTGTTTAATATATTTATAGATGGGGTTGTAAGAGAAGTAAATGCGAGGGTCTTGGCAAGAGGTGTGGAGTTAAAAGATAAAGAATCACACACAAAGTGGGAGTTGTCACAGCTGCTCTTTGCTGATGACACTGTGCTCTTGGGAGATTCTGAAGAGAAGTTGCAGAGATTGGTGAATGAATTTAGTAGGGTGTGCAAAAGAAGAAAATTAAAGGTGAATACAGGAAAGAGTAAGGTTATGAGGATAAAAAAAAAGATTAGGTGATGAAAGATTGAATATCAGATTGGAGGGAGAGAGTATGGAGGAGGTGAATGTATTCAGATATTTGAGAGTGGACGTGTCAGTGGATGGGTCTATGAAAGATGAGGTGAATCATAGAATTGATGAGGGGAAAAGAGTGAGTGGTGCACTTAGGAGTCTGTGGAGACAAAGAACTTTGTCCTTGGAGGCAAAGAGGGGAATGTATGAGAGTATAGTTTTACCAACGCTCTTATATGGGTGTGAAGCATGGGTGATGAATGTTGCAGCGAGGAGAAGGCTGGAGGCAGTGGAGATGTCTTGTCTGAGGGCAATGTGTGGTGTGAATATAATGCAGAGAATTCGTAGTTTGGAAGTTAGGAGGAGGTGCGGGATTACCAAAACTGTTGTCCAGAGGGCTGAGGAAGGGTTGTTGAGGTGGTTCGGACATGTAGAGAGAATGGAGCGAAACAGAATGACTTCAAGAGTGTATCAGTCTGTAGTGGAAGGAAGGCGGGGTAGGGGTCGGCCTAGGAAAGGTTGGAGAGAGGGGGTAAAGGAGGTTTTGTGTGCGAGGGGCTTGGACTTCCAGCAGGCATGCGTGAGCGTGTTTGATAGGAGTGAATGGAGACAAATGGTTTTTAATACTTGACGTGCTGTTGGAGTGTGAGCAAAGTAACATTTATGAAGGGGTTCAGGGAAACCGGCAGGCCGGACTTGAGTCCTGGAGATGGGAAGTACAGTGCCTGCACTCTGAAGGAGGGGTGTTAATGTTGCAGTTTAAAAACTGTAGTGTAAAGCACCCTTCTGGCAAGACAGTGATGGAGTGAATGATGGTGAAAGTTTTTCTTTTTCCTGCCACCCTGCCTTGGTGGGAATCGGCCAGTGTGATAAATAAATATATATATATATATATATATATATATATATATATATATATATATATATATATATATATATATATATATATATATATATATATATATATATATAAGACAGAGAGAGAGAGAGAGAGTGTGTGTGTGTGTTATGACGCAGTACACACTGTATACATAAAAGTGTGCCAGCCACGAGAATTCTGAGAAGCAATAATGTCACGTGGCTTGAGTGATACAGTGTCCGAGGAGGAGGAGGAGGACAGGTGTCTGTTGCCAAGATATAATGTAGGTTTGAGTTGACTTCCGGCAGCTTCAGCACAAGTGTGTCCTGCACACCGGAAACTGTCATCTGTACACACCTTCACACGTCTTCCAAGACCACCACACACTGTCGCACCACCACACACTATCACACCACCACACACTGTCAGACCACCACACACTGTCAGACCACCACACACTGTCAGACCACCACACACTGTCACACCACCACACACTGTCGCACCACCACACACTGTCGCACCACCACACACTATCACACCACCACACACTGTCAGACCACCACACACTGTCAGACCACCACACACTGTCAGACCACCACACACTGTCACACCACCACACACTGTCGCACCACCACACACTGTCGCACCACCACACACTATCACACCACCACACACTGTCAGACCACCACACACTGTCAGACCACCACACACTGTCAGACCACCACACACTGTCAGACCACCACACACTGTTAGACCACCACACACTGTCGCACCACCACACACTGTCACACCACCACACACTGTCGCACCACCACACACTGTCGCACCACCACACACTATCACACCACCACACACTGTCAGACCACCACACACTGTCAGACCACCACACACTGTCAGACCACCACACACTGTCAGACCACCACACACTGTCACACCACCACACACTGTCACACCACCACACACTGTCGCACCACCACACACTGTCGCACCACCACACACTATCACACCACCACACACTGTCAGACCACCACACACTGTCAGACCACCACACACTGTCAGACCACCACACACTGTTAGACCACCACACACTGTCGCACCACCACACACTGTCGCACCACCACACACTGTCGCACCACCACACACTGTCGCACCACCACACACCACCACACACTGTCAGACCACCACACACTGTCAGACCACCACACACTGTCAGACCACCACACACTGTTAGACCACCACACACTGTCGCACCACCACACACTGTCACACCACCACACACTGTCGCACCACCACACACTGTCGCACCACCACACACTATCACACCACCACACACTGTCAGACCACCACACACTGTCAGACCACCACACACTGTCAGACCACCACACACTGTCAGACCACCACACACTGTCAGACCACCACACACTGTTAGACCACCACACACTGTCGCACCACCACACACTGTCACACCACCACACACTGTCGCACCACCACACACTGTCACACCACCACACACTGTCACACCACCACACACTGTCACACCACCACACACTGTCACACCACCACACACTGTCACACCACCACACACTGTCACACCACCATACACTGTCAGACCACCACACACTGTCACACCACCACACACTGTCGCACCACCACACAGTCACACCACCACACACTATCACACCACACACTGTCACACCACCACACACTGTCACACCACACACTGTCACACCACCACACACTGTCACACCACCACACACTGTCACACCACCACACACTGTCACACCACCACACACTGTCACACCACCACACACTGTCAGACCACCACACACTGTCACACCACCACACACTGTCACACCACCACACACTGTCACACCACCACACACTGTCAGACCACCATACACTGTCAGACCACCATATACTGTCAGACCACCACACACTGTCAGACCACCACACACTGTCAGACCGCCACACACTGTCAGACCACCACACTGTCACACCACCACACACTGTCAGACCACCACACACTGTCAGACCTCCACACACTGTCAGACCACCACACTGTCACACCACCACACACTGTCAGACCACCACACACTGTCAGACCACCACACTGTCACACCACCACACACTGTCAGACCACCACACACTGTCAGACCACCACACACTCACACCACCACACACTGTCAGACCACCACATAGACCACCACACACTGTCAGACCACCACACACTGTCACACCACCACACAGACCACCACACACTGTCACACCACCACACAGACCACCACACTGTCACACCACCACACACTGTCAGACCACCACACACTGTCAGACCACCACATAGACCACCACACACTGTCAGACCACCACATAGACCATCACACAGACCACCACATAGACCACCACGCACTGCCACACCACCACACACTGTCAGACCACCACACAGACCACCACGCCCTGTCACACCACCACACAGATAACCACACACTGGGGCCAGGAGCTGAGTCTCGACCTCTGCAACCACAATTAGGTGAGTACACTGCCACACCAATAACAGACGGCTGGTACCCATTATAATTTATTATACTCATTGCCATATAACACCTAGGAAATGGGAGGTAATCAGGTTTGATCCGCGTTAGTCGAGGGTAGCTCCAGTTCCTTGGATCAAGAACTCTTCCCCAACATTAAGAGACCAAACACGAAATAAAACAAACATCTGCTATTTATTTCACTCGTAAGCAAAAAAAACAAAAAAAAAATTTTAAATAATAACAAAGCCAGATGATAATAATAATTGCTATTAAAATGATAATTGATATAAATAAGATAATAATAATAATAAGGTAATAATTAATTTTAGAGAAATACTTAAGGAATGGAAGATAGTATAAATTATTCAATATTTACGTTCACTAGCGCCTTACAAACGTCTATTAAATTTATATTAATTAAAAAATAATAATTTAGTGAAAACGTAGGTAAATAAACTAAAAAATGAGAATAATGACGTAGGAAATTACAGAACTTGAAATAAATACCAAATGCGTAGTCGAAACGTCAGTCTGGTAGCCATTGTGTGTGTGGGAGGTTGTACCCTGGCTCTCATGCCTTGGAACAAGCGCTGGAGGGTTGTACCCTGGCTCTCATGCCTTGGAACAAGCGCTGGAGGGTTGTGCCCTGGCTCTCATGTCTTGGAACAAGCGCTGGAGGGTTGTGCCCTGGCTCTCATGCCTTGGAACAAGCGCTGGAGGGTTGTGCCCTGGCTCTCATGCCTTGGAACAAGCGCTGGAGGGTTGTGCCCTGGCTCTCATGCCTTGGAACAAGCGCTGGAGGGTTGTACCCTGGCTCTCATGCCTTGGAACAAGCGCTGGAGGGTTGTACCCTGGCTCTCATGCCTTGGAACAAGCGCTGGAGGGTTGTACCCTGGCTCTCATGCCTTGGAACAAGCGCTGGAGGGTTGTGCCCTGGCTCTCATGCCTTGGAACAAGCGCTGGAGGGTTGTGCCCTGGCTCTCATGCCTTGGAACAAGCGCTGGAGGGTTGTGCCCTGGCTCTCATGCCTTGGAACAAGCGCTGGAGGGTTGTGCCCTGGCTCTCATGCCTTGGAACAAGCGCTGGAGGGTTGTGCCCTGGCTCTCATGCCTTGGAACAAGCGCTGGAGGGTTGTGCCCTGGCTCTCATGCCTTGGAACAAGCGCTGGAGGGTTGTGCCCTGGCTCTCATGCCTTGGAACAAGCGCTGGAGGGTTGTACCCTGGCTCTCATGCCTTGGAACAAGCGCTGGAGGGTTGTACCCTGGCTCTCATGCCTTGGAACAAGCGCTGGAGGGTTGTACCCTGGCTCTCATGCCTTGGAACAAGCGCTGGAGGGTTGTACCCTGGCTCTCATGCCTTGGAACAAGCGCTGGAGGGTTGTGCCCTGGCTCTCATGCCTTGGAACAAGCGCTGGAGGGTTGTGCCCTGGCTCTCATGCCTTGGAACAAGCGCTGGAGGGTTGTGCCCTGGCTCTCATGCCTTGGAACAAACGCTGAAGGGTTGTACCCTGGCTCTCATGCCTTGGAACAAGCGCTGGAGGGTTGTGCCCTGGCTCTCATGCCTTGGAACAAGCGCTGGAGGGTTGTGCCCTGGCTCTCATGCCTTGGAACAAGCGCTGGAGGGTTGTACCCTGGCTCTCATTCCTTGGAACAAGCGCTGGAGGGTTGTACCCTGGCTCTCATGCCTTGGAACAAGCGCTGGAGGGTTGTACCCTGGCTCTCATGCCTTGGAACAAGCGCTGGAGGGTTGTACCCTGGCTCTCATGCCTTGGAACAAGCGCTGGAGGGTTGTACCCTGGCTCTCATGCCTTGGAACAAGCGCTGGAGGGTTGTACCCTGGCTCTCATGCCTTGGAACAAGCGCTGGAGGGTTGTGCCCTGGCTCTCATGCCTTGGAACAAGCGCTGGAGGGTTGTACCCTGGCTCTCATGCCTTGGAACAAGCGCTGGAGGGTTGTACCCTGGCCCTCATGCCTTGGAACAAGCGCTGGAGGGTTGTACCCTGGCTCTCATGCCTTGGAACAAGCGCTGGAGGGTTGTACCCTGGCTCATGCCTTGGAACAAGCGCTGGAGGGTTGTACCCTGGCTCTCATGCCTTGGAACAAGCGCTGGAGGGTTGTACCCTGGCTCTCATGCCTTGGAACAAGCGCTGGAGGGTTGTACCCTGGCTCTCATGCCTTGGAACAAGCGCTGGAGGGTTGTGCCCTGGCTCTCATGCCTTGGAACAAGCGCTGGAGGGTTGTGCCCTGGCTCTCATGCCTTGGAACAAGCGCTGGAGGGTTGTGCCCTGGCTCTCATGCCTTGGAACAAGCGCTGGAGGGTTGTGCCCTGGCTCTCATGCCTTGGAACAAGCGCTGGAGGGTTGTGCCCTGGCTCTCATGCCTTGGAACAATCGCTGGAGGGTTGTACCCTGGCTCTCATGCCTTGGAACAAGCGCTGGAGGGTTGTACCCTGGCTCTCATGCCTTGGAACAAGCGCTGGAGGGTTGTACCCTGGCTCTCATGCCTTGGAACAAGCGCTGGAGGGTTGTACCCTGGCTCTCATGCCTTGGAACAAGCGCTGGAGGGTTGTGCCCTGGCTCTCATGCCTTGGAACAAGCGCTGGAGGGTTGTACCCTGGCTCTCATGCCTTGGAACAAGCGCTGGAGGGTTGTACCCTGGCTCTCATGCCTTGGAACAAGCGCTGGAGGGTTGTACCCTGGCTCTCATGCCTTGGAACAAGCGCTGGAGGGTTGTACCCTGGCTCACACACCCTGGAACAAAACTTGGTAAGTACTGCTATCATACTATATATATTAACAAGAACTCATTTAAAATTAAGTTCTTTCTAAAAAATTTCTCTTATACGTTTAAAGATATATTTTTTTCATTTATGTTAATGTAAAAATTAATAAATGCACCAAAAGAACCTTAGAAAACTTACCTAACCTTATAACAAGCGCAATTTAATTTAGCCTAATCCAACTAAATATATTTTAGATTAGTTACAATAATTTAATACTAAACAAACACAATGAAATATATTTTTTCGTTAGGTTCAGAATGATTTTTGCGAAATTATTGCATACACAAATTTTCGCTTGCTTTATTCGGCAAGAAGAACGTTGCTATTTAAGCCAGAATAGCAAGTTTTACCTCTTCGGCACGACATATATATGTGTGTGTACATAATCATTCAGTGATGTGCATTTATGTATCGTAGTTCCCTCTATATGTACATGTTGAAAACTTTGCAACCTACTGACTGGCTAATTATGAGTATATTTGTATGGATATTTTTTTTTTCTTGGTTTTGAAACACGTACGTTGATAGATTTATTGGGGTATAAGGAGATGGTAGAGTGCCAACATTCCGTGGCAGTGCCCGTAAACTCTGGCACCCGCTTTTATTAATGTATATATTACTTTCATTTTGGCACGCACTGAGGCCTGGTGACTAATCCTGAGCTGGAGGAGGAGGAGGAGGCCACCTTCAGCGCCTCCTCTAGACAGTATAGAGTCTGTTGATAACAAGTATGGCAGTGATTGTAACAATGAGGAGCCACTGTATAGCCCATTGTAATTTAGTTATATATTCATTCATGTATTAAGTCTCTCAGTAATTCACTGGTCTTTTTTTTTGCACCGGTTCATCAGCCAGGCAATAACTTAATGCATCTGTGGTTCATCTTCAAACTTACGGGAATTTTAATCACACCGAAGCTCAGCTTGTTATCGGACGGTCTTGCACAGTATTTAGCACTTTTACAAGTGTTTTACGGTAGATCCTTTTGAAGCTTGTGTATCAGTACTAGGCTGAGTCCAGTGTATCTTCCTGAAGCTTGTGTATCAGTACTAGGCTGAGTCAAGTGTATCTTCCTGAAGCTTGTGTATCAGTACTAGGCTGAGTCTGGTAGACACTGGAGGTAAACTTACTAGGCCGAGTCAGGTAGACACTGGTGGAAATGGAACTAGACTCCTTTCCTGTTGGAGGAGGACCAAACACCCACGTCCTGCCTAACCCTGTATAACTTGCTACCAATCTTCAGGACTCACTTATCAAGGACATGCCTGTGAACATTACCCAAGAACTGACCCATTACATTGGTGAGTTTGACCGATAAAAACTATGACTTTGACTCGTAGGAGTGATGATAAAGTATGTGCAAACTCTTAGAAATGACTTCCCTATTTTCACGAATAATCTTTAATATATGAATAGGGGTATGAGAAGGAAAAGAGGTAAACAGGCGAGGGTGAGGCCACCTGGCCAACACCAGGGCCACCTGCAACCCTCCAAGACGGCCAGCTGGTAATTAAGGCTTCCCTGGCTGTTATTTACCTCACGCACACCTCCCACATCTTTCATGGTTTCGTCTGAATTTGACTCTAATGCTTGTTTCTAGGGTGAGTTGCTCGATTCCTTTCCCAGAGCCCACTTCCCAGGCACTCAAACCCCATCTCTTCTACTCACGATATACTTAATGATTATAATCATAACCATAATTTTTAAAAAGGGTAGAGGGGTAAGCCAGCTGAAGACCTTAGTCAGATTACGAGAAGCTCCAGTTACGGGTTATCATATAAGACCCACGTCAGGAAATAATTGTCCTGTTTCCTGACAAACTTTACCTAACCTAACCTATCCTTCTCCTCTCCTCCACGGCATCACTCACATCCTTCCCCAACCACATACTTGTAAGCAATCATTGAACTTTGAAAGATTTTTACTAAGATTTAGTTATTGAATAATTTACACAGAACGATTTACAGCAATTGAATAATTATCATTGGTGGTGGAATCCCAATTATCACATGGGACTCACATGTGCAACATACTCATTTGAATAGGTTGTTACCATCATAATACTTCAATTTGTACACCTAGGTGATTAGTGTGCTTAATAAGTTAATTGCTTTGGGCTCATTTACCCTTGAAGAGATTGTCTAGGCAGAAAGTGAACTATGAGTAAGATACAGGTGTAACTCCCTGAGTATCTTCATTCTGAAGATATTACGCAGTGTCTCGTAGCTCAATTTCTAGCGCAATCAGCTCACACATGGAGGTCCGTGGTTCGATCCCCGGTACGGGTGGAACCATTAGGGCGTGTTTCCTTAAGACACCTGGTGTCCATGTTCACATAGCAGTAAGTAGGTACCTGGGTGTTAGTCGACTGGTGTGGGTCGTACCATAGGGACAAAATTGACCTAATTTGCCCGAAATGCTCTGCATAACAAGGGACTTTCTATATAGTAGTATGTCACTGATGTCAACTAGGCCTATATACCTTGTATATCTACTTGTAGAAATATTGTAACCAATGGCTTTATCAATTCAGTATGTTTCCAGTATAAAGATACCCAGATGTGATACATGTCTCGTCTTGTAGGTACTGTATGCTATTTCTGCTACCACTACCAGTGATTGTCTTGGTAGTGAGTCTCTGAAGGAGAGTTACGATCTCACATCAAAGCTGCAACACTACGTTGATCTTCGGGTTCTTAGATATGACTTGACAAATTGTGCATACAAGGTGTTCTTTGTAGCATCATTTCTTAAATGTCTTCAGCAGGACAGTTTTGTAACACATTCTTCCTAGACGCGACCCACAACACACTGCTAGCACATTATTTTAGTGTTAAGTGGGCATAGGAGCACGAATGTATAGAAACGTGTTCATGTATATTGCCAGGACTCAACATGGTGGTGGCTGTGGTGATTCTGAAGGTGTGGTGGTGGGGTGTAGTGGTATGTGTTGGTTGGGGTGTGGTGGTGGGGGTGTAGTGGTATGTGTTGGTTGGGGTGTGGTGGTATGTGTTGGTTGGGGTGTGGTGGTGTTGGTGGTAGCGTTGGCAGCAGCAGGTGGGAGGACTCGGTGACGTCACTTCGTGTATTGATACATGCTCACCCCCACACACGCCGCTCTACAAAACCTATTTACTGACATCACTCAACTTGCTACGTTAAAAAGTTAACCCCACTCTCCATCACCCTGACTAACTAACATGCCCTTGCTAAACAATACCCCCTCCCCATCACCCTCACGAACTAACATGCCCTTGCTAAACAATATCCTCTCCCCATCACCCTCACGAACTAACATGCCCTTGCTAAACAATACCCCTCCCCATCACCCTCACGAACTAACATGCCCTTGCTAAATAATACCCCCTCCCCATCACCCTCACGAACTGACCACAAAAACTTAAGTTCTCTGTTCGTAACTTTCCATGAGGTTGATGGTGATCTAAAATTTAACAAATATACCTTAAATGTAACAAATACATCTTAAATTTAGCCTATTCTTTATATGTGACTAGTATATCCTATATTTAGCATAGTCTTTAAATTTAACAAATATTCTTATTCATACCAGTGTTAATAACCCAAGTAAGACAAGTGTGATATTTATTAGGCTCGTAGTCCTCTGATCCTTCCCTAGGATGCCATCCACAACAGTCAGTTAACTCTAGGTATGTACTGACTGCTACGTAGGTGAAGAGGGAAAGGTGTTGAGACGTATCTCTCCGTCTCGTGTGTAAAAAGTAGTAGATTAGGTTAGGTTCATCAGGAAACAGGACAAGTGTTCCCTGACGCGGGTCTGCAGCTTTTGGTCACCTGACCGAGGCCTTCCACAGGCTTACCAGTCCACCTCTTTAAAAAATAAGATTATAGTTATTCTTTAAGGTTAAGTAGTGGATTAGACTATTTGATATAATTATTATCAAAACTAAGCGTTAAACTGCCTGTTGTAAGAGTTTTATTGGCAGTAATGAAGTGGGGGTAGTGTAGTGCGTCTCGTATTGCAATTGCTGTATGGCCCTTAAGAGTTTACAGCTTCCCCGTGAATATACTTGTCTAGGTAGATTTTGATGACCGTGGTATCCTTCAAGGGGAGTCTTGATGCCGGTGAAGGTGGTCATATTCCGTGATCCTTCAAGGGGAAGGGATCCTTGATGCCGGTGAAGGAATCATGTTCTGTGATCCTTCAAGATGGGGGGAGGGGACTTGATGCCTGGATAATTGATAATTTCAGATTCCTTCCCCAGGAGCTGTATGACCCATACGCATTTATCACTTGCCATTGAATATAATATTTAGTACGCAAAGGTTAGGTTAGGTAAGGTTTGTTAGGAAACAAGTGTTTCCTGACGCGGGTCTTAAGTCACATGATGACCCGCCACTGGAACTTTTGGTCACCCGACCGAAGCCTTCCACTGGCTTGCCCGTTTAAAAATTATGGTCATAAGTTGGTAGGCAAAGGAAGAGCAATAAGCAGGTAAAATGCAAATAATTTATTGCGTAGCGTTACATATATATATAGTGGACGAACAACTGCTACCACGCACGCGCATACACACACACACACACACACACACACACACACACACACACACACACACACACACACACACACACACACACACACACAATGTTATGGACCACTTTATTGATAACGTGTCACCCGCTTTATCAAGTGACTTTCGAGTCCACTACCTGAGCGAAACGTAGTCAATAAAGAAGTCTCTAACACTGTATGCACCATTTTGTGGAGATCTCAGTGATATGCAACAGACACGTATGCAACGCTTGCCACATTTATTAGTAAATCTTTCACTCTAGAATTTTGCAATGTACGGCCCTAGTGGGCGAAACTTTCTCTAATTAATGTCTTGTGTTGCATACCAGTCTTTCCAACTTCTTGTGGTATCTGTGTTTACCCCAGTAACCGGTTTATTTTCATAGTAAATTATTTAGATGCAACGAAACCTTTATTGACGACGTTTCGCTTGCTTACCCAGTGGTTAAACGTTTAAGTCAGTGACTTGATTGTCAGTGTGGGCGAAACGTGGTTGATAAAAGTACCTACAGCGTTTCACATTTGTTCCACCTTGATGGTATTTCTATTCCATTTCAACGTCTCGCTACTCTCACATACCCAGAGTTAAACATTTTCTTACCAACAACATCAGTGGTCAGAAAATAGGTTAAACGGCAAAGGATCTATCCTCTCCAGGCTACTGGTTTAGAAAGACGCGTCAGCTAACACTAGGACTTAGAAAAATGTATCGGTCCTGGGACCCCTGATCACTTCCTAAGTTTTCTAATAAAATTAATAATAATAATATCTTTATTTCTACAAGTACGTGTACATGGTATACAGACCATAGCTGACATCAATGACATACTACTATATAGAAAGCCTCTTATGCTGAGCATTTCGGGCAAATTAGGTCAGTTTTATCCCAGGATGCGACCCACACCAGTCGACTAACACCCAGGTACCCATTTTATACTGATGGGTGAACATGGACATGTCCTAGTGTTACCTCACGTGTCCTTTCTAAACCAACTTGTTGGTATCTGTTACCAAGGTTTATACATCGTTTCTCCTACTAGTGCTGAATATCCCACACGGGTTGAACGCTTCACATACAAAAATATATCACTGATAAAACACTTATACATAGCAGGTCTGTCTACTGCAGTAATTTTAAGATTTAAAAAGGTCGGAAAATTTCAATATTTGACGTATGTATTGGAGATTACAAACTCCACTGGCTAATTTGAAAAGTTGGTTGAACACGAACATGAAAAGTTCAGGTGAACTTGAAACTCTGTTCTTCAGAACATTTATAAAAACTTTCTGTACACAACATGATAAACATCCATAGACAGTATATCAAAATATAATAATTAAAATATCAAAACCAAACATGCTTAAGATGCCGGCTAAATTTTTTGGAGAACACACGTAGGCTGACATGAAGTAAGAAAAGCAGTGGTTTAGTGGTTTCTGTTGAGGTGTGTGTATATACAGAATATATATATATATATATATATATATATATATATATATATATATATATATATATATATATATATATATATATATATATCGTGCCGAATAAGTAAAACTTTAGATTTTGGCTTAAATAGCAATGCTCTTCTTGCCGTATAGAGCAAGCGAAAATTTGTGTATGCAATAATTTCGCAAAAATAATTTTGAATGTAACGAAAAATATATATTCCACCGTGTTTGTTGATTATTAAATTATTGTAAACTTGTATAAAATATATTTAGTTGGATTAGGCTGAAATGAATTGCGATTATAATAAGGTTAGGTAAGTTTTCTAAGGTTCTTTTGGTGCAAAATCATTAACTTTTATATTAACATAAATGAAAAAACATATCTTTAAATGTACAAGAGAAAATTTTAGAGTTAATGCGTTAAATGAGTTAATGCTAACCATTTTACCTATTCGGGACAACACACACTATATATATATATATATATATATATATATATATATATATATATATATATATATATATATATATATATATATATATATATATATATATATTATATCACACGAACCTTGATGCTAATGAAGGGCTCTTAACACACACAACTGGAGCTCCTCTTACTTGGATCAAACCTAATTTTCTCCCATTCCCAGGAGCTGTGTGACCCATACGTATCTAGTGCTTCCACTTAAATATAACTATAAATTATATTACAGGACATTAAAATTATGTTTCAGAATTAACTGCATTGGTCATATTATCGTTAAGTACTAAACTCGTAGGGGTACAATGCCTGGAGAATGGGAGGTAATCATGGTCGATCCAAGGAGAGATCTCCAATTCTCTGGATCGAGAGCTCTGAAATAGCGTCAGTTACATACACAATACGAGACAGGTCACACAAGAGTTAACATTGTTATAAATATGCTACCACTTCATACATGACCTTTAATTATAATATAAGTGGTAAGTTAAATGAGATCATTATATATACTGGAAGTGGCTGAAGGGTGTGTGTGTGTGTGTGTGTGTGTGTGTGTGTGTGTGTGTGTGTGTGTGTGTGTGTGTGTGTGTGTGTGTGTGTGTGTGTGTGTGTGTGTGAGAGAGTTGAGAGTGGAGTGTGTGTAGGTGAGAGAGAAAGAGACAGACAATCACAAATAACCTTCACTCTGCAGAGAAACTCGAGACAAAGTTTCGTTCTGTCATAAGACACGTGTATAAATTAAGACATTTAACACTCACTTATTAGGATACATTGCACTTGCCAGAAGCTTATCAGTTGATAAAATTCTAAGCGAAACATCAGTTCCTAATGTATCTTAAGTATCGCATATGTATCTAATTTCATACTAGTCCAGGACAGACCGAAAGGTGGGTGGTCATCTGTGACTTTTTCCAATCGTGTCATTGTGATACATAGTCTTGTGTGTGTCTGGTGGACACCCGAGTGGTATAAGCAGCCTTCTTGATCCTCGGTTTTGATTGTTTGGCCTTGCTTAATTATATTCACGGAGAAGCTCTAAACCCATAGGAATCATACAGCACCTACGAGGGAGATAATGAGGTTTGATATAGTAAAGGGTATATTAGCTCCAGTTAATTTACTCCACTCGAGCATCTGAGACATCACGGCACCTACTTCCCTTGTAGATGCCCGTCTTGCCTCGCATTTAATCAAGCGTAGTTAGGTTTGCATTATTTTTCTGGTCTCAGGTGGTATATTATTATTATAATCAAGAGGGAAGCGCTAAACCCGGAGGATTATTCAGCTCAGGTGGTATAGGTTTATTCATCAGGAAAGACAAGTGATGATCTGTAACCGGTTAAGCATCCACTAGCTAAATCGTAATAACATGATTGCAAACTCGTGCAAGCGAACCGTAAAAACTCCAGGCCAATGCGTAAGCTAGAGTTCGTCACGACCATGCTGGCGGCAGACTGTGTGTAAAGACTTGCATTTGTGGTCACAATGAGGCCCATGCTAACCTCTCTAGGTGTATAAATATACCTAGCTGGATGAATCTTATTGTACCCAGCTGGTCCAGTTGCTTACACACTGGCCTGGAGTTTTAAGACTCGCTTGCCATGGGTTCTAACTCCACCCGTACTCTGGTTTGTAAGCCTCCACTGGCCTACCTCAGCTAAGTTTACACACCATTGAAAAAAAAATGTTACTACATATTAATATACTAAGATAATAACCTCAAAACGCCTTACAAGGCTGCTGCTTTTATAACAGAGCTTCAACATGCCATAAACTAAAAATTTACAAATTTATTAATATATTTGTAAATGAGGTGGCCTTAAATCTGAAGGGCTCTTGCTCCAGTGAATTAAGTCAAACCTGATTACCTCCAGTTTCCCAGGTGCTGTATGATGCATACGAGTTAACTGCTTAACTATGACACTGCTTGTTTGGTCATGGGTATAGTCGGTTTGTTGTTTTGTTAGATTTAAAGTCTACCACACGAGTGTCATTAAGGCTGCATGTCGCCTGTGCACCACTAGTCAAAAATACTTTGATACCTAAAACAGGGAATAAACTCGCTCACACACACACACGTTGTGTGTATATATATATAATATATATATATATATATATATATATATATATATATATATATATATATATATATATATATGCAAAGCAACCACTGTGAAAGAGTAGTGAAATTCCAAGCGCTTTCGTGACTACTCACATTGTTCCTTAATGTGAGTAGTCACGAAAGCGCTTGGAGTTTCACTACTCTTTCACAGTGGTTGTTTTGCATATTTTAAAATCACCTGTTTACTGTGATCTTATTGCATGCATGCATATATATATATATATATATATATATATATATATATATATATATATATATATATTTATTTATATATATATATATATACACACACACATTGAGAGATGTAAACCTATATGAATAGACACCTCGATTTATATAGGCTATTTCTATATCTACAGGGAGACATACCCCCTATCGGTATATACATAAATAATTTCTTGGTGTATACATACAGGCACACCTTGTAAATATAGACATACACCTTTCAGTGTGTGTGTGTGTATATACATACAGCTGTGGATACATACACAACTGCGAGTGAGCTTAAGACCCGGTCACATTCACTGGTATAATGCCCTCTACCACAACACACAATGCAACATAAATACTTCACTCGGACCAAAATTTAATATTAAACATACTATAATGTTTATCCTAAATTAATTATAACAGCTCTTTTCTTAATCAAGTTTTATTAACAAACACCAATATGAATTTGATCGGTTATATACATAAAGCAATATATACATAGTTGTATTTACAAAATGTTTACAATTATATACATTGTTTATGCCAAAAAATGCAATACACAACATGAATTTATATATAAGAGATTCTAGTGGTGAGGAATTTAAGGTACCAGCCTAATTTTCAGCAGGGCAGGTCTTGCCTACCCTTCTATATAGTCCTAGATAACGCCCGTGTCTAACACCCCTGTTACACTAACCACGGTCACTGTAGCGCTCTAGTTATAGAATTACGTAATTCATCTTTTCCCTGAATGTACAGCATCTTTACAGTACGCACACTTCTCAGATGCAGCAAAACTCCATCGTAAGATGCAGAGCTGAGAGCTGCTAAGAAATCCTTGTGGGACTGAGGGAGGTGATGTCCTTGACTCTCCCTGCCTGCCTGCCCACCTCCGCCCCAAGTATTGTATTAAGGGAGAAGCATGTGTTTGTGGGCGAGAGTAAGGTGTCGTATTCGTGGAGACTGGGCGGAGGACGCTCTTGGACACCAGACAGGGGTGCGCCGGTGCTCATCCGACAACTTGCTACCCATGTAGACTTGCAAGGTAGAAGCGACGGCAGTCACATCGTGTATCTCAGCACAGCTTTGTGGAGCAGCGTGAGGCGCTCACGTGGAGATCAGGCGAGGTATGGGAGGCGGAGACGACCGTGTGGGACTCAAACGGCTTGCAACAGCACTGGCCACGCCGCCGCCGTTGCTGTTCCCGTTGTTGCTGCTACTGCTGCTGTTGCTGGCGGTGGAATCACGACGTTCCGCCTGCAGTTTGACCCACGTCTCCCCCAGGGCCTTGGCGAAGTGGTCGTCAACTGCAAGAAAAACGAGCGAGTCAGTAACATAATCAGGACCCACTCAGCTGGAGCACGCAACAGCGCCCTCAGATTAATGACCTGCTCTCTGTTCCACAAGTTTTCTTAGGGCTTGGACAAGGTGGTGATCATGGACTGGCCCAGGACCATGCCCAGGGCGTTGCCTGCGGCCGCTCCTACTTGTAACACAGCCCCTCCTCACACCTCCCTCCCATCTCCCGTGCCCCACCCCCACCTCAAACTCCCAGGGCAGCCGTGGGCATGACCCCCCTCTACCACAAAGTTCACTCAGTCCTGCAATTATCCGGGCCCCGTCATTACTCCAGCCTCAACTCATTGATTAAATGTAAAACTGCCCCAGCTACTGCTGTTATTGCTAGACATGTTTGGGTTTAAATTGAGAATTTCCGTGAGTTACTTAACCACTACAGCGACCCTACAACTTCTCATATACTCCATTACAAGAACATTTTTAAGTATTAATTACTAGTAATCCCATCTGTTCACAGTATCTTTACCTGGTAACTGTTACTTTGAATATTCAGTGCTAAGTTTAGAAGACAACCAAAACTGTTGGAAATGGTATAAAATACCGACAAGTTGAGGATTAAGACATGCAACTGTTGGGTATCTTTATTAATGAAACGTTTCGCCTACACAGTAGGATTCAGTCAAATACAAAGGGTGCTCTACCTCAATTTCTTGCTACCCTCTACCCCCGTACTATCCCCTGCCCCGCTGTATTCTGTAACCTACTGATCATCCCTCCTCCCTTCTGCCGCCCAATACCCTCGCTTCCTTCCCTACCCTGCAGCGCTGTATAGCCCTTGTGGCTTAGCGCTTCTTTTTTACTATAATAATAATAAATACAAAGGGTGCAGTAGTAGTGAAATAAAGATGATGTAATCGACCACCACAAATACTTTCTCCAAGGTTGATGGACTGATTACATCTTTATTTCACTACTACTGTTTCCTCTGTATTTGACTGAAGAAGCCTACTGTGTACCTGGAGTTTACCTGGAGAGTTCTGGGGGTCAACGCCCTCGCAGCCCGGTCTGTGACCAGGCCTCCTGGTGGATCAGAGCCTGATCAACCAGGTGTAATGTTTCATCAATAAAGATACCCAACTGTTGCACATGTCTTAATCCTCAACCAAAACCATGTTGAGCTCTCCTGACTGTGCCCTGAGGGGCAAGTTTATTAGCAGCGGCGCACATCCTGTGAGCGAACATACCACCAGAGCCACACTACATTTCAACTCAAATAATTGATACATAATAGAGGAACACTAGTAGGTTTATTGGTCCAACTACACACCCATTCGTATGTGTCCAATTTATTTTTAAAGTACTCGTTTTAATGACGCCACTCGTCAGTTGAACACAGCCACATGACTGTCAAACCACTGCTTTCCTATATCCTCTCTTATTGAGGAATATAGAGATACAGTATAATGTCACACAGGCTATGTCTAGATATAAGCTGTATAGCCCTTGTGGCTTAGCGCTTCTTTTTTGATTATAATAATAATAATAATATGTCTAGATATCTTATTAATGAAAAGAAGGTACCAAATATATTAAGCAAATTTCCTAAATTTGCTTGTAACATAAGTGAACTGTAGATATAAAGCCAGATGTACTCTAGTTAACCCTTTTGGGGCCTAGTTCCTAGGTCTTTTGTATATGCATAGGTTCTTGCACAACAAACCAGCCACTAGTATCCACAGGATGGATATGAGGTACACAAACTAGCCACTACTATCCGCAGGATGGTAGTGGCTAGTTTATAAAACTATTATAATAAAAAAAAGAAGCGCTAAACCTACAAGTCATACAGCGCAGAATATAAGTTAAATGCTTGATTTTTTTATTACAATGCTATAACTGCCACTGACTGAATACCCATGCACACTGCCTCAGGCCCAGACTCTTGCAACTCCATGTTCATCAAGACTTGCAAGAAACTCCTCTTCAAGGGGGGCTCCTTGGTGTGGTGAAGAGGCTCTTGGTCTGAGGAATTAGCCCTGTCGGTCTTCTTCCTCAGACCGAACCTAATTACCCCCCATTCTCCCCTCCCCTATCCCATCCTCCCCTTTTTCCATTCCTCCTCCTCCTCACCCCTCCCTTTTGCCCTTCCTCTTTTTGGCCTTTGGGATTTCTCCCACAGGCGCCCTAGTTCCTAGGTAGGGGAAAGGACACCGGGGTCCATCCCATTCCGTTGAGGTTCTTGGCGGTGGCGTAGTTTGCCGTGGAATCTGGATTGCCTGGGGATGTCCCGATCCCTCTCGGGTATCCCGGAGTAGCTTTGGGTGTCTTTCGGGCGATGGGTGTATCTCTGGAAGCCACCTTTCGGATTCCGGGGGTGGTGGCCGAAGGAGGTATGCTTTGTGGCGGATATCTGGCCGCCCTCTCTTTTGTCCACCGAGGTAGCTCGGCAGATGTGAGGTTGTTATCCCGGATTGCTGGTTTACTGGCATGAAGGGTAGGGTATGGCACGGGTTCCATGCTGCATCTGCACTACTAGCGGTGCTGAAGTCCTCTTGGGCGCGGAGGGAGATTTCCGGCCTTTCATTCCTCCTGGGAACTATTCCTCCCCGCTCCCCACTTTTTTTATTCTTTTTTTTTATTTTTATTTTCTTTTCTTTCTTTTTTTTCTTAAAAACAAAAAGGAAAGGAGTAACCTAACCATGGCAGCCCTAGTCCATGAACCCACTACCCCCGGGCCCTTTCTTGATACCGCACCCCATTCTGACCCTGCCGTGTGTTTAGACCACTCTTCGGACACTCCTGATGCCCCTGTACCTCTTGCTGGTGCTGTTTCCTCACCCGCTTCAGGTACCGGGGCTTCGACTGACTCCTTCGATTTGTCTGAACTCCGCTCTCCTTTGACTATGCTTCCGGCTTCTCCCTCTACGGTATGGCAATTTTCGAATTGCCTGCCCATTTCACGCCGGACCAACTCCGGTCCTACTCCTAAACGCCAACGTCAATCTCCTGATGATGCTCCTTCGTTACCTTCCCATTTTACTCGGAAAAGACTGACACGTCAAGCACTCCCTCTCCACACTCAAGTTTCTCCCTCTGCCACCTTCCAGGTTTCTGCCTCTTCTGTTCCCCCCCACACTTCATCTCCAGTCCCTTACACTCTTCCCTCCCCCTCTACTTTGGTACAGTCCATTACTGTCCCAATCTTTACTCACCCTCCTCCTTCTATCTCCAATATGGTCTCCCATACATCTTTGAATTCAGAAACACTTGAAGCCATTTCAGAATATATTGCAGAGACTAAACCTTCAATGGACACTGATTCACTTCCTGTTCCTTCTCTTCCCTCTCCTCCATCTTCACAACCCCATTCTTCGCAACACTCCGTTCCTTCACTACTTGAACGTCTTCCAATGCCACCACACGTTGACTTTTCTAACCTCTCTAGTCCGTAGGTGCCTTTACCTACAGATTCCTGGTATTTTCTTCATCGCCAATCATGGCCTATTTACAGTGGAATATCCGCGGCCTCAGGGGTAATCAGGGTGAGCTTCAGATGTTGCTTTCCAGGTTTTCCCCTGTTGGTGCTTGCTTACAAGAACCAAAATTACACTCGGCTGTTTTCCAACCTATCTCAGGCTATAATTTATTGTATTCTTCGGATCCTTTCTCAGATGGGACCTTTAATGAAAGTGCCCTTCTTCTACGCAATGATATTCCGTACTGTCAACTATTTGTCCATACCTCGCTGCATTACACTGCAGCCCGTATCCACTTGAATAAGTGGTTTACAATATGTTCTTTATATATCTCTCCTTCTCGGGCATTTTCTATCCCAGACTTTGCCTTTCTTGTTTCATCCTTACCGCCACCACTTCTGTTACTTGGTGATTTTAATGCCCACCATTTCCTCTGGGGGGGGGTCTCATTGTGACTCACGTGGCATCCAGTTGGAGGCTTTTCTCGCCTCTCACCCCCTCCATGTTTTAAATACGGGTACTCCCACCCATTTTGATCCTCGTACTCATACTCTCTCTTGCATCGATCTATCAGTCTGCTCTTCCTCCACTGCACTAGACTTCACCTGGTCTGTTCTACCAGACTTACATGACAGCGATCATTTTCCGATCATTCTTACTTCTCCTTCCTAATCACCACCTTTCCGTAGCCCTCGCTGGCAATTTGATCGGGCAAATTGGGATCTTTACTCACACCTCACTGCTTTTAGTGAGGTTCCTTCTTCATCCTCCATTGATGAGCTCCTACACATCTTCTCGACGTCAGTTTATACCGCAGCTTCTCATTCTATACCCCAAACCTCAGGCAGGCATTCTCAGAAGTGCGTGCCTTGGTCTCCTGCTTGTGCTCGTGCAGTACGTTTGAAACGTGCTGCATGGGGCAGGTACCGGTACAATAGAACCGCTGAGAGACTTCTTGATTTTAAGCAGAAGCGTGCGATCGCTCGCCGTGTCATCCGTGAAGCTAAACGCACTTGTTGGCGAGACTATGTTTCCACCATCACCTCTGCTTCTTCTATGAGTGCAGTCTGGAAAAAAGTGAGGAAATTGAGTGGTAAATACTCTCCTGACCCGGCTCCTGTTCTACGGGTCGCTGGTGTTGATGTAGCAAACCCTCTCGACGTTGCCATTGAACTTGGCACACATCTGGTCCGTATTTCCCGAGGGCTCCATCTATGCCCCTCGTTTCTTTCCTCAAAGTCTGCCAGAGAGTTAGTACCCTTGGACTTTTCTTCTCTCAGAGAAGAACAGTATAATGTGCCTTTTACACTTCAAGAACTGGAGGCAACGCTCTCAGCTTGCCGATCATCGGCAGCTGGGCCTGACGACATTCATATTCGTATGTTACATTTACATCGGTCAGCCCTTGTAATCCTCTTACACCTCTTCAATCTTATTTGGGCACAAGGAGTTCTTCCCCAGCTGTGGAAATCTGCCATTGTTCTCCCTTTCCGCAAACCGGGCACTACAGGACATGATGCCTCCCACTATCGCCCCATCGCTCTTACTAGTGCAGTTTGCAAAGTGATGGAACGTCTCGTATATCGACGTTTAATGTGGTATTTAGAGACACACAACAGTCTCTCCGCTAGTCAATATGGCTTTCGTAAGGGTCGTTCTACCATAGACCCCTTACTACGCTTGGATACGTATGTTCGTAATGCCTTTGCGAATAATCACTCGGTTATTGCCGTATTTTTTGACCTTGAGAAGGCATATGACAACTTGGAGGTATAATATTTTGGCCCAGGCCCATTCCTTAGGCCTCCGAGGCAATCTACCATCCTTCCTTAAGAACTTTTTAACTGACAGACATTTCCGTGTTCGAGTCAATAATGTTCTTTCCCCGGACTTCGTCCAAGCTGAAGGTGTCCCTCAGGGATGTGTTCTAAGCACAACACTTTTACTTCCTTGCTATAAATGATTTGGCCTCTGTTCTTCCACCCAGTATTTGGTCATCACTCTATTGATGACTTCGCTATTGCTTGTGCAGGCACTGACTGTCACCTTATTGCAGTTTCTCTCCAGCATGTGGTCGACCGTGTTTCCACTTGGGCCACCACGCATGGGTTTAAATTTTCAAGTACCAAAACTCACCAAATTACTTTCACTAGACGCTCTGTTATCTCCGATCATCCTTTGTATCTCTATGGCTCCCGTATCCCCGAACGTGATACAGTCAGGTTTCTAGGCCTTCTCTTTGACCGTCGGTTATCCTGGAAACCTCACATTACCTCTCTGAAGGCAACTTGTCACAGCCAGCTAAACCTTCTTAAAACCCTTGCTCATCTTTCCTGGGGAGCTGATCCTCGAACTCTGCTTCGCCTACATTCAGCCCTCGTTTTATCGAAACTCGATTATGGTGACCAGATTTATTCCGCGGCCTCTCCTGCTACTCTCTCTAGCCTTAACTCTATCCATCACCAAGGATTACGTTTGTGCCTTGGTGCTTTTCGCTCTTCCCCTGTTGAGAGCCTCTATACAGAAGCAAATGTTCCATCCTTGTCTGATCGCCGTGATGCCCATTGCCTTCGCTACTATGTACGCTCTCACGATCTACACAATCCTTCCATTTATAGAATGGTCACCGATATTAGTAGACATTCTTTATTCGTTCGCCGCCCCTGTTTGCTCCGTCCCTTTTCTCTTCGCCTACATTCACTCTTGTCTTCCCTTCAGTTACCACCTTTATATGTTCATGTAGCATCTCACTTTTCCCTACCCCCCTGGGAAGTTCCAGCTGTTCGGGTCTGTTACTTTCTCACTCCCTTGCTCGAAAGCTCAACTGCCTACGGTGGCTTCCCGCTCTCTTTTTCTTGATCACTTCCACTCCCATTCTCATGCCACCGCTGTGTACACAGATGGCTCTAAGTCTTCAGACGGCATCGGATTCGCAGCAGTG
Source organism: Cherax quadricarinatus (assembly GCF_038502225.1). NCBI lineage: Eukaryota > Metazoa > Arthropoda > Malacostraca > Decapoda > Parastacidae > Cherax > Cherax quadricarinatus. Next base: position 13,656,750 of record NC_091376.1, read on the forward strand.
TTTCCGGACAGCGTCGTGCGGGGGCATTTACTATCTTCAGCTAGCATTTTTACTGCTGAACTGTATGCCATTCTTGCAGCACTTATTCGTATCGCATCTATGCCTGTGTCATCATTTGTAGTAGTCTCAGACTCCCTTAGTGCTCTACAGGCTATACGAAAATTTGATACATCTCATCCCCTAGTTCTCCGTATCCAACTTTGGCTACGCCGTATCTCTACCAAACATAAAGATATTGTTTTTTGTTGGGTCCCTGGTCATGTCGACGTACAGGGCAATGAACAGGCAGACACTGCTGCGCGGTCAGCAGTACATGACCTACCAATTTCCTATTGAGGTGTTCCATTTCTGGACTATTTTGCTGCAATAGCTACCCACCTTCGCACCCGTTGGCAACAACGTTGGTCAACTCTACTCGGTAACAAACTTCATTCTATTAAACCGAGCATAGGTTACTGGCCGTCTTCTTGTTATCAGTGCCGAGGTTGGGAGACCACTCTCTCCCACTTTCGCATTGGCCACACTCGTCTTACTCATGGGTATCTCATGGAGAGGCACCCTGTTCCTCTCTGTGAGCAGCGTCAAGTTCCAGTATCGATTAGCCACATTCTGTTAGACTGCCCTCTCTATCAACGAGCACGCAGAATTTACCTCCAACGTCGTCTTCGTTCTACTACTCTCTCTTTACCTTCCCTTCTTGCTGATGGACCCTCCTTTAATCCTGACTCTCTCATTGACTTCTTGACAACGACTGATTTACTCCACAAACTCTGATGATACTTTTCGCACTCCCCTCAGCCCTTTCTAGTTCAGTCTCTTGCTGCCCTTTACCCTTTCACCATCCACTACCCGGCTGTTATCCGTAACCTATTACTCATCCATCTCCCTTTTGCCACCTGATGCCCTCGCTTCCTTCCTGCCCTGCAGCGCTGTATAGTCCTTGTGGCTTAGCGCTTCTTTTTGATTATAATAATAATAATTGCAAGAAACTACTGTATCGTCCTTTAAAATCTTATGGAGAAACCTGCAAACAGGAGTCATTAAAACCACTGATGTAGCGCCACTCCACAAACATGGCAGTAAACCAACTGAAAAAAAGACAACTATAGACTGATAAGGCTGACGTCCCACATCAAGGTCCTCGAAAAAGGTTCTAAGGAAAAAAAATAATTTGCAAGTCACATGGAATCGTAGTAACTGCACAACCCAGGGCAACGTGGGTTCAGCCCTTGTGGTTTAGCGTTTCTTTTTGATTATTATAATAATAATAATAATAATAATAATAATAATAATAATAATAATGTGGGTTCAGAACAGGTAGATTCAGTCTCCCGCAATTGTTGGACTAATACACAGTCTCGTATTGAAAGACATGAAAATGCAGATGTGTACAGTGACTATAAAAGCCTTCGACAAGGTGGCCATGGGGTATTGGTGCACAAAATGCATGCAAAAGGTACAACTGGAAAAAGTGGGCAGATGGATATTTACCATTATATAACAAATAAGAGCTCCAAGAGTATTAATAGTTAAATTAGGGGTTGCCAAGTTTTTTTTTTTTTTTGTTTCCCAAGGCACAATACTCGCCCCACTTCTTTCTCGTTCTCATATCCGACATAGGGACAAATCGGTTCCGTAATTACTTGCAAATGCTACTGGAATCTGTATGAGAGCAGCCTCACTGAGAACGTAGCAAATCCTCATCTTGGGATGGGCTCCTGATAATATGATATTCAACGAGGACAAATTTCAGTTACAATGTGATGGAGAAACAGTGATCGGAGTACAAGACAAACCTTGAATCACTCAGTAAGGCAGAAGTATGTTAGGGACTTTAGAGTGATAGTAATGTCAGAGGATTTCACACGCAAGAATCTCAACAATGAAATTATTGCAACTGCGAGGAAAATATTTTGGAGAACTAGAACTTTCAAAATTTCAAGTTATTCGTTCTCTTTAAACTAGAATACTGTTCTATACTGACAGTTCCTTGTAAGGCAGGAGAGATTGTAGACCTAGAGAATGTAAAGGGAACCTTCACAGCTTGTATAGATACAAACATCTAAGTTACTGGGAATGCATGAAATCCATCGAGTTATACTCTTCAGGACGTAGGCGAGAAAGAATCATAATAATTTACACCTAGAATATTCTGGAGGATTGATCCCAAACTTGCGCACGGAAGTCATTCCATATGACACCAAGAGGTTAAGCAGACTGTGCAAGATACCACTCCTCCCACTGCAAAGTATCGGTACAGTTAGTACACAGAGAACTTACTAAGTGTAAAGGTGCAAAGACCAACATCCTACCTTCATGCATAAAAGGAATTACCAACGCCTGAGATTCATGAACACTAGTTTTCAGTAGGGAAAACTAACATTGTCGTAAAATTCCATTTTTTTTTCTGCCATACAGCTGATATGCTTACCTGTAGATGCTTGTGGGGGTCGCCAGACTCCCAGCCCGGTCTCATACCAGGCTTTTGTTGCCAGCCTCACGCAGTCCAACGTATACACTTAAGAGGGGGAACCTGATAAGTTCCCAAGCCTGACTGGCGTACACGTAGGACTGTGTAAGGCTGGCAACAACAGCTTAGTTTGAGACCGGGCTGGGAGGTTGGTGACCCCTCGCAAGCATCTACAGGTAAGTATATCAGCTGTATAACAGAAAAAAATGGTCTTCATGAATCCCAGACGTGTAGTTGGTACACAAAACTATGGACATCGTCCTCTAATAAATGTCCTGATCTGTACATAAATGTCATTTTCTACATCTTGTCGGTATTATCATATAATTTTTTCAGACTGTCTTGAGCTTTACCAAGCTCTACATAGAGCGAAATGTCCCAATAAAAGGTTATTTTGTAACCTAAGAAGAGTGAACGCCAAACTAATGAAGGGAGAAGAGCTGTATTTCTCCACTCAGTCATTAACATTTTACTGTGGTAAGTAAATGCCTTGTAGAACAACAATCACTGGCTGACGCCGCCACAACAATACCAGAAATGTTAGAAAGGGAGCGGAGAACCTGGGTATTATGCCTAGGACACTATCCTGGTGTTCCCAGGACTGGGTATCATGTCCAGGATACTATCGTGGTGTTACCAGGACTGAGTATCATCCCCAGGACACTATCCAAGTGTTCCCAGGACTGAGTATCACCCCCAGGATACTATCCTGGTGGTAGCAGGTTTGTGTATTCTGGTATTCCCTGCAGTCAGGTCATAATGCAATGAGCTGGTCTTAAGTTTTCTTACGCAATTATTTATTAACAAAAAACGCAAACTTGAGTCATGTAAATAACCTTGAAACCACGCACTGACAACGTGAAATTAAAATTTAACCTTTAAAAACAAGCTGACCTCACGACCATAATAATAAAGGTTATAGGAGTAAATGATAAGGCTGACCCTCGTTGAACAAGCAAATGAGAAAGCTGAGCCTCGTTGAACGACTTTCATGTCAAGTGTTGGTTATGGCAAGTAGAGTCTTATTGCCACTGTTTGTATACCATTGTAATTCCAAGTTGTTAGTCTTCTTTATACTTCGTCTTCACTACAGTTATATACACAGGTGTGAGATCAAGCTCTCCACAGAGTGAAACGTAGCCCCAGTAAAGCATGTCTTTTCTTCGTCAGTGATACAGATACAATGTCTCTGATGTTTTATACTTTGTTCTGACCCTTCAAGGAGTGTGTTCATGGTGGTGATAAGCTAGTTATTCAAACAACTAGAGCTACCCTCTTCAATCATAGGTGATTACCATCCACTCCCCACATGCTGTATAACTTACGTGTAGAGCTCTTCCTAAGATAATATAGCTGGTTGCCGTGTTGATCTCCACAACATGGCTAAGTGTTCATGCAAGCCATGGTAATACAGCTTTAGGGAAGACGAGAAGTAGACCCATTGCTCTTTCTTATTTGTCGAGACAAAAGAAAAACTCATCAGCTGTACTCGACAAAAATAAGGTCCCAACGCTCGCTGAATTTTATCAATACATTCGCAACAAAAATAGCGAGCAGTTTGTGCAGTATTTTTGTTGGTCTCTGGTATTGTGTGACGGGTGTTTGTACTTACTGATGGTTGCAGGGGTCGAGAGACAGCTCCTGACTCCGCTTCCTACACTGGTTTCTGGCTCCTTGGAGCTTATCATAAATACTTTTGAAGGAAGCCTCGTTTTGAATTCGACTCCACCCCTTCCTCGTCTAATCTACTTTCCTACCACCTTAAAATTAAAGTAGTACTTCCTAAACATTCTTGTGACTTACGTGTCTTCATCTTTTACATGTGTTTGAGGCCTAGCCCTCAATTTCAATAGCCTATTCATATTTGCCTTACCACCTCATCTTAATGTTTTGTACGTCATAATCATGCCTCTTGTCTGTGAAGGTTCAGTTCCTTCAACCTCTCCTCAAGTGTATCCTCAGTTCTGGATGTGGTCGGACTGCAAACTTTTGTACCTTTTAAGAGCTGCACTTGCTCAACAGGTGGTACACGAACTCCATGACTGGCTTGAATACCCTGTGAGATTTGCTAGTTTTCATATACCTTTCAGGTTTTACGATACGTTTGCTATGATATTAACCCCTAGATATATTTTACTAACGAGCTTTTCACCTAGAGCACACTGTCTCCTGTCTCCTCAACTCTTGTATTTATCGGGAGTGAACTCCAACGGCCACTTGTTGACTACAGTTGCAGCCTGTTGAGGTCTTCCTATAGTCTATTTTTGTCTTATTCTAATCTTCATTAGTTTTGAGAGAAAACAAGCGCGCGTGCGCGCACACACCTAGAAAGAAACAAGCTTATCAACAACAGCCAGCACGGTTTCAGGGACGGGAAATCCTGTGTCACAAACCTACTGGAGTTCTATGACAGGGTGACAGCAGTAAGACAAGAGAGAGAGAGGTGGGTATATTGCATTTTATTGCATTTTCTTGGACTGTAAGAAGGCGTTTGACACAGTTCCACACAAAAGCTTAGTGCAAAAACTGGAGGATCAGGCAGGGGTAACAGGGAAGGCACTACAATGGATCAGGGAATACCTGTCAGGAAGACAGCAGCGAGTCATGGTACGAAGCGAGGTGTCAGAGTGGGCGCCTGTGACGAGTGGGGTTCCACAGGGGTTAGTCCTAGGACCAGTGCTGTTTCTGGTATTCGTGAACGACATGACGGAAGGAATAGATTCCGAAGTGTCCCTGTTTGCAGATGATGTGAAGTTGATGAGAAGGATTCAATCGGACGAGGACCAGGCAGAACTACAGAGAGATCTGGACAGGCTGCAGGCCTGGTCCAGCAATTGGCTCCTGGAGTTCAACCCCACCAAGTGCAAAGTAATGAAGATTGGGGAATGGTAAAGACAGAAGACGGAGTACAGTCTAGGGGGTCAGACTACAAACCTCACTCAAGGAAAAAGATCTTGGGATGAGTATAACACCAGGCACATCTCCTGAGGCGCATATCAACCAAATAACTGCTGCAGCATATGGGCGCCTAGCAAACCTCAGAACAGCATTCCGCCATCTTAAGGAATCGTTCAGGTCCCTGTACACTGTGTATGTTAGGCCCATATTGGAGTATGCGGCACCAGTTTGCAGGAAGTGGAATAGTTTGGGAAGCGATGTAGTGGAGGCAGGATCCATTCATAGCTTTAAGCAGAGGTATGATAAAGCTCATGGTTCAGGGAGAGTGACCCAGTAGCGACCAATGAAGAGGCGGGGCCAGGAGCTGTGAATCGACCCCTGCAACCACAACTAGGCGAGTGCAACTTGGTGAGTACACACACACAAGTCAGGAATAGTAGCGGTTCTGGTACCTAACCTTGTGCGATACAATTACTACTCGCATTCTGAAGTCTGATCCCTTACTGTTACTCTTTCAGGTACTCCCTGATCCACTTAATCTTCGTGTGATGAACGGTGAATAACCTGATAAAACCCTCTTGACTTGCCTTGGCCCATCACCAAGAATCACCTTCGTCATTTCCTTGCAAACTTGATAACAATAGGAGGAGGATGTGCAAGAATATGGTAATTGAGGAAGAGCAGGATGAGAAGAGAGATGAAGGAGGATAACTATGATGCAAGACAGTGTAGGTGCGGAGGGGTGTGGGCCTCTCCATGGTGGGAGGGAGGGAGGAACGTTTGTGTCGACCATACCTCACACAAGAGCGGGAGTTTCCACCATACAGGCCCCAGGTGTTAGGCTCCTACCCTGCAGCACCGCCCTAGGGAAGCCTTTCCCATCCCCTCTCCCCCTCCTTACAGGTTTACAAAGTCTCTGACCTGCGCCAATGTTTTTTAACAATAAGATAGAGTATATACAACCATAAAATTTACCACTTAACTCAAAAAGTATCATACAGAAGTAAAATAATAAACCCATAAACTACTACTTTCTTCTTTCAACGCATAGGCCGTATCCCATCCTTTTAAATTTAGTAATATATACAGGCGAAGGGGTTACAAGCCCCTTGCTCCCCGCATGTTAGTCGCCTCTTACGACATGTATGGCTTACGGAGGAAGAATTCTGTTCCACTTCCCCATGGAGATAAGAGGAAATAAACCAGAACTAGTAAGAAAATAGAAGAAAACACAGAGGGGTGTGTGAATATATATGCTTGTACATGTATGTGTAATGTAACCTAAGTGTCAGTAGAAGTAGCAAGACGTACCTGAAATCTTGCATGTTTATACGAAACAGAAAAAAAGACACCAGCAATCCTACATCATGCAAAACAATTACAGGTTTCCGTTTTACACTCACTCGGCAGGACGGTAGTACCTCCCTGGGTGGTTGCTGTCTACCAATCTACTGCCTATAGCAAACATACGAATAACTAATCTCACAGTTAAACTAACCCAAGCTAGAAGGAGTTAGTTATATTTATTATGCATTCCATACCCATCCTATGGGCGGTAGTCAAAAGAGACTTGGCCGCAAAAATTTTGATAAATGAACAAGTTAGTGGTAATGGTTACAATCGTAATGATTTATTTATGCAGGCATGAATTAGATTAGAAGGAAACATTTTAAATTTCCATAGCTGCTAAACCCATAATGGAATGTTTGACAATATCCTCGTCGCACTAAAGTCTCCAAAGGTTGAAAGATGGAGAAGTTGGGGGTTGGGCGTGAGGTTAACTGAGGTGGAGGCGGTGGTGGTGAGTCGTGGGGCACAACCAGTCAAGTGTGTAAAGGTAGTAAGCAAACCCAGCCCCTGCCCACACCCGCCCAGGGTAATACACAATGTGCTCAGGTGGGAGGAACACATTTATCGGGAGAAGGTGAGAACATGGTTAAGGTGGTGTGTGGGTGAGGCCTCGGGCAGGTTACGTGGTGTGTGTGTGTGTGTGTGTGTGTGTGTGTGTGTGTGTGTGTGTGTGTGTGTGTGTGTGTGTGTGTGTGTGTGTGTGTGTGTGTGTGGGGTTGGGGGGGCTCCCTCCCAAACACTCAACCCCCCTCCCCCACAACTATTTTACAAAATAATAGTTAACAAGTGGAATGAACTCCATAAGGAGCTAACAAGTACAATCACCATTACTTAGTAAGCAGCGAACTTTACCTAGTGATACACAACCCTATACTACTACTATCACAACTATTATATATATATTACCAGCGTGTCTATCAAGGTTATTATGTCAGAGTATTTTATAAAGAGGTGGAGGGGTAAGCCAGTGGAAGGCCTCGGTCAATGACCAAATGCTCCAGCTGCGGGTCATAATATAACTAAGACCCGCGTCAAGAAATGCTTGTCCCGTTTCCAGACAAACCTAACCTATTATAAACAAACCATGGTACGGGTTGACTTACGCACTGGCCTGGAGTTTTACCACTCAATCGCCATGGGTTCTAACCCCACCCGTATCCTGGTTTGTTTACAATCTTGTTATTACGATTTCGTAATAACACAATTCTCCTCAAAGATTTGTTAAGTTATACCATGAATTAAGGAAAGATCCTAGACTTCACTTACGAAACAGACAACAATGAGATAGTAATTATGAACAAGGTAGATTTATAGTGGAAAAATGAACATGTTATTAGAAGACTGGGAAACTTAGGTGGCTCTTAACTCCTACTGATTATTCAACCCACCCAGCAACTCATCACTGCTGAATGCACACTAATATTCTTTCTCACCTAGTAATAAAACCGGGTACCCTCGCGTTCACCGACTATCAAACTGTGGTAATGATTACCGGCAAGCGCTTTAAATAATAATCATAACTAAGCGCTAAACCCACAAGGAAAGTGCTTTAAAAGAGCATGTTAACAGTTGCACCTGCACTTTGTATATTTCCTTCTTTGGGTCATTCTGCCTTGGCGGGAGACGGCTGTTAAGAATATATACACATATAATTCCTGTTAGAAATGATCAAGGTCCCAGGACGGAAAGGTTTCTAATAAATGTCCTAATGTTTTTTGTCGTTTTTGCACTAGTCAAATATTATGGGCTGCATCACGCGAAAAAAAATATATATAAATTACGAAAGGAGTACTTGGGACTGAACCAGAGTCCTTGCATTACAAGTCTTCTACTATACTGACTTAACCACGGATATAATACGAGTCGCCTCTTTGCTATACAAACTCTGCGTTACTGGAGACCTGCTGGAATCAGTCAAGAGCTGGGTAAAAGGTGTCCACACATACTGTGGTGTATTAAATGTTGTTTTGAACAAGTGTTTGCATCACCAGTGTAGCAAACAGTCAGGGGCGTATGTCAGCGCAAATTGACGTACACTGTCAGGTAACAGTGACATGCTTGGCGTGAATGTTATTGTGTCTGCCAGAGAGGAACCTCGCCCGAGAGCACATACCACACTTTATTCTCAGTATTAGTCTGGGGAGTTAATAATCAAAGAAAGCCAGTGTGGTTTATTTTCATTTGTGTCCTTTGTTTCTCTCCCCAAGATGCCACACAACTGATATGGGAACATTAATATACATCTATTTACAAAAAATAACGCCAAAACAATATGGGTCATTGAACACACTATTTTTCATCTGTATTTGCAGAGCTAAGTGTACCCAGGGAAGAGGTAGAAGGAAACGTGCCCAACCTCTCTAGGACTGAACCAAGGCCATTAATCTGTGAAGCCTAAGACACTACCACCTCGCCACACACTATACATTCTCCCAGGCAGCTGGCGTTATTAATATAAGAGGCAACGGGAGGTGAGCCATCCTAATTCACTCCCGTTCTAAAAGTCGGAAATCCCAGCTACTATGGAGGGTTTGGCCGGGTGGGCGCGGCCCGACGTGTATGTGGCGTCTGGCTTGCCCAGGGGTGGTGGCGCTGCCAGAAATGATGATGCCAAGAATGCGTCAGACATGAAGCGTTCACGCTACCTGCCACCTCGTAAATATTTCCCAGGGAGAAAACTTATTTGCGGTAATTAGGATGAGGTAGGCGTCTCCACCTCACCCACGTACCTGACTCATTTCCTGTAGACGCAGGTATAAGCTGGGAAACTGGGTGTTTACCATGTCTCAGGCAGAGGAAGCCATGTTGTAGATTAATAATGTGTGTAGGGAGGGACACACACCTGCTCACCGCATCCTCCACCCTGCCAACATCAACTAAACACAAATATAACCATGGGACCTTGGTGTTTCACTCACTGCTGCTAGGATAATCATCCTGCAAGAGACCGAGGTGATTCACTACTACTAGGATAGAAAAATGGTATGGTGATACCAACAAGACGTGGTAGAAGTCACTCGTGGCGAAATGTTTCCTTTAATAGATGTCCTGAACTGTACATTTAGTGTCTTTTCCACACTGCTAGGATAATATAGTCACTATTCTGCAGGACCTGGGGACCCCTCTCCCATTAAGTCACTGCTGCTAGGATACTACATTCATTATCTACAGGACCTGGGCGACCCTCGCACTGCTAAGACAGTAGTCACCATCCTACAGCAACTGAGTGATTCAGATCATGCAGGAGCTCCTGGCAGCTTAACCGAGGTTCTCTGCTGTTTCAGGTCCACACCATGAAGCCGCTGGTAACTTGATGGAAACTCTGCTCTCTTACAGGTTCACCCAATAACAGCATTACCTCAGATGTGATGGGGAGAAATTAATCTCCATGCAAGGGAAGGGAAAAAAATATTTACTGCTCTTAAAGACACCATGGGATGCACAAGTCTCGCTCAATAACTACAAACACTGAAGATGGTACACCAGCAGCACTGTTGTTGTAACTACACTATAGATGGTACACCAGCAACACTGTTGTTGTAACTACACTGTAGATGGTACACCAGCTACACTTTTCACTACACTGTAGATGGTACACCAGCAACACTGTAGATGGTACACCAGCAACACTGTAGATGGTACACCAGCAACACTGTTGTTGTAACTACAAACACTGTAGATGGTACCCTCTTCAAGGGGGGCTCCTTGGCGTGGTGAAGAGGCTCTTGGTCTGAGGAATTAGACCTGTCGGTCTTCTTCCTCAGACCGAACCTAATTACCCCCCATTCTCCCCTCCCCTATCCCATCCTCCCCTTTTTCCATTCCTCCTCCCCACCACTCCCTTTTGCCCTTCCTCTTTTTGGCCTTTGGGATTTCTCCCACAGGCGCGCTAGTTCCTAGGTAGGGGAAAGGACACCAGGGTCCATCCCATTCCGTTGAGGTTCTTGGCGGTGGCGTAGTTTGCCGTGGAATCTGGATCGCCTGGGGATGTCCCGATCCCTCTCCGGTATCCCGGAGTAGCTTTGGGTATCTTTCTGGCGACGGGTGTATCTCTGGAAGCCACTTTCGGATTCCTGGGGTGGTGGCCGAAGGAGGCATGCTTTGTGGCGGATATCCGGCCGCCCTCTCTTTTGTCCACCGAGGTAGCTCGGCAGATGTGAGGTTGCTATCCCAGATTGCTGGTTTACTGGCATGAAGGGTAGGGCATGTCACGGGTTCCATGCTGCATCTGCGCTACTAGCGGTGCTGAGGTCCTCTTGGGCGCGGAGGGAGATTTCCGGCCCTTTCATTCCTCCTGGGAACTATTCCTCCCCGCTCCCCCCCCTTTTTTATTCTTTTTTATTTTTATTTTATTTTCTTTCTTTTTTTCTTAAAAACAAAAAGGAAAGGAGTAACCTAACCATGGAGAACCCAATCCATGAACCCACTACCCCCGGGCCCCTTCTTGATACCGCACCCCATTCTGACCCTGCCTTGTGTTTAGACCACTCTTCGGACACTCCTGATGCCCCTGTACCTCTTGCTGGTGCTGTTTCCTCACCCGCTTCAGGTACCGGGCTTCGACTGACTCCTTCGATTTGTCTGAACTCCGCTCTCCTTTGACTATGCTTCCGGCTTCTCCCTCTACAGTACGGCAATTTTCGAATCGCCCACCCATTTCACGCCGGACCAACTCCGGTCCTACTCCTAAACGCCAACGTCAATCTCCTGATGATGCTCCTTCGTTACCTTCTCATTCTACTCGGAAAAGACCGACACGTCAAGCACTCCCTCTCCACGCTCAGTTTCGGACCACACAATGGACTAAATTCTTTACTTTAAGACCGACTTCTTCTTCTGCCTACCTTTCTGACCATAGTATTGGCAAAGCGCTCCTGCGTCATGTTGGTAGAGATATTTCATTTCATGCTCTCAAGAGTGGTACGCGCATCATCACTGTCCAGAATGCTACCCAAGCTCATGATCTTTCTCTCCTTTCGAATATTGATACTACTCCTATCACTATTGAAAAACATCTTTCTCTCAATTCTTGTAGTGGTACTGTCATTCTGCCCCATACCATAGTCCAACAGAATTTCCAGTCATGTGGCAATGACATTTTTGAACAGCTGGAACTCCAGGATCTCCCAATCCTCAAAGTAGACACTTATGTCCTTCCTGCCCGGGGGCAGAGACGTTACCCTTGCAATGTGGCTCGTTTAACTTTTGACAGCCGAGAACTCCTGTCCTCCGTATATGTTATATGTTGTGGGACATCGGTTACAAGTTCGAAAGGTGATACCTACACCGCAACAATGTAGAAATTGCTGGCGTTTTGGTCACCCAGCAAAATATTGCAGATCTGTGGCCGAATGCCCAGTCTGTGGTGCCGACGACCATTCTAATACATCTTGCAGTCAACCTCCATCTTGCCTCAATTGTAATGAAGCTCACCCTTCGTACTCCCGCCGTTGCCAGGTCTACTTAAATGAATGTGAAATCCGTTGCCTCAAAGAGGCAGAAGGTCTCCCTTATGCTATGGCAGTTACTCATCTCCGCCTCCAAGGGAGACTACCCCGTGTTTCTTATTCTCGTGTTTCCAAACATCCCCCCACTTCTGGGGTCCCATCTTCTGCAGCCTCCTCTGTTGTTACCCCTCCCATAGCCACTCCGGCATCTAATCCTTTTGCTGTCCTTGGCTCTGACATCCCGACTACAACTCAGTCTGTTCTCACATCTTCGCGTCCTTCCTCACAAGCCCCAGTATCGACAAGACCTCGTACGACACCTAATACCAATCGCCCCTCTACTTCTCAGAAGTCCAAAAAATCCACATTGCTCAAATCTTCTTTGCCCCTTCCTTCCCTTCTTCTACCTCCACACTTAACCTTTCCAGTCTCTGTACCTAGTTCTTCCCCTCTCTCTGGCTCTATTACAAGTGTGGAGATTCACCCTCCTCCACCTGCCTTCCACCCCCGTCCCCTCCCAAGTTTCTCCCTCTTCTGCCGCCTCCCAGGTTTCTGCCTCTTCTGTCCCCCCCCCCACAATTCATCTCCAGTCCCTTACACTCTTCCCTCCCCCTCTACTTTGGTACAGTCCATTACTGTCCCAATCTTTACTCACCCTCCTCCTTCTATCTCCAATATGGTCTCCCATACATCTTTGAATTCAGAAACACTTGAAGCCATTTCAGAATATATTGCAGAGACTAAACCTTCAATGGACACTGATTCACTTCCTGTTCCTTCTCTTCCCTCTCCTCCATCTTCACAACCCCATTCTTCGCACCGCTCCGTTCCTTCGCTACTTGAACGTCTTCCAATGCCACCACACATTGACTTTTCTAACCCCTCTAGTCCATAGGTGCCTTTACCTACAGATTCCTGGTATTTTCTTCATCGCCAATCATGGCCTATTTACAGTGGAATATCCGCAGCCTCAGGGGTAATCGGGGTGAGCTTCAGATGTTGCTTTCCAGGTTTTCCCCTGTTGGTGCTTGCTTACAAGAACCAAAATTACACTCGGCTGTTTTCCAACCTATCTCAGGCTATAATTTATTGTATTCTTCGGATCCTTTCTCAGATGGGACCTTTAATGAAAGTGCCCTTCTTCTACGCAATGATATTCTGTACTGTCAACTATTTGTCCATACCTCGCTGCATTACACTGCAGCCCATATCCACTTGAATAAGTGGTTTACAATATGTTCTTTATATCTCTCTCCTTCTCGAGCATTTTCTATCCCAGACTTTACCTTTCTTGTTTCATCCTTACCACCACCACTTCTGTTACTTGGTGATTTTAATGCCCACCATTTCCTCTGGGGGGGGGGTCTCATTGTGACTCACGTGGCATCCAGTTGGAGGCTTTTCTCGCCTCTCACCCCCTACATGTTTTAAATACGGGTACTCCCACCCATTTTGATCCTCGTACTCATACTCTCTCTTGCATCGATCTATCAGTCTGCTCTTCCTCCACTGCACTAGACTTCACCTGGTCTGTTCTACCGGACTTACATGACAGCGATCATTTTCCGATCATTCTTACTTCTCCTTCCTATTCACCACCTTTCCGTAGCCCTCGCTGGCAATTTGATCGGGCAAATTGGGATCTTTACTCACACCTCACTGCTTTTCGTGAGGTTCCTTCTTCATCCTCCATTGATGAGCTAGTACACATCTTCTCGACGTTAGTTTATACCGCAGCTTCTCATTCTATACCCCAAACCTCAGGCAGGCATTCTCAGAAGTGCGTGCCTTGGTGGTCTCCTGCTTGTGCTCGTGCAGTACGTTTGAAACGCGCTGCATGGGGCAGGTACCGGTACAATAGGACCGCTGAGAGACTTCTTGATTTTAAGCAGAAGCGTGCGATCGCTCGCTGTGTCATCCGTGAAGCTAAACACACTTGTTGGTGAGACTATGTTTCCACCATCACCTCTGCTTCTTCTATGAGTGTAGTCTGGAAAAAAGTGAGGAAATTAAGTGGTAAATACTCTCCTGACCCGGCTCCTTTTCTATGGGTCGCTGGTGTTGATGTAGCAAACCCTCTCGACGTTGCCATTGAACTTAATAATAATAATAATACTACTACATAGAAAGCCACTTTGTTATGCTGAGCATCTCAGGCAAATTAGGTCAGTGTCCCAGGATGCGACCCACACCAGTCGACTAACACCCAGGTACCCATTTTACTGATGGGGAACATAGACAACAGGTGGAAAGAAACACGCCCAATGTTTCTACTCTGGCTGGGAATCGAACCCAGGCCCTCGCCGTGTGAAGCGAGAGCATTAACCACCAGGCCACCAGAGCCACACATCTGGTCCGTATTTCCCGAGGGCTCCATCTATGCCCCTCGTTTCTTTCCTCAAAGTCTGCCAGAGAGTTAGTACCCTTGGACTTTTCTTCTCTCAGAGAAGTACAGTATAATGTGCCTTTTACACTTCAAGAACTAGAGGCAACGCTCTCAACTTGCCGATCATCGGCAGCTGGGCCTGACTACATTCATATTCGCATGTTACAACATTTACATCGGTCAGCCCTTGTAGTCCTCTACACCTCTTCAATCTTATTTGGGCAAAAGGAGTTCTTCCCCAGCTGTGGAGATCTGCCATTGTTCTCCCTTTCCGCAAACCAGGTACTACAGGACATGATGCCTCCCACTATCGTCCCATCGCTCTTACTAGTGCAGTTTGCAAAGTGATGGAACGTCTCGTAAATCGATGTTTAATGTGGTATTTAGAGACACACAACAGTCTCTCCGCTAGTCAATATGGCTTTCGTAAGGGTCGTTCTACCATAGACCCCTTACTACGCTTGGATACGTATGTTCGTAATGCCTTTGCGAATAATCACTCAGTTATTGCCATATTTTTTGACCTTGAGAAGGCATATGACACAACTTGGAGGAATAATATTTTGGCCCAGGCCCATTCCTTAGGCCTCCGAGGCAATCTACCATCCTTCCTTAAGAACTTTTTAACTGACAGACATTTCAGTGTTCGAGTCAATAATGTTCTTTCCCCGGACTTCGTCCAAGCTGAAGGTGTCCCTCAGGGATGTGTTCTAAGCACAACACTTTTTCTCCTTGCTATAAATGATTTGGCCTCTATTCTTTCTCCCAATATTTGGTCATCACTCTATGTTGATGACTTCGCTGTTGCTTGTGCAGGCACTGACTCATCTTATTGCAGTTTCTCTCCAGCATGCGGTCGACCGTGTTTCCACTTGGGCCACCACGCATGGGTTTAAATTTTCCAGTACCAAAACTTACCAAATTACTTTCACTAGACGCTCTGTTATCTCCGATCATCCTTTGTATCTCTATCGCTCCTGTATCCCCGAACGTGATACAGTCAGGTTTCTAGGCCTTCTCTTTGACCGTAGGCTATCCTGGAAACCTCACATTACCTCTCTGAAGGCAACTTGTCACTGCCGGCTAAACCTTCTTAAAACCCTTGCTCATCTTTCCTGGGGAGCTGATCGTCTAACTCTGCTTCGCCTACATTCAGCCCTCGTTTTATCGAAACTCGATTATGGTGACCAGATTTATTCCGCGGCCTCTCCTGCTACTCTCTCTAGCCTTAACTCTATCCATCACCAAGGATTACGTTTGTGCCTTGGTGCTTTTCGCTCTTCCTCTGTTGAGAGCCTCTATGCAGAAGCGAATGTTCCATCCTTGTCTGATCGCCGTGATGCCCATTGCCTTCACTACTATGTACGCTCTCACGATCTACACAATCCTTCCATTTATAGAATGGTCACCGATATTAGTAGACATTCTTTATTCGTTTGCCGCCCCTGTTTGCTCCGTCCCTTTTCTCTTCGCCTACATTCACTCTTGTCTTCCCTTCAGTTACCACCTTTATATGTTCATGTAGCATCTCACTTTTCCCTACCCCCCTGGGAAGTTCCAGCTGTTCGGGTCTGTTCTTTCTCACTCCCTTGCTCGAAAGCTCAACTGCCTACAGTAGCTTCCCGCTCTCTTTTTCTTGATCACTTCCACTCCCATTCTCATGCCACCGCTGTGTACACAGATGGCTCTAAGTCTTCAGACGGCGTCGGATTCGCAGCAGTGTTTCCGGACAGCGTCGTGCGGGGGCATTTACTATCTTCAGCTAGCATTTTTACTGCTGAACTGTATGCCATTCTTGCAGCACTTATTCGTATCGCATCTATGCCTGTGTCATCATTTGTAGTAGTCTCAGACTCCCTTAGTGCTCTACAGGCTATACGAAAATTTGATACATCTCATCCCCTAGTTCTCCGTATCCAACTTTGGCTACGCCGTATCTCTACCAAGCATAAAGATATTATTTTTTGTTGGGTCCCTGGTCATGTTGACGTACAGGGCAATGAACAGGCAGACAGTGCTGCGCGGTCAGCAGTACATGACCTACCAATTTCCTATAGAGGTGTTCCATTTCTGGACTATTTTGCTACAATAGCTGCCCACCTTCGCGCCCATTGGCAACAACGTTGGTCAACTCTGCTTGGTAACGAACTTCATTCTATTAAACCGAGCATAGGTTACTGGCTGTCTTCTTGTCATCAGTGCCATGGTTGGGAGACCACTCTCTCCCGTCTTCGCATTGGCCACACTCGTCTTACTCACGGGTATCTCATGGAGAGGCACCCTGTACCTCTCTGTGAGCAATGTCAAGTTCCAGTATCGATTAGCCACATTCTGTTAGACTGCCCTCTCTATCAACGAGCATGCAGAATTTACCTCCAACGCAGTCTGCAGTCTTCGTTCTACTGCTCTCTCTTTACCTTCCCTTCTTGCTGATGGACCCTCCTTTAATCCTGACTCTCTCATTGACTTCTTGACAACGACTGATTTACTCCACAAACTCTGATGATGATACCTTACGCACTCCCCTCAGCCCTTTCTAGCTCAGTCTCTTGCTGCCCTTTACCCTTTCACCATCCACTGCTCCGCTGTTATCCTTAACCTATTACTCATCCACCTCCCTTTTGCCACCTGATGCCCTCGCTTCCTTCCTGCCCTGCAGCGCTGTATAGTCCTTGTGGCTTAGCGCTTCTTTTTGATTATAATAATAATGTAGATGGTACACCAGCAACACTGTTGTTGTAACTGCATTGTAGATGGTACACTAGTAACACTGTTGTTGTAACTACAAACACTGAAGATTTTACACCAGCAACACAGCACTGTTGTAGCCACTAAGAGATAGTGGCAAGTAGATTACCCCCACACAATGGACAGGAGCTAAACACCTACTAAGCCTCTGGCTTGGCTTTTCTCAGAGCAAGTTGAACAGACTGAGTGTGTAGTGCCTAGTGTTTACAGGTAGCGGAGCCGGAATGACAATGTAAGTGTGATGCGGTATCAAAATCTCTTTTGAGTATCCCCGGACCTGCTCCATCAGGCGGCCTGACCGTCTGAACCCTCGCCCAGGGATCACCACCAGCCTCCACTAAGCCAGACAAAAACATCTCTAGTCCACCAGGAATTCGAGAGCTTTCAGGCAGCGGCAATGACACGCGGACGATGCGAAAGAAAGAATGAAAAAGACTTCGGAGAGATGTTTAAAATGCGTGACGTCATTAGAGGAAAAAAGTATAGAAAACGGGTGTCCAGGGGGGTCTCTTACATTATCCTCAGCAACATCAGACGAGTTGTTTTAACAAGACTGGGAGAGTGGCAGGTGTTAACACGAACACTGTTTAAGAGACAAGTTGGTAAGCACTGTGGAAAGGGTGAGCAATTTAGCTAGTGGCTTGGCAGTAACGAAACAGGAGAGAATAAAAGACTAGGCACGTGCCAATGGGACCCAGGGAGGAGGAGAGAATAAACACCGAACACACGAGAGAAACAAAATATGGTGACTGAATTCGTGTGTGTAAAAATAACTCATTACGATTGTAACCAGATATACACACGTGAAAAGTTCACTGCCACTCTTGTTTATCAAAATCTGGGCCTTAGTCCATGGACCCATTATGTGCCTCTGTAATGTTGAGGTACAGTCCCTGGACCCATTACCTGCCTCATTTTGACTACCACCCATACCATGGGTGTGCATAATGAAGTTAGTCTAATAACAAAATATTGGCAAGTGTATATAATTTACAGTGTAATAACATACGAAATTTAATAACATAGGAAATTTCAGAACATGTTTCGGTTAGTCCTGAACTATTATTAAATGGTCCAGGACCGACCAAAACGTCGCTCAGTTCCTTCTCCAAATAGTGGGTTAATTGGGACTTGTTATAGACACAGTATTGTGGCCTATATTTAAGTATAATTACCTGAGTCTGTGGAGGGAAGAGGTTTGGGTGTGGTGGCTGCAAACAGCTGGTGATAGTCCTTGCCCAGACTACGGCGGAAGTGCTCATCAATCTCCGGGTCGACAGGTCCAGCTGACAACAAACATAACATCCGTTGTACATCAGTGTTATACAATACCGACAAGATGAACAATTACACACATTACAACATCTGAGTATCTTTATGTGTAGACGTTTCAACAACCAGTGGCTTTATCAGTATAATACAGACAATGTGAAGAATTATATACAAAAGATGAGGTAATCAGTCCCTCAGCCTTGGAGTTCAAGGAACTTCAAGACTACGGTCCTCTTCAATTCCAAGGCTGAGGGACTGATTAACTCCAACTCCTATCTTCACTATTCTTCTTTGTATAGAACTGACGAAGCCACTGTGTGTGTGTGTGTCACATGCGTCTAATTTATCAACTTGTCGGTTCTCTGAATTATTTATCTACACTACCCATGTTAAACCCAATAAAAATGTGTCCGGTGAATACTCTAGATTATCTTTATTACATTCCAAGAGAAGCGCTAAACCCCAGGCATTATACGGGGAGTAGGGAATGAGAGGCAGTCACAATGGATTCATGTAAGGGCAGACGTAAATGAGTCAAGAAAACGGGGAAAATCTCTGGGAATTACCAACAGGAAAGGACAACTGGAATTCTAGAGTTTTCCTATTCCCACAGCCTGGTCATGGACCAATCATAAGTACTGCAGCAGAAGATTCAGACACTGGCAGACCTACTGGCCCAGACTAGGTAAGTCCAACGTACACCGACTCGTATACCTGTAGGAGAGAAGCAACAAGAACTTCCTATTCCTAAATGCCATCAGCTAGCCACAGAGTAATCTATTAAAGTACAAGAACAACCTCATACACGTCAGTACACACCCTGACATCAGCGCCAGGAGATGCGTAATTGTCGGTTCTTGAAAAAACACAGGATTGTCAGCCCACAGTTCCTGGAAGAGGGGTGTGACTACACTATACAAGTATTTAGCTGTTTACATTTCCCGCCATCAGTAATACTGAATATGAAAATGGTATACAACACAGACAGGTTGATAAGTATTGTATACCGTTTTCATATTCACTGTCAGACACTGCAACACAACGGTATCTTGGTACAGAAAATATCTTACTTATCATCAATAACTCTTACATGTAAGAGTGAAACTACAAAATACTTTCCTGTCAGCAAAGTGGCCAGAAAAACTCTGGGCACTAAGCAAAACAAAGAAAACTTGCCTTTCTTTGTTTACATTTTTTGAGAAAGCATTTCGTTCACCAGGGACTATCAATTCTCACAAAGACAAGTAAAAAAGAGAGCGTATATATAGTAGCGAGACGTGAGGTGTTGGGATAAGCGAGTGATGTCACCGGCAGTAACATTGCTCAGCCAAGTGGAAACTTCCAGGTTTAAAATTAGATAGGTCAGTAGGCAGACTTCGGTACTTCTTCATGTAGCTGTATTTAAAACAAGTGCGGTATAAACCTTGGTAATACATACCGACAAATTAGTTTAGAAAGACACGTGAACAAACACTACGATATATTTGTTAGAAAAAGTTTCGGTCCTGGAACCTTGATCAAGGTCCTAGGACCGAAACTTTTTCCAGTAACGTCCCCTCAACTCCATGGTCTGGAACGATATCGTTCAGGACAATGGAACTGAACTCTTCTCTAGGCTGAGGGACTGACCACCACAAACACTCTTTCTCCAAGGTTGATGGACTGATTACATCATCTTTATTTCACTACTGCTGCTCCCTCTGTATTTGACTGAAGAAGCTTGTGTAGGCGAAACGCTTCATCAATACAGTTACCCAACTGTTGCACATATGTCAATCTTCAGACTGTACTCTTCACCCTAACACACAACATAAGCTGAACCTCACCTCTAGAAGCAAAAAGACGGAATCGATTGTAGATGAATGGTTCAGAGACCCGACAAGTTGGTAAATTAGACACATGCAACACTTGGGTATCTTTAATGAGGAATTCTTCACTTGCCTAACCCTTGGGCACGATCTACTTCCACATTACCACCTACGACTGCTGCACCTCATCTGCCTACAGTATATAAACCACTTCTTCGCACATATGCTGTATTTTCAAGACTGGACTGATTACGTCGATTCAAGGCTGAGGGACTGATTACGTCGATTCAAGGCTGAGGGACTGATTACGTCGATTCAAGGCTGAGGGACTGATTACCTCAAATTCCTCCTGTTCTTCACGATTCTCCTTTGTATGGACTGTTAGGTAAGACACATATGCAACAGTTAGGTATCTTTATTTTGAAACGTTTCGCCTACACAGTAGGCTTCTTCAGTCGAGTACAGAAAAGTTGATAGAAGCAGAAGATACTTGAAGACGATGTAATCAGTCCATCACCCTTAAAGTTTTGAGGTGGTCAGTCCCTCATATTGTTTCAGACAACGGAACAATGCTCTTCTCCAGACTGAGGGACTGACCACCTCAAAACTTTAAGGGTGATGGACTGATTACATCGTCTTCAAGTATCTTCTGCTTCTATCAACTTTTCTGTACTCGACTGAAGAAGCCTACTGTGTAGGCGAAACGTTTCAAAATAAAGATACCTAACTGTTGCATATGTGTCTTACCTAACAATCTGTCGGTATTTTATACCATTTTAATGTTCATTTTGTATGGACTGATGAAGCCACTATGTGGTGAAACGTTTCCTCATTAAAGATACCCAAGTGTTGCACATGTGTCTAATTTACCAAGACGGAATCGAATTGACTTTGAATCTGCTATGACTGCCACGACGAACACCATCACAAAGAAATCAGGTTTATTTATAATTTCTGAAACACTGGCCAAACTTATTCCCACTGGATGACACTAATATTACACAAAACAATAATGGCATACTGACTCAGTTTTAAATTTCGAAGTGACCGCTTGGCATTACGTACTAAGTTCACTGTCTAGTTAGTCTGTGTAACTTGGGCAGCATACCAACACAACAGGATGAATCACCACAGACGGTGTGGTGTTAAACAACACCAGGAAGAATAGTGTTATTACTGACAATTCTTAAGTGTTTTTGCAAGTCGTTTTACAGACATTGGAGGGTAATTTGGGGACGCAGCGAGATTAATTAAAGGTCGTGTTGTTCTATCTGTCGTTATGTCTCAGTAAATAGGTTTACATAGGCACAGGTACACATAAGTACAATCATACATAATGTAAATGGCACATAATGTAAATTACCTAGGATAACCCTCCCCCCCCCCCCCCACCCCAAAAAAAGGCAGTGACATTTCCACTGGGGCCCTTCACTCTCACTTGACAAGCTACAATAACACCTAATGCTGATTTCGCTGTATTCTTTTTCAGGAAATGGAGAAAAAACTACAGCAGTGTGGCGTTGGAGGAGGAAGAGGAGGAGGAGCAGGAGCAGCAGAAGCAGAAACAACAACAACAACAGCAGCAGCAGCAGCAGCAGCAGCAGCAGCAGCAGCAGCAGGAGGAACAAGACGCAGGGGGTTGCGGCAGACCTGAGCAATGTGTGGAATGACGCCTTCCAATCCTCTCCTTTCCTCTCCTCTCCTCTCCCTGGCTCGACCTCCACTCGGGAAACATTATTTCCTGCCCCTCTACACATTCCACTATGCTTAACACTTCACATATTCACTCATCCAGTAAAGCTTATAGGTCATCCTTTATTAATAACACTAAACAATATTTACAGCAGTAAAACTTCCATGTTAAAAAGTGGCAGACTTGCAGTGGAAGGAACCGTTCCTGCCACAGCGAAGCCGAAGTCAGAGTTGAAAGCGGAGTCGCTGGTGAGGCCCGGGAGGCGGGATGGAATCTTTGGCACGTGGAAGTCTGGGCTGGGACGCCCGCCCGCCCGCCTGCCACCCACTTCCCAATAACCACATGTATTCTGGCCTGCTGTGAGGGAACACCTCATTACCGCCATCGTGTTGCGGGTGGTGGCTGGTCAGCGCTGCCTGCTCGACCTGCAGCTGGTCAGCCAGGCGGCCGCTTACACTAGTAATTTGGGAGGTGTGGACACGGCTACTCTGCGGCTTCTTTGTTGCACCTCTTTGACGCACCCGCCGCCAGGTTACACACACACACACACACACACACACACACACACACACACACACACACACACACACACACAGTGGAACAGTCTGGAGAGTGATGTAGTGGAGGCAGGATCCATACATAGCTTTAAGAAGAGATATGATAAAGCTCATGGAGTAGGGAGGGAGTGGACCTAGTAGCGACCAGCGAAGAGACGGGGCCAGGAGCTGTGAATCTACCCATGCAACCACAAATAGGTAAGTACACACATAGTGAATCGATCCCTGCAACTATATATACGTGAATACACACACACACACACACACACACACACACACACACACACACACACACACACACACAAGGCAAGGAGCTGTGAATCGAACCCTGTAACCACACAGAAATCACTCCCTTCGAAAGTAAAAGACTGGGCAGGCGATGCAAAATGCCCCCAATAAAAAGTAGGGACGCCATTGGTACACTAAGGGAAAACACCATAAGTGTCCGGGGCCCAAAACTGTTCAACAGCCTCCCATCAAGCATTAGGGGAATTGCCAATAAACCCCTGGCCGCCTTCAAGAGAGAGAGCTGGACAGATACCTAAAGTCAGTGCCGGATCAGCCGGGCTGTGGCTCGTACGTTGGACTGCGTGCGGCCAGCAGTAACAGCCTAGTTGATCAGGCCCTGATCCATCGGGAGGCCTGATCATGGACCGGGCCGCGGGGGCGTTGATCCCCGGAATAACCTCCAGGTAACCTTATATAGATGAGGACAGTACGTCTCAAAGCGCTAGACAAGAACAGCGAGTTTAACAAGGATGCATCACAAACAAGGTCCATGAAGACAGAAATCAGTAACCCCAAACAAGTTGATAAGACACATGTACAACACTAAGAATTTTTACTGACGAAACGTTTCGCCTACGCTGCAGGCTTTATCACTCGAATATTGACAATTTCACAAGCGTGGAAAAGCCTATAACACAGGCGAAACGTTAACTACCAAAACTCCTTAACTACTATACACGTCTTCTATCAACATGCTGGTGAGGGGCTCTTGATCTAGGGAAATGGATCTGTGCTCCAGTTCCCTGAATTAAGCCTGAATGCCTTCCATCCCCCCCCCCACCAAGGGCTGTATAATCCCTACGGGTTTAAAGCTCCCCCACTGTCATTACTATACTCTGTTCCAACGAAGATTAGTGCACAATATACATCTTGGAAAAAATTAGGTGGTACTAAGTGTGCAATAAAAGAAAAAAGTAAACGAGGTAATAATCTTTTGTACATAGTTCTACTGTCTCAATTATATCCTTGAATTTGTACCGATAAAGCCACTGGATGGCGAAACGTCTACAATAAAGATCTTGTACACGTGTGTAATTTTTATCAAAACTACTTTTAAAAACAATATCGCTCTATTACCCGCTGTTTCGGCTCTTGTACATAAATTCGTTGTCCTGTCCTGGTATGTGCTGTATAACCCATAGCAGTGTAGCGCTTCTCACATTAATGTAATGATGGAATGAATGAGCATGGGCAGGACTGAAGATGACCATGCCTGGTGGACCTCCTCCAGAGATCATCCTTGACACACATACCACACTGCCGCCTCCTCCTCCTCCTCCTCCCTACCCTAATATTTCTCTTGCTTGTTTGTGCCTTTCACGCTTCTCTCCTGCTTTCTCTTGATCTACTTTGTTTCTCGCATCTCTTCCTTCGCTCTATATCGCTATCTTTCCTTCTTTAAACACTTCCCTCACTTTCTCTCGTCGTTTTATTTCCATTTTCTTTAATCCATGTTTATTCATTCGATCTTTGAGGTCACATCTTCATTAACATTCGACATTTATTAATTAGTTTTAAACATTTGAGTCTTGCATCATCTCTTCTTGACTAGGAGCTTTGAGCTGGTCTAGTTTTCTTGACTAGGAACCTTCGGCTGGTCTAGTTTTCTTGACTAGGAACTTTGGGCTGGTCTAGTTTTCTTGACTAGGAACTTTGGGCTGGTCTAGTTTTCTTGACTAGGAACTTTGGCCTGGTCTAGTTTTCTTGACTAGGAACTTTGGCCTGGTCTAGTTTTCTTGACTAGGAACTTTGGCCTGGTCTAGTTTTCTTGACTAGGAACTTTGGCCTGGTGTAGTTTTCTTGACTAGGAACTTTGGCCTGGTCTAGTTTTCTTGACTAGGAACTTTGGGCTGGTCTAGTTTTCTTGACTAGGAACTTTGGGCTGGTCTAGTTTTCTTGACTAGGAACTTTGGGCTGGTCTAGTTTTCTTGACTAGGAACTTTGGGCTGGTCTAGTTTTCTAGCTTGGTTCAAAACTGTATTCTTTATCATTTCTTCATTTACAGGTTTAGCGCTTTTTTTTCCTTATAATATTGTTCATTTACCTATACATGGTTTCCAGGATCACCGGCCCAAGAGCCTCCATCAACCCGTAACCCCGAAAAAAGTGCTGACATCACCACTGAAAGTATGCACCAATATGAAGGTAAACTATTACAAACCAACAGCACTACCAGTGTGTGACGATAAGATATTAACTTCATAGAAGAGCAAATACAACTATGGCAACATGGCTTAAAAATAGTTATTTGTTAACTGCAACAAAAATCACTGGAAGATACGCAAGAGAGATGTGGTCTACATGGATTATTTAAAAAGCAATTTAAAACATGCACCCACGGGGTGATAGCTCAAACCATGGTCAACAAAGGTTTCTTCTGCGTAGAAGTGGATACTAGCACGATGCTCGTGTATGTAGTTTTAAGACGAGGGGAGTACGAGGAAGTGTATTTATCCCAGGTATGGGCCTAAGGCCTACTTAAACCACAAACACGCACGCTAAGACCTAACTAGGCACGTCACACACGCACACGATAAAGCTCACGGAGAAGGGGGGGGAGAGTCGGCCTAGTAGCGACCAGCGAAGAGGCGGGGCCAGGAGCTATGAATCGATCCCTGCAACCACAAATAGGCGAATACACTGTAATAAAACTGGCACCCCACATGTTTTCCCTTTCCGTTCCTGGTACGAAGAACGTGGAAACTATCCAGCCGGATGTGTTGAACATTCACCCACGTGTCTGTCTTGAGCGACATCGAGAATGCTGAAGCTAGCAATGCTGACGACATTTTTTCTGTTGAAAGTGGGGACGCCTTCGTATAAGTAAGTAGGTAAGTTTATTCAGGTATACACAAATACAGTTACATAGAATTATCATACATAGCAGCATATGTGTAGAGAACCTAGGATAACCCAAAAAAGTCAGACAGAATGACTTATTTCCATTGGGGTCCTTTTACCTTATTATTATAATATAAAGGTTATAATATTTTCTTATTATTCTATAATGAAGATAACATCTTATTATCATACTAAAAAGACTATCTACTACACGAGGGTCATTAAGACTATCTACAATACGAGGGTCATTACTAGGAATAAGGTAAAATTTACACGTATGTTAGATAAAAAATAGAAAATCATTCCCCTCCCTTTCTGTAGCTACATTCATCAGACACCTTTTGGCACTCTTCTTGAACTGGTTCATGCTATGACTGGCTTTGACATGTGCGGGTAGTCTGTTCCATTCCTTTATTGCTGTACAATAAAAGGTGTTTGAAGCCTGGCCAATGACTGTGGGTACTACAAAGTTGTGCTCTCCCCCCCTAGTACTATGATTGTCTCCCCCTAGTACTATGATTGTTGTCTCCCCCTAGTACTATGCTTGCTTTGGTTCCCAACCTTGACAAAATTGACAGCAAGATATTCTGGACACTGTTTGTGAGCAATTTTATAAACATGATTTAGCTTCAGTTGTTTTACTCTGTCTTCAACATTCAGCATATCCAAACCATACCCCCGGCCGGGATTGAACCCGCGGTCATAGAGTCTCAAAACTCCAGCCCGTCGCGTTAGCCACTAGACCAGCTAGCCACAATAAGATTCATCCAACTAGGTATATTTCTACACCATAGAAAGGTTAGCACAGGCACCTCTGTGACCACAAATGCAAGTTTTTACAGACGAATCTCCAGCTAGCGTGGCCGTGACGAACTCTAGCTCAAGTCCCTTCACTGCCGTCAACATGACTCAAGAAATCGTAATGACACGATTGCAAACAAACCATACAATGTACAATGGCAGTGAAGGGACATGAGCTAGAGTTCGTCACGGCCACGCTAGCTGGAGATTCGTCTGTAAAAAATTGCATTTGTGGTCACAGAGGTGCCTGTGCTAACCTTTCTATGGTGTAGAAATATACCTAGTTGGATGAATCTTATTGTGGCTAGCTGGTCTAGTGGCTAACGCGACGGGCTGGAGTTTTGAGACTATGACCGCGGGTTCAATCCCGGCCAGGGGTATGGTTTGTTTGCAATCGTGTCATTACGATTTCTTGAGTCATTCAGCATATCCAACTGCTGTAATTCATCCTGGCCTACATGTTCTCTTGGTCCCAGCCCCAGGATGAATCTTACGATTTTGTTCTGGGTGATTTGCAGTCTATCTTTCAGTTTTCTTGTCAAGGCAGAGTACCAAGAAGAGCAAGCGTAATCCATATGACATTGTATAAGGGCTAGACATAGGGTCCTGCGAGCCTCAGTAGGTAGACACTGTGCTTGTCTATACAGGAACTTCAGCCTGGCATTCGCTTTCTTTACTACACTGTTCCCTATCAATTCTCCTGACATGCATGGGTCAAAGAGGATTCCCAAATATTTTACTGATGAAACCAAAGTGATGGGCTCCCCATTACATTGAACATTAAAGTTATTTACCCTTCTCAGTTTATGTTTCGTGCCAAAGAGAATGGCTTCAGTTTTCCCTAGGTGTAATGATAGTTTGTTGTCTACTAACCATTTGCTGCAGGACTCCAGTTCCAGTGTTAAAACATTAGCAATATCTTGTGGGTCTTTACCTGACACTAACAGAGCACTGTCATCTGCATACAGTAGGAGTTTGCACTTGACACTGATAGGCATATCATTGACATAACATAAGAATAATAAGGGACCCAGAATGCTACCTTGGGGAACTCCACATGTTATCGGCAGGGGTTTTGATTCTGTTTTGTTGATTTTGACTATTTGTCTCCTGTTGCTAAGGTAGGACTTAAACCAGTCTACAGAACCTATACCGATAGCTTGAAGTTTATTACATAATATATTGTGGTTGACAGTATCGAAGGCCTTTTGCAGGTCTAAGGTTACCATACCTATGAGGTTCCCCTTTGACATTTCAGTTCTCAGGTAATCGGAGTTAGTAACCCTGAAAACCCCAAGACTATTAACTCCAGAGAGTCAATAACCCAGAATAACCTAGAATACACACAAATAACCCGCACACGAGAGAGAGAAGCTTACGACGACGTTTCGGTCCGACTTGGACCATTTACAAATTCACACTAACACAAAAGAGTGAGGGAGCCAGCATATATAGGCGAGGACAGGGACGGGACGAAGAGAGGAAGAAAAAGAACTAGTGGTAAAGCTGGTAACTGAAATAGTAGTAGTGGAAGTAGAAAGTAGGAAGAGTACTTTTAGTAGCACAAGAGATAGAAAGGGGAGCAAAGGGTGAATGGAGGAAATAGTAATGATTGTTGCAATAGTAGTAATAATGGAGTGGATTACCCCGTAGAGGGCTACTAACCCAGGATAAGTCATGAAAGCCCTGTATGTTGGTTTATCTCTGCTGTGGTCTTGAGGTTCTCCCCCAGGATGGCACCCACAACAGTCTACTGACTCCTGCTTATCTCTACTGCGAGGTGAAGAGGGGCAGCCTGTCACCTCAGTAACGTCAAGACATCTTTCGCACACCTCAGTGACTTCAAGGCATCTTTCACACACCTCAATGACTTCAAGGCATCTTACATATCAACGATTTCGAAGCACAATTCAGTGACTTCAAGGAATCTAAGTCACACAGTCACGTGACTTCCACCACTGGTGAGACCATTCCATTCAATCACCAGATTCTAGGTTCGATTTCCAGGTACGGAGAAACGTACGATCAAATTTCCTTACATCACTATTACCCCTGCTCATTTAGCAGTAAAAATGGGTACCTGTGCGCTAGCCTACTGTTGTAGGTCGTATTCAGGGAAAAATGAATTAGATAACTTCAGTACCTGCTGGAATATCATATACGTACTGTGTAAGAAAACACTCCAGTCATATACATATAAGAGATTCCAGTACCTGATGGAAGTATTTAGGTGTTGGATGCAAGATATTTGTGTACCTAATGATAATTAAAACAAAATAACCACCAACCACTTATATATTCTCGTCACAATGACAGAAGTTCTTAAACGAGGACCAGGAGGTGGACGCAGAGGCGGAGGAGTTAGAGGAAGAAGCAGATGATGAAGAGGAGGAGGGAAGAGGTAAAGGAAATGACGTGTGTTCTGCTCACTATGTTCGTGGTCAACACATTCCCGCACATACCAGCACGCACACCACAACAATGTGCTTAATACAAAACTCTACTCCGCCAAAACAAACGTGTACTAAGACTGCGTACAAGTTATATCCCATAACTCATGAATATTTGTACTACACCTGGTGTAACTTTATTAAGATACCCAGGTGTTGCATGTGTGTCTTATTTTGTAACTGACACTTATTTCATCAATTTGGAGATGAGCAA
Organism: Cherax quadricarinatus; assembly: GCF_038502225.1. NCBI lineage: Eukaryota > Metazoa > Arthropoda > Malacostraca > Decapoda > Parastacidae > Cherax > Cherax quadricarinatus. Next base: position 13,685,973 of record NC_091376.1, read on the forward strand.
TAGCAGAAAGGAGGAAGAGGAGGAGAACAAGAGCGAATGTGGGGTCCTGGAGAACAGATATGCCAGGCAGCAAGTCGCCTGCATGCCACAAATTCTACTCCTTATTTGGTAATTAACCAGATGTCGCAAACTGCGTACCAGCATGCCACTGCTTCACCAGTGATGGGGGGCATATCCCTTCTTCAGGGGGTTGTGGGGCCATGCCATCACCACCAGTGGTGGTGACGACATGCCCCTACATGGTAGTGGTGGTTGGAACGCTTGGGAACACTGGAAGACGACAGAACTTGTCTTGGAATGTAATACCAAAACAATGCAGAGTAATGAAACGGCTCAAGTAGAGACGAGTCTGCAGACAGCTCAACTGCATGTTTTGAAATAATAATAATAATAATAATAGAGCGTAGGGGTGGCACGAGAGATAGTAGCAACTCCTAAAATAACAGAGCAATGGCGTGTTTGTGTAATGTTCACTGATGATCAGTGGACACGCGTCTTGATGCTCAGTGGGTGGGACCTGCACGTGAATAATATGCTGCACCTCTCACCTCAAGCACGCACCCCCCCCCCCCCACACAGGCAAGCAAGGAAATACAGAACCCGTGGTTTAACCAAGATGCGAGGGAAAGAGCAAGAAGCCTTGGAAAAAATACAGTAAATCAGAAGTGTGAGGCCAACAACAGAGCGAGGCACGAATATGGAAGAATAAGGAAAGTGGAAAGACAGTTTTAGAGTGATGTAGCATCAAAGACCAAAACTGAATGTAAGTTGCTTCACAGCAACAGATAAAATACGACTGGGAAGAAACAAGTGTTAAGACAAGAGAGAGGAATTATCACCTGGTCCTGAATACAACTCTTGTGTGTCTGGAGTAACTGGTTATTTTCTGGTCTATAATACCACGTCATTTTCAAAAAGAACTTTCAGCTTATTTTTCTATTCTTGTGTATTCTGTTTTAATTCTGCTTGTGTCCCAGTTTTCTGCAGTGTTGTTTGATGTACAATTATTGCAAAACTTTTCCTTCTCCGGCTTCGTCTTCATCTCACTCCTTGCTTCCTTCACATGTGATTTCGGAAAATTCCTCATTACTCCTTCCACAAGTTGTCATCCTCATATTTCTGATTCACCGATAGGGAGTTCCCAGTTTCCCAAGTCAGTTTAACTGTGATTAAAATACAATACTCGGAGTTTAGCTTTGTTTCTTCTTGCTGTTCTTTACCACGTGAATCATTAGTCTCCTAATGTTTGGTGGTGGGTTATGTTTCACTGCCAACTATCAGGACATTACAGTATCTGCTACAGAATTTCTGAAATTGTCTGTTTCTAGATTTCCTAAGTTGCTAGTCTCTTCAGGAATTTCAGTGTCGACAGCAATTTATTTACGAAATACATTTGACGAGTTCCAACAGTTTTTTTTATACCCTTAGCAAATACACAAAATTATTACCCAGCCTAGACACAGACATACCTAGACACAAACTCTGGAGGACCCTCCACTCACTTCCCTATCTTATTTTATCTGATCCATATTAATATGTCTGTGTCTTAGCTGTCTCTGTATTAAGAATATAAAGAAGGAGCACTGTGGCAGACATGCTGGCTTATGCTGAGCAGGTTATTCATAAGAGCTGAAAACAAACATTGCAAAACAAATTTCCCAGTGTTATAATTGCGTGTGTGTGTCTTGCATATTTCCCTCAACCTGGAAATGTTCATAGTTCAGTCTCGCAGGTAACTACTGCTGAACATCCTCTCCTCATTCTGGGAGTGTACATGGTTCAGCCTCCCAGGTAACCACTGTTGAACATCTCCCTCGCCCGTAACTTCAGTTTTTCTGTGGCTGCAGGTGCAGGGTAAGTATCGTCCAACACGAATTTTATTACGGATAACGGAGCCGCTGGGGTTAAAAAGGTGTAATGATGGGGTGTGGGACGGAAGCTGCTGGGACCACTGCCTTGGTTATAACCCCACCACCACCTCCACATCACTACCAACGCCCCCACACCACCACCATCCCTAGAAACAGTCAGGCTGTTGGTTATCCACTGCACAGAGACCAACGTAGGCACCACAGTCCTGATCATCACCAACATGTCCAGTTCCATCTTGAATGCAGTTAAAAGGGAGTCCGTTGGTGATTAGCCATATATGTGATGTGAGGACGTTGAAAAGTCTTGAACCGTGTAAGGCTTATCGAGTTCATACGGTCCATGATTAGCAACGTACGTGTCTGTATTGTATACCATCCACGTACAACGTATGTGTGATTCACTGAAGCTCACACGGCCATTTAAATGTGTGGAGAGGCCAGACTCGGCATCATGGATCACTATCTTTATAAGAGACGATGTCTTGGAGTTTCCTACAGTGTGACTGCCAACACTGTTGGGCAGCTGTAGACGAGAGACGAAGGCAATGGTTAATAAGGCAAATAACTGCCAGCAACGTTAGGAAGATGGACACATGCATTCACTTAGGACACCTTTATTAAAGTCTCCATCCGGGGAAACTTGATCACTTCTTATACTTAGGGGGCACCTAAGTTCCCCCAGTCTTCTAATAACAAGTTCATTTTTCCACTATAACCTACCTTGTACATAATTACTATCGCATTTACTTCGTCTGTTTCGTAAGGTGAAGTCCAGGATCTTTCCTTAATTCATGGTATAACCTAACAAATCTTTGAGGACATTATTGTCATCACTCTTGCCTGGGTCAGCCAAGCTGTTGCTGTTAGCGGCCCACTGGTTCATATATCCATCACAGCTTGGGTAATCTGGTTAACAGAACTGAGGAACCCAGTAGCAGGCCTACTGATTCAGTTGTTCTTGTTAGTAATTTTACCAATCTTAGACAAAATGTTATTGATGGTAGTTTTTCTGGTTATTGCTGGTGGTGGTAGTGATTGTGGTGGTAGTGATTGTGGTGGTGGTGATTGTGGTGGTGGTGATTGTGGTGGTGGTGATTGTGGTGGTAGTGGCAGTGATGGTAGTGGCAGTGATGATAGTGGCGAGTCTGGGTAGCCACAAACAAAGGAGTGTTGGGTGGGGTCACTCTAGACAGTTTTCACACAGAGTGGGGTGGGTGTGGGCAGGCTTTTAGGGCCATGGTGGGTGTGGGCAGGTTAGGACCTGGGTGGGAATGGGCAGGAGGGTAGGGCCAGCCAGCCAGCCTGGCGTATCACGGTAGCTCCTCATAATACCCGGGACAAGAGAGAAACACAAACGTAACTGTGGCCTCAGGCTTGTACGATTATAACTCTTACATCACCTGCTACATAAGGTTCATTATAGGTGTGGTGCAGGTGATTATCTTACTCTGAGGCCCTCGGCGTACACCTCAAGATGGCGGCGCCCAAGTTAGGACTGACTGAACGATCTAATGTGACATTATTTGTTACCAGAGACGCAGGCACCACGAGGCGAACAAATCAGAGAAGAAACGAAGGTTTTTGGCGAGGAGTGGTCACAGGTGGGGGCTGTTTACAGGTGAAACGTAGCCGGCGGCCATTCCTCCAGACAGAGGTACGCCTGAGGCCCATGGCTCTACAGGCGCATCCATCACATCCACCGCACCCTATTCCTCCTCCCTAGGGACACCTACACCTAAGGCTGCTTTTCGAGAATCATGTGTTAGACACCAAGTGCATTATTACGACACAATGAGCGACGGTCTACATGACGCAAGTGGCGTGGCAATTATGAACCGTACGTACAGGTGCGGTAGGTTGATATTAAAAGGTCGCAGGCGTGGCTGGATGCGTTCTTGGTCGCTGGAAGATGGCAGAGATGCTGAGCCAGCCGGGGGAGCCGGACACACAGCCCCCACGCAGCCGAATCTGTTCTAGCATTCTATTACTGCCATCATGACTAGCGTACTGGCCCGGGAGATTTAAAACTCACCTGCCACGGGTTAGAACCCCCAGCAGTTCTGTATATGTATTCTCATCCACCAGCCTACTTAATACGTGAATCTGACTTACTGATGATATACAAGACTGGTAACTTGATGTGTAGGATATGTGAAACACTTGGCCATTTTATTGCCAAAACTTTTCGCCTGCACAGCAGGCTTTTTCTGTCGAATGTAGAGATGATTTCAATACTGGAGACAGTGGAAGAAGTGGAGAGGTAACACAATGAACATCTATCAAGGCTGTGGGACTAAACGTCAAGGTTGTGAGACTAAACATCTATCAAGGTTGTGGGACTAAACGTCAAGGTTGTGAGACTAAACATCTATCAAGGCTGTGGGACTAAACGTCAAGGTTGTGAGACTAAACATCTATCAAGGTTGTGGGACTAAACGTCAAGGTTGTGAGACTAAACATCTATCAAGGCTGTGGGACTAAACGTCAAGGTTGTGAGACTAAACATCTATCAAGGCTGTGGGACTAAACATTATCAAGGCTGTGGAACTGAACATCTATCAAGGCTGTGGGACTAAACATTATCAAGGCTGTGGAACTGAACATCTATCAAGGCTGTGGGACTAAACATTATCAAGGCTGTGGAACTGAACATCAAGGCTGTGGGACTAAACATTATCAAGGCTGTGGAACTGAACATCTATCAAGGCTGTGGGACTAAACATTATCAAGGCTGTGGAACTGAACATCAAGGCTGTGGGACTAAACATTATCAAGGCTGTGGAACTGAACATCTATCAAGGTTGTGGGACTAAACATTATCAAGGCTGTGGAACTGAACATCTATCAAGGTTGTGGGACTAAACATTATCAAGGCTGTGGAACTGAACATCTATCAAGGTTGTGGGACTAAACATTATCAAGGCTGTGGAACTGAACATCTATCAAGGTTGTGGGACTAAACATTATCAAGGCTGTGGAACTGAACATCAAGGCTGTGGGACTAAACATTATCAAGGCTGTGGAACTGAACATCTATCAAGGCTGTGGAACTGAACATCAAGGCTGTGGGACTAAACATTATCAAGGCTGTGGAACTGAACATCTATCAAGGCTGTGGGACTAAACATTATCAAGGCTGTGGAACTGAACATCAAGGCTGTGGGACTAAACATTATCAAGGCTGTGGAACTAAACATCTATCAAGGCTGTGGGACTGAACATTATCAAGGCTGTGGGACTGAACATTATCAAGGCTGTGGGACTGAACATTATCAAGGCTGTGGGACTGAACATTATCAAGGCTGTGGGACTGAGCACTTCAACATAACCCCTACATTTCGTCCTGTCTCCGGTATAGAAATCATCTCCGTATTCAACTGAAAAAGCCTTCTGCGCAGACGAAAGCTTTCGCTAACGTGTCTTATCCCACACTATTAACTTGGAGGTCAAGTGTACGACTCCTGGGGTCCGCGGCCCCCACGCTGAGAACCATCGATTGATGAAGTCAGGAGACTTGCTTCACGTGTAGGCTTGGTGGTGAGGCACTCCACAGTATACTACCTTATACTCCAACCCCACTTACCTCACTATTTCCATCTTTACTCATCTCTCCCCCCCACCCATCACCAGCACCACCACCTCCTCCTCCTCCTGTTCTTCTGCTGCTTTCTTGTATCACCTCGCTTTTTTCTTAACCTCTCTAACCTCCATCCTTTGTTGACATCCATTTACGAAACCAGTCTCTCTCTCTCTCTCTCTCTCTCTCTCTCTCTCTCTCTCTCTCTCTCTCTCTCTCTCTCAGTTATCTACATTTATATATAGATCCTCTTGTCATCACCATTCACACACACACGCACACACACTCGAAGGGAGGCATTCAAGTTATGGTATAACCAGTGTTGGTCTTTATACCTGGCGCCACGCCACCTAAGCCTGACGCTGCAGCCTACTCGGCTTGGTTCAAACCTACGAGATATTGCGTCACTCTCACTTCCTCGACAGACCTACCAGCAGCAAGACCCTCCACATCCCCCTAACTCTCTCACTAGGCCTCAGTCTAGCATAGGTTGTCAACTAATATTGCATTGGTGTGAGCTAGATAAGATTTCGTTCGGATTTTTAACCCCGGAGGGCTAGCCACCCAGGATAACCCCAGAAAGTCAGTGCGTCATCGAGGACTGTAACCTATTTCCATTGTGGTCCTCAATCTTGTCCCCCAGGATGCCACCCACACCAGTCGACTAACACCCAGGTACCTATTTGCTGCTAGGTGAACAGGACAACAGGTGTAAGGAAACGCGTCGAAATGTTTCCACCAGCCGGGAATCGAACCCGGGCACTCCGTGTGTGAAGCGGGAGCTTTAGCCACCAGGCCACGGTGGCACAATGTGTACCTGTACCTAAATAAACTTAAACTATATATTCCCTCATTGAAGTCCTTTATGGAGACTGAACAACGAAAGTCCCACTACTGATCTATTACCAATTTCGTGGTGCATATTGTTCCAATCACGGCGTTGTGAATTGTTACTCCATATATTTTACGCACGCAAGAATAAACCAAAAATCAATTATCGATTTACTTATGTAAATAAACAAGTTGATAAACCACACTACGGGCGGGGTTAGAACCCGCGATCAGAGTCTCAAAACTGGAGATTCGTCTGTTAAAACTTGCATTTGTGGTCACAGTGGTGGCCTATGCTAACCTTCCTATGGTGTATAAATATACCTAGTTGGATGAATCTTATTGTGGCAAGCTGGTCCAGTGGCTAATGCGACGGTCTGGAGTTTTGAGACTCTCTGATCGCGGGTTCTAACCCCACCCGTGGTATGGTTTGTTTACAATCGTGTCATTGCGATTTCGTGAGTGAAGCAAGTTGATAATTGAATTAATATAGAGTAACAATACACAACGCCGTGACTTGAACAATGTACCACAAACCGTGGTAAAATATACCGACAAGTTGGTTTAAAAACACATGGTAACAAACACTAGGGCATATCAGAAAACGTTTCAGTCCCAGGAGCGAAACATTTTTCTAAACCCAGGGGAGGCGCATTAAGACGTTTCCTCAGAGAACAATAAGGCACAATACAGTGACTGCAACAATGGTATAAACCTTGGTAATAAATACCGACAAGTTGGTTTAGAAAGACACGTAAGCAAACACTATAACATATTTATTAGAAAACGTTTCGGTCCTGGGACCTTGATCACTTCTAACATACAGAGGTAGAAAGACATTATATATATAGGCGGAGAGTGAGATGTGACGCACGTGACCTGAGGAATGTCATAAGAACATAAGAATGGAGGAACACTGTAGAAGGCCTACTGGCCCATGCGAGGCAGGTCCTTATCAAAACAACCTCTATCTATGATGAAATCATGTGACTCCTGTGTTGTTGGGTTGGTGCTGCTTAAGTATCATGTATGCCAATGTTTTTGAAATTTTGTAGTTTCCAGTGTTGCGTTCTATAGTGTCGGTGACGGTGATTAGTGAGGCTTCTAGGCACCGTCGGCGTCTGAGGTCTGGTTCGGTGAGAACGAGTTGTGCCTCGTTCCAGTTCATCAAATGCCCCGTGGAGTCTCTGTGGAGGACACAGGCGTACCTTACATCGTCTCTGTTAGAGGCATTTCGATGCTCATTCAGGCGGACTGCAAGATCTCTGCCTGTCTCGCCTACATATTTCTTGGGACAGAACCCACAGGGGATAGTGTAGACGCCTGCTGTAGAAGTTAGAGGTGTGGGGCTGCGTTTAGTAGTGAGGTCTTTGATAGAGGATGTGTTTATGGTGGAAACGTTGATGTTACTCACAGCAAGTGCCCGGCGAGTATTCGTGGCAACATCGCCACATGGGAGTACTATGAACTGTTTAGGGGGCTGTTCCATGGGCGGTTTGTTGAGGATAGCTTGTGCCTTGAGTCTGCAATCTCGGATGAAGAAAGACGGGAACTGAAGACGTGTAAAGGCTTGTGTTATGTAAGTGCATTCTTCTTCTAGAAAACAAGGGCTGGAGATGCGAAGAGCTCTCAAGAAGAAGCCAATGAGGACTCCTCTCTTAGTGCGGGTATCTTGGTGTGAATAAAAGTGTATAAGATCGTCCTTGTTGGTAGGTTTTCTATACACTTTGAAGAGAAGTTTGTCACTGTCGGGAGATCTGCACAGTAGAACGTCGAGGAAAGGAAGTTTGCCATCATTTTCGAGTTCAAGTGTAAACTTTATTGATGGTTCAACTGCATTGATCTTGTTGAGAAGGGCCTGGATATTGAGACGTCTTGGATAGAAAACCAATATATCATCAACGTATCTTAGCCAGGTAACGGTTTTGGGAATGAGGGTGCTGAATTTCTCTGTCTCCAAGTTTTCCATGAAGAGGTTGGCAAGCACAGCACTGAGCGGGCTGCCCATTGCCATCCCAAAGCATTGTTTGTAACAGTTGTCCTGATACTTGAAGAAGTTGAAATTAACACACAGTTCCACTAGATTGATGAAATCTAGAAGAGGTAAAGGGAGGTCGTGGTTTTCAGTGAGCCTCTGTCTCAGAATGTTGATTGCAGCGTCAGTAGGAACGTTGGTAAAGAGGGCTGTGACATCGAAGGAAGCCATGCTTTTGTTTTTTGTTTTTGACATTCCAACCTGAATGTCAAAAACAAAAGCATGGCTTCCTTCGATGTCACAGCCCTCTTTACCAACGTTCCTACTGACGCTGCAATCAACATTCTGAGACAGAGGCTCACTGAAAACCACGACCTCCCTTTACCTCTTCTAGATTTCATCAATCTAGTGGAACTGTGTGTTAATTTCAACTTCTTCAAGTATCAGGACAACTGTTACAAACAATGCTTTGGGATGGCAATGGGCAGCCCGCTCAGTGCTGTGCTTGCCAACCTCTTCATGGAAAACTTGGAGACAGAGAAATTCAGCACCCTCATTCCCAAAACCGTTACCTGGCTAAGATACGTTGATGATATATTGGTTTTCTATCCAAGACGTCTCAATATCCAGGCCCTTCTCAACAAGATCAATGCAGTTGAACCATCAATAAAGTTTACACTTGAACTCGAAAATGATGGCAAACTTCCTTTCCTCGACGTTCTACTGTGCAGATCTCCCGACAGTGACAAACTTCTCTTCAAAGTGTATAGAAAACCTACCAACAAGGACGATCTTATACACTTTTATTCACACCAAGATACCCGCACTAAGAGAGGAGTCCTCATTGGCTTCTTCTTGAGAGCTCTTCGCATCTCCAGCCCTTGTTTTCTAGAAGAAGAATGCACTTACATAACACAAGCCTTTACACGTCTTCAGTTCCCGTCTTTCTTCATCCGAGATTGCAGACTCAAGGCACAAGCTATCCTCAACAAACCGCCCATGGAACAGCCCCCTAAACAGTTCATAGTACTCCCATGTGGCGATGTTGCCACGAATACTCGCCGGGCACTTGCTGTGAGTAACATCAACGTTTCCACCATAAACACATCCTCTATCAAAGACCTCACTACTAAACGCAGCCCCACACCTCTAACTTCTACAGCAGGCGTCTACACTATCCCCTGTGGGTTCTGTCCCAAGAAATATGTAGGCGAGACAGGCAGAGATCTTGCAGTCCGCCTGAATGAGCATCGAAATGCCTCTAACAGAGACGATGTAAGGTACGCCTGTGTCCTCCACAGAGACTCCACGGGGCATTTGATGAACTGGAACGAGGCACAACTCGTTCTCACCGAACCAGACCTCAGACGCCGACGGTGCCTAGAAGCCTCACTAATCACCGTCACCGACACTATAGAACGCAACACTGGAAACTACAAAATTTCAAAAACATTGGCATACATGATACTTAAGCAGCACCAACCCAACAACACAGGAGTCACATGATTTCATCGTCTACTGGTCCTCATCATAGGCAGAGGTTGTTTTGATAAGGACCTGCCTCGCATGGGCCAGTAGGCCTTCTACAGTGTTCCTCCATTCTTATGTTCTTATGACATTCCTCAGGTCACGTGCGTCACATCTCACTCTCCGCCTATATATATAATGTCTTTCTACCTCTGTATGTTAGAAGTGATCAAGGTCCCAGGACCGAAACGTTTTCTAATAAATATGTTATAGTGTTTGCTTACGTGTCTTTCTAAACCAACTGCAACAATACACAACCCGTACATAGGAGAGAAACTTACCACGACGTTTCGGTCCAACTTGGACTATTTACCAAGTCACAAGTTCCTTCCTTCCCTCTTAGACCACTGCCAAGTGGTTAAGACACACATGCAACAATTAGGTACCTTTTTTTGATAAGGACCTGCCTCGTATGGGCCAGTAGGCCTTCTGCAGTGTTCCTACATTCTTATGTTCTTATGTTCTTATTCCGAAACGTTTCGCCTACACAGCAGGCTTCTTCAGTCGGATAAAGAAGAGTTATTAGAAGCAGCAGATATGTGAAGACGATGTAATCAGTCCATCACCCTTAAAGACGTGGTTTTCAAGGGTGATTGTACTTGTGTGTACAAGCAGACGAGGGCAAATTCGTCTGCTTCACCTGACGTTACTATATAAGCGCCAGGATTCTTTCTTCTGCTTCAGAATCTCCACGACTATGGTGCTGTTCGCACCTACTCCTAGGTTGAGGGACTGATTACCTCATCTTCTGTACATAGTTCTACTGTCTTCAAGTTATGTCCTGGAATTTGTATTGATAAAGCCACTGGATGGCGAAACGTCTACAATAAAGATACCCAGATGTTGCACATGTGTCTTACTCTCATCTTGTCGGTATTATATACCATTCGTACACACACACGTGTTAAGAACACAAGTGTACTGCTTGGGGAGGGGGGAGGGGTGGTGATGAGGGGGATACTACCCCCCTTACACTGGTCCTCATAACGGAACAAAGAGCATTTGGAAGCAAGTCTTTCCCCCCCCCCACCCCACGCAACCCCTCCCCCACACACCCCTCCCCCAATGGCACCCACTACATCATGTTGCTTCTTTCTTAAAGCACCTCCTCCCCCTCCCTCTCTCCGTCTCTATCCAGCACTCCTTTTTTGAGCTAGTCACCCCTCCCTCTATCTCTCTCCCTCCCCCTTCCTCCTTACAAGACGTTCTTACCTTAACCCCTCCCCCAGCCACACCTCCTTACCCAGCCTCACCCCCCTTACTCAGCCTCACCTGCTTGTGTAGCCACCTGTGTGTGTGTGTGTGTGTGTGTGTGTGTGTGTGTGTGTGTGTGTGTGTGTGTGTGTGTGTGTGTGTGTGTGTGTGTGTGTGTGTGTGTGTGTGTGTCCCCGAGATGCTTTAGTGGGGGGTCGAAACCCAGCTCCTTGCCCCACTTCTTAATCGACCTGTTTGATCATATCCTGGCGTGCTGAGTACGGTCATACCCACTCTTCAAACTGCGTACATGTAATGCCCCACCACTCCTGGCAGACACTTGCACTCCTGTACAAGTACTTCCTACCCTCCCTACCACTCATCTTAATATTCATCTTTTTCCTTGTCCATAAACTTTTTATTCCACCCTCTTCTTGTATTTTATACGTCGTGATCATATCTCCCTCAGCCTTCCTCAAGAATCTACAGGTAGGGTATCTTCAGTCAGCAAATAAGATACCAGATATATTAAGTAAGTTTCCTAAATATGTTTGCATTATTATTATAATCAAGGGGGAAGCGCTAAACCCGGAAGATTATACAGCGCCTGGGGGGGGGGATGTGGAAGGCATTCAGGCTTAATTCGGGGAACTGGAGCACAGATCCAATTTCCTAAATCAAGAGCCTCCCACCAACATCAAGGAACCTTCCCTGAGGGACAAAAATATGTTTGCAACATGTGAACTGTACATATAAATCCAAATGCACTCCCATAAACCCCCCTTTTGGAGCCTAGTTCCTAGGCCTTTTGCCTAGGATTTTGCTTAGGATTACTGGTACGAGTGTTGTAGTTTAAAGGAGCAGCACAATGCTGGTGAATTGGGCCTACCTAGCATGCACCAGTAGGCCTCCTGCTTTTCACAGTCGTTCGTTTCTTTTCCCTGGATGTAATCCTCATCAACTAGAACCCAGGTACTAGCACCTAGGTACCACGACCCAAGTACCACCACCCAGGTACCAGTACCCAAATACCACGACCCAGGAACCAGGTAATCTTAGACGAGCACAAGGTGTACTTCACACGAGGGAGGGGAGGATGGTGAGGTCACAAGATGAAAGAGTCTATCTTGCAATGGTGCGAGGTCAAAGGTCACCACCGAGCTGCGTGACCCCGACAGTGCTGTATGAGGGAGGTCAGGTCACCCACTCTTTCCCCAAGACCTCTTTTCCACGACACACTGCCCTTGATGTTAATCCAAGGGACTGGAGGTACCCTCCAGGCTGTAATTGCTATGTAGGCCAGCGAGCCGCCAGCGCAAATAACTTGGTTGAACACAAGTGGCACTAACGTGTGTACATAGGGAAAAGTGCCATAATATGGGTGACTTCAATACTAACAGAAGTACCGAGCCACACACACTAGTGAAGAGGTGGGGCGAGGAGCTGTGAATCGACCCCTGCATTCACAATTAGGTGAGTACACGAACACACGAGGAAGGTTAGGCAGGTACCTGTGATATACCTGTGACCAGTTTCAAGTTGTTTTCATATCCTTGATGCCCAGTCTGAGGACAGGCTGTTACATAGTTTGTCTGTTCAATTATGCAGTTCCTGCTGTGGCCTGCTGACCTACACTTCTATCATAGTCTGGTTGTTCCTGCACTTGGTGGAAGCAGTGGTCCAGTTTCCAGTTCAAAGTCTTCACTTGTTCCAGCAATACTTCTGATATCTGCTGGTAGTCGGTCGAAGAGTCATGAACCACGAACGTTGATACAGTGTCCTCGTACTGTGCCCAAGGCTTCCCTGCTTTACAATGGGTTTTACACTTCTTTACATCTCTCTCATTCCAGTTATGGTAGTTGTCAGATTGGGGCTACCTCTGCAGAATCTTCCATGTATGTATTATCAGGTATCTCTCTCCTTCCCTCTAGAAAATACAGTGCCAATTCTTTGAGACCTTCCCACTAGTTAAATACTTTATCGGCTCCTAGCAGGCAGTAAATGACCTCTCCTGCCCTGAGCGGAGATGTCAACACTGAGTAGTACTCCAGGCGAGAGACGAAGTAATTTGAAGTGTCACCATTGCCACTTTTCTTGCTTAAAAAGTTTCCATTATCCAGTCAACCATTTTCATGGCCTCTGAATACTGTGTATCAGTCATGTTATGTACAATAAATGCTAAGTCATGTGTCGTTATTACACCCAAGTCCATTACATATTCCTTTCCATCAACAAGGTCTTCTTATATTGTGTATCCATGGATCGGTTAGAGTTTTTCATTCTTCATATCTAAGCAGTTGAAATTTGTCACCATTAAACATCACGTTATATCCATGGTATCCCATGGCTATATCCACTGGTAGGCCTAAGTGATATCTTGCAATTTTTCCGTGACATATACCGAGACGGCTTTCATGCTCGTCTTGGCAGCGTCCGCAAAGGATGATGCTAAGTTATGGGTAGTGTTTGGATAAAAAAAAGATTAAGCAGGTATGCAGGACAAACAGGAAGGTCAGGCAGGTAGGTCACACAGGAAGGTCAAGCAAACAGGCAGAGCAGCCAGCCTGTGTACCTCATTCCTAGCCTGACCTTTACTGACCTCTGCCACCTTCACCCCAACGTAACTGACTCCTCCCCTCCCCATACCCCTATTCATTACTACAACAACTGTGCTACCACAACCCCCCCCCCCCATAACTCCAGCAGACTACCTCGACCCCATGAACAGCAGCAGCAGGATGCAGGAGCAGTGACCTACCTCGAAGTGTGGGTAACCCACTATGGAACATGAACTAGCCCACCATATAACGTGGACCAGCCCACCATGTACCCACCTCGCACAAGGTGGGTGAGCCTAGCCTCGCACAACCTCAGTGCCGTATTTGGCTCACTTACCTCCGGTCTCACACCCACCTTCCTACTCCAACAATCACACCCATTAACTATTTCTAAACCTATTCCACCTTTTCAACGCTTGCACCAGTGGTAAGTGACACTACCCTTTATTCTAAGCGACAAGAATGCCACCTGGCTTGCACAACCCACTGTGGAAAGGGATATTAAGTGGTAAAAAGAAACGTAAGCGGCGGCAACACCTTACCTTGCCCAGGATCATGAATGGATGTAACATTAGCCTGGGTCTCTGGCCTCTACTCACCATGAGTGTACGAGTGCATGAGTGCATGAATGACAGAGAAGCTCACAACTCCTTCCCAACATCCCACAATCTTCCACTCATTCACTCCATCAATCTAATGCGTCCTCCGTATACCTGATCATGTCATAGAAGCTTGTGCAAATATCATGACTAGCTGTGTCAACTAGGGCCACGTAGGCTGCTCAACTGTCAACTAGGGCCACGTAGGCTGCTCAACTGTCAAGTAGGGCCACGTAGGCTGCTCAACTGTCAACTAGGGCCACGTAGGCTGGTCAACTGTCAACTAGGGTCACGTAGGCTGCTCGGTCAACTAGGGCCACGTAGGCTGCTCGGTCAACTAGGGCCACGTAGGCTGCTCGGTCAACTAGGGCCACGTAGGCTGCTCAACTATCAACTAGGGCCACGCAGGCTGCTCAACTGTCAACTAGGGCCACGCAGGCTGCTCAACTGTCAACTAGGGCCACGCAGGCTGCTCAACTGTCAACTAGGGCCAAGCAGGCTGCTCAGCTGTCAACTAGAGCCACGCAGGCTGCTCGGTCAACTAGGGCCACGTAGGTTGCTCGGTCAACTAGGGCCACGTAGGCTGCTCGGTCAACTAGGGCCACGTAGGCTGCTCAACTATCAACTAGGGCCACGCAGGCTGCTCAGCTGTCAACTAGGGCCATGCAGGCTGCTCAGCTATCAACTAGGGCCACGCAGGCTGCTCAGTCAACTAGGGCCACGCAGGCTGCTCAGCTGTCAACTAGGGCCACGCAGGCTGCTCAGCTGTCAACTAGGGCCACGCAGGCTGCTCAGTCAACTAGGGTCACGCAGGCTGCTCAGCTGTCAACTAGGGCCACGCAGGCTGCTCAACTGTCAACTAGGGCCACGCAGACTGCTCAACTGTCAACTAGGGCCACGCAGGCTGCTCAACTATCAACTAGGGCCACGCAGGCTGCTCAGCTGTCAACTAGGGCCACGCAGGCTGCTCAGCTGTCAACTAGGGCCACGCAGGCTGCTCAGCTGTCAACTAGGGCCACGCAGGCTGCTCGGTCAACTAGGGCCACGTAGGCTGCTCGGTCAACTAGAGCCACGTAGGCTGCTCGGTCAACATGGCCACGTAGGCTGCTCAACTATCAACTAGGGCCACGCAGGCTGCTCAGCTATCAACTAGGGCCACGCAGGCTGCTCAACTGTCAACTAGGGCCACGCACGCTGCTCAGCTGTCAACTAGGGCCACGCAGGCTGCTCAGCTGTCAACTAGGGCCACGCAGGCTGCTCAGCTGTCAACTAGGGCCACGCAGGCTGCTCAGCTGTCAACTAGGGCCACGCAGGCTGCTTAGCTGTCAACTAGGGCCACGCAGGCTGCTCAGCTGTCAACTAGGGCCACGCAGGCTGCTCAACTATCAACTAGGGCCACGCAGGCTGCTCAGCTGTCAACTAGGGCCACGCAGGCTACTCAGCTGTCAACTAGGGCCACGCAGGCTGCTCAGCTGTCAACTAGGGCCACGCAGGCTGCTCAGCTGTCAACTAGGGCCACGCAGGCTGCTCAGCTGTCAACTAGGGCCACGCAGGCTGCTCAGCTGTCAACTAGGGCCACGCAGGCTGCTCAGCTGTCAACTAGGGCCACGCAGGCTGCTCAGCTGTCAACTAGGGCCACGCAGGCTGCTCAACTATCAACTAGGGCCACGCAGGCTGCTCAGCTGTCAACTAGGGCCACGCAGGCTACTCAGCTGTCAACTAGGGCCACGCAGGCTGCTCAGCTGTCAACTAGGGCCACGCAGGCTGCTCAGCTGTCAACTAGGGCCACGCAGGCTGCTCAGCTGTCAACTAGGGCCACGCAGGCTGCTCAGCTGTCAACTAGGGCCACGCAGACTGCTCAGCTGTCAACTAGGGCCACGCAGGCTGCTCAGCTGTCAACTAGGGCCACGCAGACTGCTCAGCTGTCAACTAGGGCCACGTAGACTGACTGCTCAGCTGTCAACTAGGGCCACGCAGACTGCTCAGCTGTCAACTAGGGCCACGCAGACTGCTCAGCTGTCAACTAGGGCCACGCAGGCTGCGCAGCTGTCAACCGGTGCCAAGTAAGCTTCCTGGAGAGCCATGTACATGACCACGTCAACACAGGAGTGTCGTGTCAACTCAGGCTGGGGCTCAGATGGTGACGCTAACGCAAGACAAACCTGTCACACCGGAACACACCTGACGCAGTAGACAGAATGTACTAGCAGACACACAGACAGTAGACAGCATAAAGTAAATGCATAGACAGCCGAGTGGCATTAAGCCTCCCGTCAAAATATTACGTACTTTGACACAATATATATATATATATATATATATATATATATATATATATATATATATATATATATATATATATATATATAATGTCATGCCGAATAGGCAGAACTTGCGATCTTGGCTTAAATAGCAACGCTCATCTTGCCATATAGGACAAGTGAAAATTTGTGTATGCAATAATTTCGCCAAAATCATTCTGAACCTAACGAAAAAAATATATTTCACTGTGTTTGTTTAGCATTAAATTACTGTAAACATATCTAAAATATATTTAGTTGGGTTAAGCTAAAATAAATTGCTCTTGTTATAATAAGGTTAGGTAAGTTTTCTAAGATTCTTTTGGTGCAAAATTAAAATTTTTTACATTAACATTAATGAAAAAAATATCTTTAAACGTGTAAGAGAAAATTTCAGAAAGGACTTAATTTTAAATGAGTTCTTGCTAATTGACCAGTTTTACATATTCGGCACGACATACATATATATATATATATATATATATATATATAATCAGTGTATACGAACGTCTGTATGGCTCGAACCTCCGTCAGATGAGAGGCTCTTGATCCATGGAATTGGGAGGTATTCTTCCCTTTCCTCGGAACAAACCTGATTACTTCCCATTTACCAGGTGCTGCATGACCCCACCACCTACAGGTTTAGCGCTCTCACATCGTAGTAAATAAGTTGACAAGGTAATTAGGTCCAAATTATCATGATTACGTTGATTATATTAGGTAATTAGGTCCAAATGATCA
This sequence comes from Cherax quadricarinatus, assembly GCF_038502225.1. Taxonomy (NCBI): domain Eukaryota; kingdom Metazoa; phylum Arthropoda; class Malacostraca; order Decapoda; family Parastacidae; genus Cherax; species Cherax quadricarinatus. Next base: position 13,703,146 of record NC_091376.1, read on the forward strand.
TAATTTCGTTATCAGGTCGCATTTATCATAATTACGTAATTATGCTAGGTAATTAGGTTCCAATTATAATTACATAATTATACTAGGTAATTAGGTTCTAATTATATTACATTATCCTATGTAATTTGGGTCCAATTATAATTACGTATATTAATTAGGTCCCAATTATCACAATTACATTGATAATACAAGTTAAATAGGTGCCAAATATTAAGCTGTTATATTCGTTCATTACATCTCAAATTACGTAATTATATCAAGTAATTAGGACCCAATTATCATTGCGTGATTATATTAGTTAAGTACAATTATCATGATTACGTAATTCGTTATGTACCAATTATCATAATTACATAAATTACATTCATTAAATAGGTACCAAATACAATTACGCAGGTACATCACATTAATTAGGTGTCACCTACCTTGTACAACTTTACGTAACGAGGGCAACTCGTCAGGGCGTGGGCTATGCCTGTGGGCGGGGGTGGTTGGCGTGGTATTGACCTGTGGGCGTGATAGCGACTCCCTGGCCCTCTGCTGGTTCAAGTGGGCGGTGGCCACACTATACGGGGGTGGCAGTGGGCGGTCTGAGTACGCAGGGGGCGGCTGGAGATGGGCGGGTTCCGCGGGCGGCAGATCGTGGGCGGAGAGGTATCTGGGCGGGACGCAGGTGATGACAGATGGGCGTGGGCGGGCGGGGGCTGGTAGATAGGTGGGTCGTGGGTGGTAGGGTGGTGGGGAGGGGGAGTTGGAGGTAGGGGCGTGGTGTGGGTGGCGTGTGGGCGGGGGGGAACGCCTCTTAATGGTCATATCCAGTGGGACGTCGTCATCCATGTAGCCGTGGGCGTACATGGGCGTCGTGGGCGGCGGGGAGTCAACCACGTTAATTTCGTCTTCACTCGAACACCCACGCTCAGGACTGCAACAAAAAATTAACATTAACAGCCTTCAAAACCCTATATCATTGATTTAACATCCTCTAACATCCTTCAAAATAATCTTAATATCCTTCAAATTCATCTAACATCCTTCAAAATTACCCTAACATCCTTGTGTACTGTATTCTTTATAATCATCCTAACATCCTTCAAAATCATCCTAACAGCCTTCAAAATCATCCAAACAGCCTTCAAAATCATCCTAACAGCCTTCAAAATCATCCTAACAGCCTTCAAAATCATCCTAACAGCCTTCAAAATCATCCTTTGAAGAGTACACACTCCACAACCTTCACATAACGCTTTTCAGCCTAATAACACGCACACAAAGGAGCTGTGAATCGACCCCTGCAACCACAAATAGGTGAGTACACACACACACACACACACACACACACACAGGTAGAAGATAGGGAGGAATGTAAGAGGAACAGCAAGAGAAGGAGAGTAATACAGGGAGGGAGGGAGAATAAGATAGGTTAGTAAGGAGAGTAAAGTAGGTAGATAATCTTTATTTCTACAAGTACATGATACAACTTATACAGACCATAGCTGACAACAATGACATACTACTATATAGAAAGTCCCTGGTTATATAGAGCATTTAAGGCAAATTAGGTTAATTTTGTTCCCAGGATGCGACCCACACCAGTCTACTAACACCCAAGTACCTACTTACTGCTAGGCGAACAGTGACAACAGGTGTCTTAAGAAAACACGTCCTAATGTTTCCAAGGCAGGGAAAGTAATGCAAGTAGGGAGGAAAGGGGGGGGGGTAGTGATGGTTGGGAGGGGGTGGTAGTAAGAGGTAATGAATCATCTGATCTACAATAAGTTACAATTAATCTTACAATCTCATTATCAGTGAGTCTGGCAGTGTTTATCTTCACCACTTGTGGTGTTTCTCACACATGACTCACCACCACCAATATGGCTGCCACACAACCACTCAGTACAACTGGGGTGACTGGCAGGCTACTGTTACCCACAACTATGACAAACACACGCAGAGAGAAACTACCGGTATTCACTAATCAGTTTCAATTGCATTTAGGCCGTGTTAAACCCAGATCTACCATTCTTTTATTGAAAAAATCATGGATATTAGTTTCTTTATGATCTGTGAATATCTCTCGTTCCTGCGTTATCTTTGTGTCATTCTGTGAAAAAGCTGTATCAAAACGGGAACAGAAGTACCTTTACCAGATCACTGGTAAACGTACATCAGCCATAGTGAAGGAAGGGCTGTTCCAGTAATATATGTAGTGTGCCAATTAATTTGTGATTATCTCGTAATATGTCTTAGTCTCCTGCTTAATTAATTTAGGTTCTTTTCTTTTCAGAAGAGCTTGCTACCGACTTCTGACAACCATCCAACTGTGGTGCTCCATGAGTGAATGTGGTTTCACCAAATTCTTCCCATAAAATTCATTATTACTGCTGAGAGTCATGATGGATGTTACACATGGAAAGCGTACAAGTATTGTAGTTCTTAGTAAACATGCTGATTTGAGTATCAGATAGATCACCGAAAATTTGAGCCTAACAAAGTCAACTGTTGGTCGGATTCTGAAGAGAGCTGACGAGACTGGTATTGTGGAGCGCTGCGTCGAGGAACGCTTCACGATGACAAGGTTACCATAAGAAATAGTACGAAAGAGCCAAAGAAAACCAACAAAGATCAACAGAGATATTTGGCTTCAGCTGGCGTAAATGTTGATTCTTCAGCTGTTCGACGAAGGCTCCTTGAAGTTGGCAGAACTACCATATAATAGGTTAAGAAATAATTATAGACTGCCGATACGAAGAAAAAGCGGGTGCTGTGGGCACTCGATCACAAGGGATGGACGACAGATGAATAGGTGTAGATCAGTGGTAGTGAGACGGAGCAAAGGCGAACATCCTCGGAATGGCACATTCAACAAGAGCCAAAACACCCACCTAAGATGTTTTGGTGTAGTTTTACTGGTAATGGTCCTGGACGGCTTGTTATTGTTGATTGAACGATGAACAATGTCAAATGCATGGCAATCCTGGCAACTCATTTGCTTCCCATTGTGGACAGACTCTCCTGACGGAGAAAGTATTTTCCATCAGGATCTTGCTCCATGCCACACTTTCAGAAAAAAATCTGACATTCTTCGAAGAGAGAGGCCTAAGCGTTCTAAACTGACCTGGAAACTCCAGACCTCAACGCACCTTAGAATCTGAGAAATAGCCGAACTCAGGATCGCTGAACAGGACTGTTCAACTGTGGAGAAGCTAACTGCTGCTATTATTAGCACCTGGTATAACGACGTAAAACATACCAACATAGGGCGAGTCTATGCCAAAGCGTAGTAATGCTTATAAAAGCAGAGAGTAGTCATATCTCTTATTAAATCAATTATCTGTCATATCACTGCCCTGTATTTAAATAAACATTAATTTTTATAAATGTATTATTTCATCACTGTCCTAATTAACATGCACATTACTGTATCTGTGGAATACAACAGCAACACAAGTCATGAATTACACACACACACAACATTAATATTACTCTGATCTACATCTGCTCATAGGTTGTAAGATTACCTCGTCTTATTTTGTCTTCTGTATATAATTCTGATAGGCTGAGAGACTGATTACCTTATCTTCTGCCTTCCCTTTATTCCCTGTATTGAACTGATAAAGCCACTGGATGGCGAAACGTCTTCAAAACAAAGATACCCAGATGTTATACATGTGCAAGTCATCACTGTTTCAGTTTTAGGATGGTTAATGTAACATGAATGATGCGGTGGAAGCAAACACTACACAGCTTCAAGAGTAGATACGACTTGCTCCAGAGTGCCAGAAATCAGTGAGAGACCATGTATGGTGAGAGGCATGTATGGTGAGGCATGTATGGTGAGAGGCCATGTATGGTGAGAGGCCATGTATGGTGAGAGGCCTGTATGGTGAGAGACCATGTATTGTGAGAGGCCATGTATGGTGAGAGGCCATGTATGGTGAGAGGCCATGTATGGTGAGAGGCCATGTATGGTGAGAGGCCATGTATGGTGAGAGACCATGTATGGTGACAGACCATGTATGGTGACAGACCATGTATGGTGAGAGGCCATGTATGGTGAGAGGCCATGTATGGTGACAGACCATGTATGGTGACAGACCATGTATGGTGAGAGACCATGTATGGTGAGAGACCATGTATGGTGAGAGGCCATGTATGGTGAGAGGCCATGTATGGTGAGAGGCCATGTATGGTGAGAGACCATGTATGGTGAGAGACCATGTATGGTGAGAGACCATGTATGGTGAGAGACCATGTATGGTGAGAGACCATGTATGGTGAGAGACCATGTATGGTGAGAGACCATGTATGGTGAGAGACCATGTATGTTGAGAGACCATGTATGTTGAGAGACCATGTATGGTGAGAGACCATGTATGGTGAGAGACCATGTATGGTGAGAGACCATGTATGGTGAGAGACCATGTATGGTGAGAGACCATGTATGGTGAGAGACCATGTATGGTGAGAGGCCATGTATGGTGAGAGGCCATGTATGGTGAGAGGCCATGTATGGTGAGAGGCCATGTATGGTGAGGCCATGTATGGTGAGACCATGTATGGTGAGAGACCATGTATGGTGAGAGACCATGTATGGTGAGAGACCATGTATGGTGAGAGACCATGTATGGTGAAGCAGAGGAGGTGATAAAAATCATGACAAAAATTATACAACTGCAGGAGAGCTAGCAATGTTTATTATTATTATTATTATTATTATTATTATTATTATTATTATTATTATTATTATTATTATTATTAAACAAAAGTGGTTACATCAGCAGTGTGCTGCTACACTGTTATATCGTGGGAACACCCACAGTGCTGCTACACTGTTATATCGTGGGAACACCCACAGTACTGCTACACTGTTATATCGTGGGAACACCCACAGTACTGCTACACTGTTATATCGTGGGAACACCCACAGTACTGCTACACTGTTATATCGTGGGAACACCCACAGTGCTGCTACACTGTTATATCGTGGGAACACCCACAGTACTGCTACACTGTTATATTGTGGGAACACCCACAGTACTGCTACACTGTTATATCGTGGGAACACCCACAGTACTGCTACACTGTTATATCGTGGGAACACCCACAGTGCTGCTACACTGTTATATCGTGGGAACACCCACAGTGCTGCTACACTGTTATATCGTGGGAACACCCACAGTGCTGCTACACTGTTATATTGTGGGAACACCCACAGTACTGCTACACTGTTATATCGTGGGAACACCCACAGTACTGCTACACTGTTATATCGTGGGAACACCCACAGTACTGCTACACTGTTATATCGTGGGAACACCCACAGTACTGCTACACTGTTATATCGTGGGAACACCCACAGTACTGCTACACTGTTATATTGTGGGAACACCCACAGTACTGCTACACTGTTATATTGTGGGAACACCCACAGTACTGCTACACTGTTATATCGTGGGAACACCCACAGTACTGCTACACTGTTATATCGTGGGAACACCCACAGTGCTGCTACACTGTTATATTGTGGGAACACCCACAGTACTGCTACACTGTTATATTGTGGGAACACCCGCAGTACTGCTACACTGTTATATCGTGGGAACACCCACAGTACTGCTACACTGTTATATTGTGGGAACACCCACAGTACTGCTACACTGTTATATTGTGGGAACACCCACAGTACTGCTACACTGTTATATCGTGGGAACACCCACAGTACTGCTACACTGTTATATCGTGGGAACACCCACAGTACTGCTACACTGTTATATCGTGGGAACACCCACAGTACTGCTACACTGTTATATTGTGGGAACACCCACAGTACTGCTACACTGTTATATTGTGGGAACACCCACAGTACTGCTACACTGTTATATTGTGGGAACACCCACAGTACTGCTACACTGTTATATTGTGGGAACACCCACAGTACTGCTACACTGTTATATTGTGGGAACACCCACAGTACTGCTACACTGTTATATCGTGGGAACACCCACAGTACTGCTACACTATTATATCGTGGGAACACACACAGTGCTGCTACACTGTTATATCGTGGGAACACCCACAGTGCTGCTACACTGTTATATTGTGGGAACACCCACAGTGCTGCTACACTGTTATATTGTGGGAACACCCATAGTACTGCTACACTGTTATATCGTGGGAACACCCACAGTGCTGCTACACTGTTATATTGTGGGAACACCCACAGTACTGCTACACTGTTATATCGTGGGAACACCCACAGTACTGCTACACTTATATCGTGGGAACACCCACAGTGCTGCTACACTGTTATATCGTGGGAACACCAACAGTGCTGCTACACTGTTATATTGTGGGAACACCCACAGTGCTGCTTCACTGTTATATTGTGGGAACACCCACAGTACTGCTACACTGTTATATCGTGGGAACACCCACAGTACTGCTACACTGTTATATCGTGGGAACACCCACAGTGCTGCTACACTGTTATATTGTGGGAACACCCACAGTACTGCTACACTGTTATATCGTGGGAACACCCACAGTACTGCTACACTGTTATATCGTGGGAACACCCACAGTACTGCTACACTGTTATATTGTGGGAACACCCACAGTGCTGCTACACTGTTATATTGTGGGAACACCCACAGTGCTGCTACACTGTTATATCGTGGGAACACCCACACTGCTGCTACACTGTTATATCGTGGGAACACCCAGAGTACTGCTACACTGTTATATCGTGGGAACACCCACAGTACTGCTACACTGTTATATCGTGGGAACACCCACAGTGCTGCTACACTGTTATATTGTGGGAACACCCACAGTACTGCTACACTGTTATATTGTGGGAACACCCACAGTGCTGCTACACTGTTATATCGTGGGAACACCCACAGTACTGCTACACTGTTATATCGTGGGAACACCCACAGTGCTGCTACACTGTTATATCGTGGGAACACCAACAGTGCTGCTACACTGTTATATTGTGGGAACACCCACAGTGCTGCTTCACTGTTATATTGTGGGAACACCCACAGTACTGCTACACTGTTATATCGTGGGAACACCCACAGTACTGCTACACTGTTATATCGTGGGAACACCCACAGTGCTGCTACACTGTTATATTGTGGGAACACCCACAGTACTGCTACACTGTTATATCGTGGGAACACCCACAGTACTGCTACACTGTTATATCGTGGGAACACCCACAGTACTGCTACACTGTTATATTGTGGGAACACCCACAGTGCTGCTACACTGTTATATTGTGGGAACACCCACAGTGCTGCTACACTGTTATATCGTGGGAACACCCACACTGCTGCTACACTGTTATATCGTGGGAACACCCAGAGTACTGCTACACTGTTATATCGTGGGAACACCCACAGTACTGCTACACTGTTATATCGTGGGAACACCCACAGTGCTGCTACACTGTTATATTGTGGGAACACCCACAGTACTGCTACACTGTTATATTGTGGGAACACCCACAGTGCTGCTACACTGTTATATCGTGGGAACACCCACAGTACTGCTACACTGTTATATCGTGGGAACACCCACAGTGCTGCTACACTGTTATATTGTGGGAACACCCACAGTACTGCTACACTGTTATATCGTGGGAACACCCACAGTGCTGCTACACTGTTATATCGTGGGAACACCCACAGTACTGCTACACTGTTATATCGTGGGAACACCCACAGTGCTGCTACACTGTTATATTGTGGGAACACCCACAGTACTGCTACACTGTTATATCGTGGGAACACCCACAGTACTGCTACACTGTTATATCGTGGGAACACCCACAGTACTGCTACACTGTTATATCGTGGGAACACCCACAGTACTGCTACACTGTTATATCGTGGGAACACCCACAGTACTGCTACACTGTTATATCGTGGGAACACCCACAGTACTGCTACACTGTTATATCGTGGGAACACCCACAGTACTGCTACACTGTTATATTGTGGGAACACCCACAGTACTGCTACACTGGTATATCGTGGGAACACCCACAGTACTGCTACACTGTTATATCGTGGGAACACCCACAGTACTGCTACACTGTTATATCGTGGGAACACCCACAGTACTGCTACACTGTTATATCGTGGGAACACCCACAGTACTGCTACACTGTTATATCGTGGGAACACCCACAGTACTGCTACACTGTTATATCGTGGGAACACCCACAGTACTGCTACACTGTTATATCGTGGGAACACCCACAGTACTGCTACACTGTTATATCGTGGGAACACCCACAGTACTGCTACACTGTTATATCGTGGGAACACCCACAGTACTGCTACACTGTTATATCGTGGGAACACCCACAGTACTGCTACACTGTTATATCGTGGGAACACCCACAGTACTGCTACACTGTTATATCGTGGGAACACCCACAGTACTGCTACACTGTTATATCGTGGGAACACCCACAGTACTGCTACACTGTTATATTGTGGGAACACCCACAGTGCTGCTACACTGTTATATTGTGGGAACACCCACAGTGCTGCTACACTGTTATATCGTGGGAACACCCACACTGCTGCTACACTGTTATATCGTGGGAACACCCAGAGTACTGCTACACTGTTATATCGTGGGAACACCCACAGTACTGCTACACTGTTATATCGTGGGAACACCCACAGTGCTGCTACACTGTTATATTGTGGGAACACCCACAGTACTGCTACACTGTTATATCGTGGGAACACCCACAGTACTGCTACACTGTTATATCGTGGGAACACCCACAGTACTGCTACACTGTTATATCGTGGGAACACCCACAGTACTGCTACACTGTTATATCGTGGGAACACCCACAGTACTGCTACACTGTTATATTGTGGGAACACCCACAGTACTGCTACACTGTTATATCGTGGGAACACCCACAGTACTGCTACACTGTTATATCGTGGGAACACCCACAGTGCTGCTACACTGTTATATCGTGGGAACACCCACAGTGCTGCTACACTGTTATATCGTGGGAACACCCACAGTGCTGCTACACTGTTATATCGTGGGAACACCCACAGTACTGCTACACTGTTATATCGTGGGAACACCCACAGTGCTGCTACACTGTTAAATCGTGGGAACACCCACAGTACTGCTACACTGTTATATCGTGGGAACACCCACAGTGCTGCTACACTGTTATATCGTGGGAACACCCACAGTACTGCTACACTGTTATATCGTGGGAACACCCACAGTACTGCTACACTGTTATATCGTGGGAACACCCACAGTGCTGTTACACTGTTATATCGTGGGAACACCCACAGTAGTGCTACACTGTTATATCGTGGGAACACCCACAGTGCTGCTACACTGTTATATCGTGGGAACACCCACAGTACTGCTACACTGTTATATCGTGGGAACACCCACAGTGCTGCTACACTGTTATATCGTGGGAACACCCACAGTGCTGCTACACTGTTATATCGTGGGAACACCCACAGTACTGCTGCACTGTTATATCGTGGGAACACCCACAGTACTGCTACACTGTTATATCGTGGGAACACCCACAGTACTGCTACACTGTTATATCGTGGGAACACCCACAGTGCTGCTACACTGTTATATCGTGGGAACACCCACAGTACTGCTACACTGTTATATCGTGGGAACACCCACAGTACTGCTACACTGTTATATCGTGGGAACACCCACAGTACTGCTACACTGTTATATCGTGGGGACACCCACAGTACTGCTACACTGTTATATCGTGGGAACACCCACAGTACTGCTACACTGTTATATCGTGGGAACACCCACAGTACTGCTACACTGTTATATTGTGGGAACACCCACAGTGCTGCTACACTGTTATATCGTGGGAACACCCACAGTACTGCTACACTGTTATATTGTGGGAACACCCACAGTACTGCTACACTGTTATATCGTGGGAACACCCACAGTACTGCTACACTGTTATATTGTGGGAACACCCACAGTGCTGCTACACTGTTATATCGTGGGAACACCCACAGTACTGCTACACTGTTATATTGTGGGAACACCCACAGTGCTGCTACACTGTTATATCGTGGGAACACCCACAGTGCTGCTACACTGTTATATCGTGGGAACACCCACAGTACTGCTACACTGTTATATTGTGGGAACACCCACAGTACTGCTACACTGTTATATTGTGGGAACACCCACAGTACTGCTACACTGTTATATTGTGGGAACATCCAGAGTATATTGCTACATTATCCACCAATATATCACCCTGGGGTCTAAGCGGAGTAGGAACCTTGTACAAACCAGGAACGGCATTCATGTCTTTAAAGATGGATGAACTACCAGGAACTTAAAAGATGAATATTATCCCAGTATACAAGCAGGAGGGATAACTGAGGCTAGTAGCCCTGACGACTGTTGTCGAAAAGTGTCAGGGTGGATAGGGATAGAACGAAATTCTGCGATCCCAGTGGAAATAAGTTGCAAGATTGTTAGCAATATGCAGTCTCAGAGTGGTTATAAATAGTGGAATGACCTGGATGTGAGTGCTGTGGAAGAAGACTCCATACGCAGCCTCACAGCTCTGTAATATACTGAAGTCTTGGACAACTGATATTCCCTGTTCTCTAATTGCATCTATGCCACCCACCGCCGTTATTTGCCGAGTTTATCCCCTACCTTCTCTCTCTCTCTCTCTCTCTCTCTCTCTCTCTCTCTCTCTCTCTCTCTCTCAGTCCAGTGAGATGTTGCACCAGTTAGAAGGTTAGGAGACCCTTAAGTATCTTAATTATCAGCTATCTCTCTCAGAGCTAGCAAACACAATCACTGATGGAGCTGGTACAGTCTCTCTCTCTCTCTCTCTCTCTCTCTCTCTCTCACACACACACACACACACACACACACGCACATACACAATGTAGTGGAGGCAGGATCCATACATAGCTTTAAGCAGAGGTATGATAAAGCTCATGGTTCAGGGAGAGTGACCTAGTAGTGACCAGTGAAGAGGTGGGGCCAGGAGCTGTGACTCGACCCCTGGAACTACAACTAGGCGAGTAGGCGAGTATACACACACACAAAGGTTGTAACAACTGTCTTCATCACGGTTAAAAGGGAAATACGACATGATTTAAACTTGCTAAGAATCCCACAGACAAATGTAGAGTGAATATAAGTAGAAGTATGTAATAAGGTTACCTCCATTACCTTGTTAAAGGACAAGGACATACGTACGAGTACAAAAAAAAATATATTTAAGATGGGATAAAACAAAATACACCTGTACCTACACACAAGGAAATTACAGAGGTAAGTACAGAGGTAAGTACACAGAGGTAAGTACACAGAGGTAAGTACACAGAGGTAAGTACACAGAGGTAAGTACACAGGCGCGTCAAGCACGCCCCTGGCCAAGGTGAACCAGAAACCGGTTGAAATGACACTTTCCCAGAAGTGTCAACCATATGTTGATGACGTCAATGAGAGGGAGGGGGGAAGAGGAAAGAAGGGAGGGGGGAAGAGGAAAGAAGGGAGGGGGGGTGAGCTCTTGTAAACAACCAACCTTCCCCCACCTCATGAGGCTGGCATTTCCTCTCCCTTCCCCTGCCCTCTCTCCCTCCCCACCCCCTCCTTAACCCCCCTCTCCCTAACTCCCCCCACCCGCATATCAACCCCCTACTCTAAATTGCAAAGTTATTTTCTGACGCACTACAATTCGTCAGTTTCCACACGGTCTCAGTTCAGTTCTGAATTAAATATTTGTTACGTTATGTCTGAGTAGGTTCAAGTTAACTAAGTAACCAGTGTAACAAGTTCATAATACCTCTATAATACACGCCTGTAACAGGAACATAACACATCTGTAACACACGCCTGTAACACAGGTCTGTAGCACACGCCTATGACGCAGGTCTGTAGCACACGCCTATAACACAGGTCTGTAGCACACGCCTACAACACACGTCTGTAACACACGCCTATAACACGTCTGTAACACACGCCTATAACACACGTCTGTAACACGCCTATAACGTCTGTAACACACGTCTGTAACACGTCTATAACAAGCTGTAACATGTCTGCAACACGTCTGCAACACTGCTGGTTGTTACGTCTGTAACAACCAGCAATGACTCATGATGCTATTCTTGCTTTCCAATTACATTACTCACCCACCGGTTACATTATTACATTCCGCGCATTTCCTATTCTCGCAGCGCGCTGAGGGAAGCTTGGGACCCCAAGAGAAAGAGCGCAGTTTCGATTCCCGGTACAGGTGAGACATATGGGAAGGTATCATTACACCTGCTGCTTCTGTTCACCTAGCAGTCAATAGGTACCGTGTCTTACTACTGTTGTCATCTGTTCACTTAGCAGTAAACAGGTACCGTGTCTTACTACTGTTGTCACCTGTTCACTTAGCAGTAAACAGGTACCGTGTCTTACTACCTGCAATTGTTCACCTAGCAGTAAATAGGTACTGTCTTACTACTGTGGCAACTGCTAACCTAACAGTAAACAGGTACCTGGGAATTAAGTGCTTTGTATAACATCCTAGTTAAACGACCCTAATGGAAATAAGCCACACTAGCTGGCTTTACTGGGTTATCCTGGGTTAATGACCCACTCTTCTTAATTACCCACAAGAATGTTATCTCGTATGGTAACAGATTACGTTACTTCCACCTAAATAAAGCGACCTTCCCCACTAAAAGAAAGCACCTTAACCATTATTCACTCAATGATCAACTTGCCAACAGGTCCACGTCATAGTCCAGACGAGTCCTGTTCCCTCGTAATGTTTCGAACGTTTTCTTAAAAAGTGTTCAGATATTTCTGAACGTTCGTAATCCCTTTATATACCTTTGATGAGCTTCGAGAGTTTTTCTACTGCCGGAACCCGGATATGAGCCAGGCTCGTCTGGTGCTTGCCTGGTCAACCAGGATGTTGCTGCTAAAGGCCCACTCACCCACATATCCATCACAGCCTGGTTGATCTGGCACCATCACAATGCATGAAAAATATTAGTTTATCGTTTAAGTAAAGTTGCTAATGTAAGGAGATGGAAGGTAGGTGAATGTGTGTGTGTGTGTGAGAGAGAGAGAGAGAGAGAGAGAGAGAGAGAGAGAGAGAGAGAGAGAGAGAGAGAGAGAGAGAGAGAGAGAGAGAGAGAGAGAGAGAGACAGAGAGAGACAGAGAGAGACAGAGAGAGACAGAGAGAGACAGAGAGAGACAGAGAGAGACAGAGAGAGACAGAGAGAGACAGAGAGAGACAGAGAGACAGAGAGACAGAGAGACAGACAGAGACAGAGAGACAGAGAGACAGACAGAGACAGAGACAGACAGAGACAGACAGAGACAGACAGAGACAGACAGAGACAGACAGAGACAGACTCTCTCCCAGGGACATAACAGCCACCAAGATCAAGGACAAGCTTCCCTTCACTACATTATTATATTCACGGTCAAGTGATATAAACTCACCTTGTGTGGTATACAGGCAGATTTTAACATCCGTTATTTGATCTACATCCTTTGTGATTACACATACAGTTTATAGATTTATGTAACCTACCCTCAGATACAAAAACACTAGCTACACCGTAGCATTCTTTGTGCAAGATACAAAAACAAAGAATGTGTGTGTGTGTGCGATATTTGCAATGATGCAACCATAGGACAGACAAGTTGGATAACGAGAACCTTCAAAACAAGTCAAGCTAATAACAAAACTCAAATCACCTGTTCTCTCGGGCCTAAAATATTCCTGTGTTCACAGCGACTTTGAAAGCAGGATATGATACTCGGAAAATGTACAAAGGTCGTTTACTACACGCATAATATCGATAAAACATCTAAACTATTGGGAACGACTTAAAGTAATAGTAACGTAACGTAATGAACGGAAGAGATAGATTATTGATGCTGTATTGTGCTGGCAAGTTGAAGATAAAATACGAGCAACGCTCGCGTGTCTTTAAAAGGCGTCTGAGTTTCCCTGTCCCCTAATATGTCTATTTTCCCGAATCTATCTTGCCCATAATCACCATCCCATTCGCTTTGTTATCGTAACAAGAATTATATACAAAAAATGAGGTAATCAACTGTCAACATCCCTACATCAACACTTTAATATCTTACAAACAGATAACAGAAAGGTGGAAATAAATGGTATAAAATACCGACACAATGGAAATATAAACACAAATGCAGTATAATGTGATCCTTTATTGACAACGTTTCACCCACACAGTGGGCTTTTTCAAGTCACACACGGATCTACTTGGGGTTGGAAGGTACGAGAAATATTCCTGCAACAAAACTTGTTAAGAGGAAACTGGGCTGCTAACTCAAGCAAGTGACAGATCAACCAGGCTGTGATGGCTAGTAGTAGCTACCTTGGACAGCTAGCAGAAACTTCCTGGTTGACCAGACACGTAACAAGGAAGTCTAGTCTCAGGCCAGGATGCTACAAAACATTCAACACCAAAACACTAGTGTTGCAGTACTACAACCAACAACACTAGTGTTGCAGTACTACAACCAACAACACTAGTGTTGCAGTACTACAACCAACAACACTAGTGTTGCAGTACTACAACCAACAACACTAGTGTTGCAGTACTACAACCAACAACACTAGTGTTGCAGTACTACAACCAACAACACTAGTGTTGCAGTACTACAACCAACAACACTAGTGTTGCAGTACTACAACCAACAACACTAGTGTTGCAGTACTACAACCAACAACACTAGTGTTGCAGTACTACAACCAACAACACTAGTGTTGCAGTACTACAACCAACAACACTAGTGTTGCAGTACTACAACCAACAACACTAGTGTTGCAGTGTTTCCACGAGAAATATTTATCTTGTTTTAAAAGTTCACATAATCCACAATATAATTTCAGAAATAACCCGCACACGGGAGAGGCTGACGACGTTTCGGTCCGACCTGGACCATTTATAAGTCACACTGTGACTAGTTAATGAGATTAAGACACATGTGCAACATCTGGGTATCTTTATTGTAGACGTTTCGCCATCCAGTGGCTTTATCAATACAAATTCTAGGACATAACTTGAAGACAGTAGAACTATGTACAGAAGATGAGGTAATCAGTCCCTCAACCTAGGAGTAGGTGCGAACAGCACCATAGTCGTGGAGATTCTGGAGATACCCAGATGTTGCACATGTGTCTTAATCTCATCTTGTCGGTATTATATACCATTCGTACACGACTAGTTAATGGTCCAAGTCGGACCAAAACGTCATCGTAAGCTTCTATATGCGGGTTATTTAAGCATTACGCCATGCACGGTACTGTGCCTTTTTTTCCTCTACAAGGCCATTTTCATGGCCTTCGTAGCATTTCCTTTATTACGCCTTTTAAAAAATAGTTCAGCTGATATTAGTTATACCTGGAGTATACCTGGAGATGGTTTCGGCGGTCAACGCCCCCGCGGCTCGGTCTTAGACCAGTGCATTCAGTGTCTTATAGATCTACTGACTTATTGCAGACTTTAGCTCGTGGTTTGGATAGTACTTCTGCTCCCTCTGGCAGATTTCATAGTGACACTTTGTATGTGTAGCGTGGCACTATGTATGCGTGTAGCGTGGCACTATGTGTAGCATGGCACTAAGTATGCATGCAGCGTGGCACTATGCATGTGTGGTGGCACTATGTGTATGCATGAGGGTGGCCTTGTGTGTGTGCGTGACAATGCCTGTATGCGTGGCACTGCCTGTATGCGTGGAGCTGCCTGTGTGCGTGGCACTGCCTGTGTGTGTGGAGCTGCCTGTGTGCGTGGCACTGCCTGTGTGCGTGGCACTGCCTGTGTGTGTGGAGCTGCCTGTGTGCGTGGAGCTGCCTGTGTGCGTGGCACTGCCTGTGTGCGTGGCACTGCCTGTGTGCGTGGCACTGCCTGTATGCGTGGCACTGCCTGTATGCGTGGAGCTGCCTGTGTGCGTGGCACTGCCTTTATGCGTGGCACTGCCTGTACGCGTGGCGCCACACGCATGTGAACATTCCTCACCACCTCCATCGATTATCGTAATTAATACTCTCAAAACATTACCTCCCTCTCCCCCACCATGCCACCCCCTCCCGTCAGCCCCCTCCCCTCACACACCCCGCATCACATGCACATGCACTATCGACCTGTGCGCTGGTGAAGCGTATTGGACCGTCCCCACCCAGAGTGCTGATTGGTTCCTTCTCATTTACTATGTTCCCCCAACACCATTTATTATCCCAACTCTCTATATCGGAATTCCTGTCCGAGGGGAATGTTAATATCGGTAGTATATCTTGTGGCATGTTGGAATGTGTGTGTCTGCCGTCTCAACAGTTTATATATATATATATATATATATATATATATATATATATATATATATATATATATATATATATATATATATATATATATATATATATATATATATATATATATATATATATATATATATGTCGTGCCGAATAGGCAGAACTTGCGATCTTGGCTTAAATAGCAACGCTCATCTTGCCATATAGGACAAGTGAAAATTTGTGTATGCAATAATTTCGCCAAAAATCATTCTGAACCTAACGAAAAAAATATATTTCACTGTGTTTGTTTAGTATTAAATTACTGTAAACAAATCTAAAATATATTTAGTTGGGTTAGGCTAAAATAAATTGCGCTTGTTATAATAAGGTTAGGTAAGTTTTCTAAGTTCGTTTTGGTGCAAAATTAAAATTTTTTACATTAACATTAATGAAAAAATATATCTTTAAAAGTATAAGAGAAAATTTTAGAAAGGACTTAATTTTAAATGAGTTCTTGCTAATTGACCAGTTTTACATATTCGGCACGACATATATATATATATATATACATATATATATATATATATATATATATAATATATATATATATATATATATATATATATATATATATATAATTATACCGTAAACGATACAGTGTGTGGTGGTGGTGATACAGTGATGGTGGTGATACAAGGGTGGTGGCGATACAGTTGCTGGTGGTGATACAGAGTGGTGGTGGTGACAGTGGTGGTGATGGTGTAGCAACAAGGTAAGGGTGTTACACAATAACAGGTGAGTCACTGTCTCCTCTACCGTAACGGGAGATCATTTGCTCCCCTGGGAAAGGTGTTACCTCACAAACAAGGACCTGGGGAGCAGACATGCTCCCTTAGCCACAGGTGACCACCCCTCCCTCAAGCTCACTTGTGGGGAAGGTGCTACAGAGAGGCAGGGGCTACGGATGACAGGGGAAGGTTGTTGAGAGCAGGGCAATGCTAAACACTGCCCTAGAGATAATAATGGGCAGCAGTGCGACGACCTAGGGGCAGGAGGCAGGGCAGGTTGTAACCCTCCGTCAGTCTGTCTCCCTGGAACCGGGGACCTGGGTCCTGTAATCCGGGATCTGGATCCTGGAACCCGGGGCCTGGAACCCACGACCTGGGTCCTGGAACCCGCGACCTGGGTCCTGGGTCCTGGGACCTGGGTCGTGGAACCTGCCACAGGCACCGACCACACCTTTGCGGTCACTGAAACAGCAAAAAATGACAGCAGAACGGCTCCCTCAGTGTGGTGATAAGTAATACTGTGGAAGGGAGTGTGTGGGTGGGGGAGAAATGGTGGGAGAGGTCTACTAGTGGGGAGGAGCGATTCTAGGAGAGTGGGGAGCTATGGTGGTGGTAGGGGAAGCAATTGTTGGGGTGAGAATGGAGAAAAGCGTGGAAGACGCTGTAATCTGAAGTTATCACGACTGACCAAAGAAATACAAACCAAAGCAACAGGGTCGAACCCTGGGCGAGGCGGGACATATGGACAAGTCACCTAACATCTGTGTCCCTGTTACCTAGCAGTAAATACCTGGAAGTTAGCGAGACTTGTACGGCGCATCCTGAGATGGTCCTATGAACCACAATAGAAATATTGTAGATTTTTTTTTAGATTTAACTCGTAAGAGTTCATACACTGAGAAGCACTCGTACTGTGAGTGAACACGCCATCATAAAGACAGTACTGGACAGTACCACTCATCCTGCCAGTGAACACACCACCATAAACACTGTACGCATCACTCCAAATTATCAACACTACATTAGCAACATTAACTACAACCCTTGGTCGTTGAAACACGGGGGGGGGAAGAGAGAGAGAGAGAGAGAGAGAGAGAGAGAGAGAGAGAGAGAGAGAGAGAGAGAGAGAGCAAGCATAACTACTATATAATACAAGGTTCCTGATTTCACTGAAGATGGGAGTTCCTCTGTGCGGAGAACTATTAACCAGCTTAGCGAGACTTTCTTCCAGTACTACTATTACTGCTCCGCTGTACAGTCATGAACGAAGGTTCTCGGTTGTTCCAGTAATACTACTATCCACTCACTATACAGTCACGAACGAGGATTCTTGTACCACTTCATGACAGCAGGGCGGAGGAATTACGAATGTAATCCAAACAAGACTGTAAATACTTCTAACAGATTTAGATGCGCAATAGAAGCGATATTTAAAAAAAGTTTAGATCTTATCTTACGAAACAGAGTTCTTCATACTTTCCTTAATACACTGATTGGCCATGTAAATAACGTACTGTGACTCAAGGTCTGGGACCAAGCTGTTCTGCTTGCTTGTCTAACCGTGATGTGATTAGTACACTGACCTAAGAGTTTCAGGACTCGCCTCACCTGTTATGTGATCCAATAAGCTGTTGGTGCTGGCAGGTCTTTCATACACGCACGCGAAAAGTTTTGTAATTAAACGTGTCTTATTTGTGGTGAGCGGACGGAGGATCAAGCCTGAAATACCAGGCTTGATCCTCCAGCCCCGTAAATTCCCACTAAAGGTCCAATTTGCCTAGCTAGGTACAAGCCCTGGGGTGGGGGGAAACTTGCACCTGTTTCCTCACACCTATTGCTCCTATTTACCTAGCAGGATATAGGTACCTGGTCGTTAGTCGACACCCAGGGCTGGGGTTTAAACTGAGCTGATGTTAGGTTAACAGCTGTTAGCCTATATATATACTGAGGTAGAATAACAACTCTCAATTCAACCTTGTACAAAGAATCTACGACAATCCATAGCCCACGGGCTCGCTGTGGGCCTGCAGGCTGCCAGAAGCAACAGCCTGGATGATCAGACAAGCCTGGCCCAGGGCCAGGCTGCAGCAGTAGAAACACACCGGAAGCCCATCAAATGTAAGCAGTGTCGGGAAGATGGACTGCTAGTCACCCACAAGTGTACAAGTGCACCGTATCTATCCCCCTTCAAAGGGTCTCCTACCCGCTCCCTCCTCCTCTTCCATTACCATCGGGCTCGCTCTCACTCTTCCCACTGTGAAGGCAATTATTGGTTAGCTCACATACCCACGTTAACACTGGGAGGACTCGATACAGCGTATGCTATCAGTGGTCTTATAAACCACAACAAGAGAAGTCAACGCTGAGAGCTCTATACGGCGTACACTATCAGTGGACCTATAAACCATAACAAGAGAAGCTAACACATTAACTGAATCTTCCCAGCTCCACCTGCCCTTCGTGTTAACATTCCCACAGCAGCGGGTGACCTTGGGCGACTTATCAGTGGGTAATCTGAATCGAACAGTAGCTTGGTAGGCAGGTAATGATGATAATTACGGCGGGGGTGGCCCTCGGAACATGCTCGGTAGATCCAGCCCGTGGGCAAGACAAGTGGTGGTGCGGTCCTCTAACTCACCAGCGGCCTCGCTATCTCAAACCTTCACAGTAGCCTGGTAATGACAGTATAAGAGGCCAGCATCAAGCCTTGTGGCGTGGGTAAGCCAGTGGTCGCTGCTCCCGTGGTCCGCCATAGGGGCCAAGGCCACATACTGTACTGCAGAGCTTCATAAGAACATAAAGGAGCACTGCAGCAGGCCTACTGGCCCATGCTAGGCAGGTCCTAGTCACCTACTGGCCCAAGACAGTCAGGTCACTGCATCAGACCCACTGGCCCAAGATGAGGTTGACAGATCGGAATATGATTTCTTTACACATCTTGTATATGAAAATTCAAGACACCAGACAGCGCTTTCATAACCTTAATTTTTAAAGGGGTGGAGGGGTAAGCCAGTGGAAAGCCTCGGTCAAATGACCAAAAGCTCCAGCTGTGGGTCATCACATGAATTAAGACCCGCGTCAGGAAACACTTGTCCTGTTTCCTGACAAACCTTACCTAGACACCAGACATTCTGAACAAATATCCTAAACTTGCTCGTACCAGATATATAATTTGCAAATATCTACATACACTTCTCTAAAACCTTCCTGGGCCTAGTTCGTAGGCCTTTTATGTATTTATATGAACATTAAAATGGTATAAAATACCGACAGATTGTTAGGTAAGACACGTATGCAACAGACTGAGGGACTGACCACCTCAAAACTTTAAGGGTGATGGACTGATTACATCGTCTCCGGTCTCTTCTGCTTCTATCAACTTTTCTGTACTCGACTGAAGAAGCCTACTGTGTAGGCGAAACGTTTCGAAATAAAGATACCTAACTGTTGCATGTGTGTCTTACCTAACAATGTATTTATATGTTCTTGCTCTACCGTCCACAGAATGGATAAAGACTGCACAATGATCTAGCCATTTCTGCCGTAAAATCTATTATCAAGTTGTATTAGTACCCAAATATGGATGAAGGAAGCAAGTGCAAACACTTAGGGCATCTTATTGTTTACGTTTCGCTCCTTGGTCAGTGCAAAGCTAGACATAAAGCAATAATAGAGAGACTGGTAGGAGGGTTGACTGCAGGTTGTGCTTCACCAGCGAGCTTCCACGCACTGGTGGCCCTTCTGGCATTTCCGGTCTGACGTCAAAACTGAACTCCTTCACTCTCAACGACGGGAAATAATTGCAAACACGCACACACACACGCACGCACACACACACACACACACACACACACACACACACACACACACACACACACACACACACACGCACACACACGCACACACACACACAGGAGCTGTGAATCGACCCCTGAAACCACAAATAGGCGAGTACACGCACACATTAGTCATCATTCACCAACCCTCTGATACGCCCGAATGATTATCAACGTTCTCCCATCCTGCTTAAGGGGAATCATCAACAAATAAGTGGGTGGGTGGCAGTGGTTATTTTTGAGGACCTGCCTTGTATGGGCCAGTAGGCCTGCTGTAGTGTTCCTCCACTCTCAATAACTCCTAGCTGTCTTCAAGAGGGAACTCAAGTCCTCAAAACAGTTCCTCATCAACAGGTTTGTGGTGCATACGTTGGAACCCCCTGCAGCGGGAACTAACAGCCTGAATGATAAGACCAGCAATCAGGAGGACTGGTCTATGACCGGGTCACAGGGTCTGTCACTTCCGGAAGAGGCTACAGGTAACCTACAGCTACAGGAAAACTACATAACGGTCTAGCCACGGTACTTCGAGTTCTCAAATTATATGGTCGACAAGTTAGATCTAAAATATACTTGAAGGCAAGTCTAAAATACCTTCAGTTTGTTCCTGTCAAGCGTTAGAAAGAAAAAGCGCTAAATAATAAACTTGGAATGCTATAGGAATGCAGTTAGAAGCCGGAGTAACTATAATTCACTCTGATAACATGGACGTAGATAAGCACAATCTTGGGACAATTTGCAAGGTAAACACACCGACCCATGTTGTGGTAGTCAAGACTAAGGCTTGGTTACCAGTACTTCAGGAATTTAGAAACAGACAGACGTATATGTGGACATCTGAGAACGTGGACATATGTAAGAAATTAAGACAGGTATGTAAGAACGTAGACAGATGCATGAGAACGAATCCAAGTGTGTGAGAACACAGGTGTATAAGAACGCAGACAGGTGTGTGTGAACACATGTGAGAAGGCAGGAACGTGTCAGTCACGCCCCAGTTGCTGTGTTCATTGTCTACACGACCAGTGACTCACTCGTTACAGACATCGTACACTCATTCGTTGTCTACAGGGGGAGCGGGGTTGACGTTATGCTGAAGGGCTCTCGACCCAAGAAAGTCGTGCTACTCTCCTCTCCCTTGGCTCAAGCTTGATTACCTCCCATTACCCAAGCTCTATCTAGTCCCTGACTTCTCCACTGTTACTACTACTACTACTACTAATAATAATAATAATAAAAATGATTGATAATTAAAAGTGAAGATAGGTAAGAGGACAGGAATGACAGTAATAAAGTTTAGGTAGGGAAAGACTGCCTAACAGATTGAAGGGAGGGAGTATGGACGAAGTGAACGTGTTCAGATATTTAGGAGTGGAGTTGTCGACAGATGGGTCTATGAAAGACGAGATGAATCACAGAACTGACGAGGGAAAAATGTGGGTGAAATGTTGAGTCATCTGTGGAAAGAAAGAGGCTTGATATGGGTGTGAGGCATGGGTTTTAAAAGTTGTAGCGAAGGTAATGTGAATATTATGAAAGAAAACGAAGTGTGGTAATTAGAAGAGCGAGGGGTTACCTGAGGTGTGTATAATTTAAAGAACCAAGGAGGGGTTGAGGTAGCTTGGTCATTTAGAGAACCCCGAGCAAAATAGCATGAAAAAGGGGATGTACATATCTCTGGAGGAACTGGGTAGGTTAGGAGCTTAAACATCCAGCAGGCTTTCGTGACGGCGTTAGATCGGATTGTGGTTTAATGTGCTGTTGGAGTGTGAGCAGCGTAACATTTATGAAGGGATCCAGGAAAATAAGTTAGCCGGGCTCGAGTCCTGGAGGTAGGAAATATGGTGACTAAATATTGGGGGGGGTAGGGTTGAGGATGTTGCGGTCACTCGAATTGTGAGGTCAGCACACCTCTGGCAGGAAAGCTGTTGAACGAATGATGGAGAACGTGTTTCCCTTTTGTAGGCGGCACTTAACACGTGACAGCCTCAGGGAAAGTTGCCATGGTGGGGCTGAGAATAACTCAGTAGTATAACTTACCTTTTGATGTCACAACACATTCAGTGTTACCACCACCACTACAACCACTACCACCATCCCCAACATCACTTCACTCTAGGTAACAGCTCACTAGAAGAGCTCTCTCTCTCTACGTCAAAGACCACTTCACTCTAGGTAACAGCTCACTAGAAGAGCTCTCTCTCCCTACGTCAAAGACCACTTCACTCTAGGTAACAGTTCACTAGAAGAGCTCTCTCTCCCTACGTCAAAGACCACTTCACTCTAGGTAACAGCTCACTAGAAGAGCTCTCTCTCCCTACGTCAAAGACCACTTCACTCTAGGTAACAGCTCACTAGAAGAGCTCTCTCTCCCTACGTCAAAGACCACTTCACTCTAGGTAACAGCTCACTAGAAGAGCTCTCTCTCCCTACGTCAAAGACCACTTCACTCTAGGTAACAGCTCACTAAAAGAGCTCTCTCTCCCTACGTCAAAGACCACTTCACTCTAGGTAACAGCTCACTAGAAGAGCTCTCTCTCCCTACGTCAAAGACCACTTCACTCTAGGTAACAGCTCACTAGAAGAGCTCTCTCTCCCTACGTCAAAGGGCCCCAGGAAAGCCTTCCTCTGCTTTACATCTCATCGCATTATCAATATTAGTGAATCAGTCTAAAGGTAAAAGTTCCAAGGTTCTCCTGGCAAGGCATTTCTCACCCAACATATTAAAGTGACTCACTCGTGTTAACAAGCAGGTAACCACAGTGTTGTCTACAAGGTCCCACCACTGAACCTTTCCTACTTCTATAAATGTCTTCAAGATTTCACACACACACACACACACACACACACACACACACACACACACACACACACACACACACACACACACACACACACAATAAAATGCAAGGAGGCTGAGGAGAGGTTTGTACCCAAGGGTAACAGGAGTAATGAAAAAGCCAGGATGAGCCCATGGTTTACCCAAAGGTGCAGGGAGGCAAAAACCAAGTGTGCTAGGGAATGGAAGAAATATAGAAGGCAAAGGACCCAGGAGAATAAGGAGAACAGTCGTAGAGCCAGAAATGAATATGCACAGATAAGAAGGGAGGCCCAAAGACAATATGAAAATGACATAGCAGCGAAAGCCAAATCTGACCCGAAACTGTTGTACAGCCACATCAGGAGGAAAACAACAGTCAAGGACCAGGTAATCAGGCTAAGGAAGGAAGGAGGAGAGACAACAGGAAATGACCGGGAAGTATGTGAAGAACTCAACAAGAGATTCAAAGAAGTGTTCACAGAGGAGACAGAAGGGACTCCAGAAAGACGGAGAGGTGGGGCACACCACCAAGTGCTGGACACAGTGCACACAACCGAGGAAGAAGTGAAGAGGCTTCTGAGTGAGCTAGATACCTCAAAGGCAATGGGGCCAGATAACATCTCCCCATGGGTATTGAGAGAGGGAGCAGAGGCGCTATGTGTACCCCTAACAACAATATTCAATACATCTATCGAAACAGGGAGATTGCCTGAGGCATGGAAGACAGCAAATGTAGTCCCAATCTTTAAAAAAGGAGACAGACATGAAGCATTAAACTACAGACCAGTGTCACTGACATGTATAGTATGCAAAATCATGGAGAAGATTATCAGGAGAAGAGTGGTGGAACACCTAGAAAGGAATGATCTCATCAACAGCAGCCAGCATGGTTTCAGGGACGGGAAATCCTGTGTCACAAACCTACTGGAGTTCTATGACATGGTGACAGCAGTAAGACAAGAGAGAGAGGGGTGGGTGGATTGCATTTTCTTGGACTGCAAGAAGGCGTTTGACACAGTTCCACACAAGAGATTGGTGCAAAAACTGGAGGACCAAGCAGGGATAACAGGGAAGGCACTACAATGGATCAGGGAATACTTGTCAGGAAGACAGCAGCGAGTCATGGTACGTGGCGAGGTGTCAGAGTGGGCACCTGTGACCAGCGGGGTCCCGCAGGGGTCAGTCCTAGGACCAGTGCTGTTTCTGGTATTTGTGAACGACATGACGGAAGGAATAGACTCTGAGGTGTCCCTGTTTGCAGATGACGTGAAGTTGATGAGAAGAATACACTCGATCGAAGACCAGGCAGAACTACAAAGGGATCTGGACAGGCTGCAGAACTGGTCCAGCAATTGGCTCCTGGAGTTCAATCCCACCAAGTGCAAAGTCATGAAGATTGGGGAAGGGCAAAGAAGGCCGCAGACGGAGTACAGTCTAGGGGGTCAGAGACTACAAACCTCACTCAAGGAAAAAGATCTTGGGGTGAGTATAACACCAGGCACATCTCCTGAAGCGCACATCAACCAAATAACTGCTGCAGCATATGGGCGCCTAGCAAACCTCAGAACAGCATTCCGACATCTTAATAAGGAATCGTTCAGGACCCTGTACACCGTATACGTTAGGCCCATATTGGAGTATGCGGCACCAGTTTGGAACCCACACCTAGCCAAGCACGTAAAGAAACTAGAGAAAGTGCAAAGGTTTGCAACAAGACTAGTCCCAGAGCTAAGAGGTATGTCCTACGAGGAGAGGTTAAGGGAAATCAACCTGACGACACTGGAGGACAGGAGAGATAGGGGGGACATGATAACGACATACAAAATACTGAGAGGAATTGACAAGGTGGACAAAAACAGGATGTTCCAGAGATTGGACACAGTAACAAGGGGACACAGTTGGAAGCTAAAGACACAGATGAATCACAGGGATGTTAGGAAGTATTTCTTCAGCCACAGAGTAGTCAGTAAGTGGAATAGTTTGGGAAGCGATGTAGTGGAGGCAGGATCCATACATAGCTTTAAGCAGAGGTACGATAAAGCTCACGGCTCAGGGAGAGTGACCTAGTAGCGATCAGTGAAGAGGCGGGGCCAGGAGCTCGGACTCGACCCCCGCAACCTCAACTAGGTGAGTACAACTAGGTGAGTACACACACATTTCCCTTGTCTAGCTTGTGAACTTTTTGTACCAGCGTCATAGGGATGAATTAAGACTTGTGCGACAAGTGTCTCGTGAACTTGTCGGTTCTCTGAAGTGTTTATCTAGTCACGTAAAAATATCAGTGAAAATAGGTAATATAACCTGAGCACTTTCAGGTGCTTACACACATTTTTATTAGAATGTGAAAAAAGATTTAGATTTAAGATACTGCCACCGAAGTGGCTAGTTTACTGTGCACCTCATATCCATCCTATGGATTGTAGTGGCTAGTTTGTGCATCTCATATCTATCCTAAAGATGGTAATGGCTAGTTTATTGTGCACATCATACCCATCCTATGGAGGATAGTGGCTGGTTTACAGTGCATCTCATATCCATCCTGCGGAGGGTAACACAAGAACATATAGATATACAAAAGACCTAGGAACTAGGCCCTCAAAAGGGTTAACAGGAGTACATCTGGATTTATATCTACAGTTCACTTATCTATTACAAACAATTTAAAAATGTGCAGAGACAAGAGAAGAGCCTTTTAAATATTAAACACTGAGGTGACACCTCTCAGAGAAGGTGACAGCACATCACTAGAGAGTGTACAGAGATCCTTTACTGCACGTATAAGTTCTGTCAAGCACCTTCACTACTGGGAACGCTTGGAAGCACTTGACTTGTACTCGTTGGAACGCAGGGGGGAGAGATATATCATAATCTACACTTGGAAAATCTTGGAAGGAATGGTCCCAAATCTGCACACAGAAATCACTCCCTACGAAAGTAAAAGACTGGGCAGGCGATGCAAAATGCCGCCAATAAAAAGTAGGGGCGCCATTGGTACACTAAGAGAAAACACCATAAGTGTCCGGGGCCCAAAACTGTTCAACAGCCTCCCATCAAGCATTAGGGGAATTGCCAATAAATCCCTGGCTGCCTTCAAGAGAGAGAGCTGGACAGATACTTAAAGTCAGTGCCGGATCAGCCGGGCTGTGGCTCGTACGTCGGACTGCGTGCGGCCAGCAGTAACAGCCTAGTTGATCAGGCCCTGATCCATCGGGAGGCCTGGTCATGGACCGGGCCGCGGGGGCGTTGATCCCCGGAATAACCTCCAGGTAACCTCCAGGTAAACCCATCCTGTTCCTTGGACCAAGACCGTTCAACAGTATCGAGACACCCCCTTTCATGCGTTTTATTTTGCGAAATTGCAG
Organism: Cherax quadricarinatus; assembly: GCF_038502225.1. Classification (NCBI taxonomy): domain Eukaryota; kingdom Metazoa; phylum Arthropoda; class Malacostraca; order Decapoda; family Parastacidae; genus Cherax; species Cherax quadricarinatus. The sequence continues at coordinate 13,730,323 of NC_091376.1, forward strand.
ATAGCTCAGTGGAGAGAGAGTTCAACTTACAATCATAAGGCTCTGGGTTCGATTCCCTGGCATGGACAAACATCTCAGTACGTAGAAATAGGTACCCGTGTGTTAGCCCACAGTTATGCATCGTATTCGGGAGAAAATGTCTTAAGAACTGCAGGTACTGCAGTTCTTAGATATTTTAACATTCCAGGAGGTACTGTTGGAATGTTAAATGTGCTAAGAAACCGCAGAACCTGCTGGAATGTTGTGCTGTGTAAGTAATTCCAGTACCTGCTGGAATATTGTGCTGTGTAATTCCAGCACCTGCTGGAATGTTGTGCTGTGTAATTCCAGCACCTACTGGAATATTGTGCTGTGTAATTCCAGCACCTGCTGGAATGTTGTGCTGTGTAATTCCAGCACCTGCTGGAATGTGCTAAGTAATTCTAGTACCTGCTGGAATGTTATACCATGTAATTCTAGTACTTGCTGGAATGTTATATACCGCCTAAGAAACCTCAATATCTGCTTGAATGTCATAACACCCCGGTACTTAACAGAAGACAAGTATTGTATAAAAGTTATCGGTGTACCTAACTGTATCAGATATTTAACAAAGTTGGTACAATCACACTGCCTGGCTACTCTATGACACGTGACATTATACATAACTAGAACACACGATGTTAAAAGATCATTCACTTCTTGTTCATCACTCTGCACTGGATCATTCATCAATATTCTCATTATTCAACCAAAATCCAACTTATAGCCTTCAAATGCAGATTTAGAACAGCTATAGGCAAGTATTGGTTTGTCAAGAGAACTGTGGAGCAGTGTAAAAACTGCCAAGAGTTATTGGAACTAATACCTTAGAAAGTTCTTGAAATAGGTTTGAGAACTAAGAGTGAGAAAGGTAGTATGTGAGAAAGTCCTGACTAACATGGGTCTGTAAACCCCATTGCGTGATCCACTATGCATGTAAACAGTAGTAGGTAACCTGTACTGTGAAGGATGGGTAGGGATGTTAGGTTTCAGGCTATCAACTGAATCATTACGTCCGTAACACCTCTGGTAAGACAACTACTGAATGAGTGATGGTGAATGTGTTTCCTTTCTGTTGAGTAATCGTACCTTAGTGCTAAGCTATGTAATACATGTTTCCCATTGCACCCAGGATGATAAATACTTGAAGACGATACTTAAAGAGCACGTCAGCTCTTTCCAAATGTTAAACCACATGTCGAAAGTTATCTTTTTTATACTTTAAGCAATACGAGGGAGTGCTTGCGCATGCGTGGACGGAGACTGAGTCATGCAAGCCTCTCTGCTCAACTAGAATGATCGTAAATCCTCGTGTTTCCCAGCGAGAGAGAGACCTTACGGCTCGTGCCTCTGGGTCTGTTGCTGCCTCCATCTGTTTTTTATGTGGAGTGGCAGCATGACTGTCAACACTGTGACAGTCCAGTTACAAGCGAATATTTTTTACCACACCCTTGACTCACCCAAAGACGTCGACACAGCTGATATACACTGAGAGGTGTATGTATGTATCTCAGTGTATACAGAGTTTAATACCCGTCGATACAGCTGACATACACCGAGAGGTATATGTATCTCAGTGTATATACATGTTTCTCAGTGTATACACATTACAGAGTTTGATAACCGTCAGCACAGCTTATATTCACAGATGTATGTATATCAGTGTGTATATACAATGAGACCTTACTTCCCCTTTGATATACCTTTGAAGAGTTTCGAGAGTTTCTCTACTGAGCCCGGCCGTGGGCCAGGCTCGTCTGGTGCTTGCCTGGTCAACCAGGCTGTTGCTGCTGGCGCCTGGTTGATCTGGCACCTGGTGAAGATACTTGTCCAGTTTCCTCTTGAAGGCTTCTACACTTGTTCCCCGTCAACACAGATTATATACACAGATATGTATATCTTGGCGCACACACACACACACACACACACACACACACACACACACACACACACACACACAGACCAATTATCATTCAAGTACGTATTCTTGACTGGTGAAGTACAGTGAGGCGCAGCCTTCATGACCCCTCGTGTAGTAGATAGATTTTAAACCCCATTAACCAAGGTCAACGTTCCCATACACTGATATAATGTTTGCTTATGGCAAGTGTTTAACCCTTGTTGATGATGATAATACGTTAAATATGTATAACTAAACGTTGTACATAACTGACGGTGACTTACTATAATATAGAAAACCCCTTGTAAAGAACGAGAGAGAGAGAGAGAGAGAGAGAGAGAGAGAGAGAGAGAGAGAGAGAGAGAGAGAGAGAGAGAGAGAGAGAGAGAGAGAGAGAAAGAGAGAGAGAGAATGAATGGGCAGGTATGAACTCGCCTATATACTGCTGCAGGGGTTGAATCTGAGCTCCTGGCCCCGCCTCTCAAACTTGCTAGAGTCCTTATCTCCTAGCCTCGAGGGCTTTGTCATACCTATTCTTAAAACTATGTATAAAGTCTGCCTACACTTGCGTGCGGCCAGCAGTAACAGCCTGGTTGATCAGGCCCTGACCCACCACGAGGCCTGGTCATGGACCGGGCCGCGGGAGCGTTGACCCCCGGAACACCCTCCAGGTAGACCACTTCTTCGTCGAGGTCATTCCACTTCCCGACCACCCTGAGGCTGAAGAAATACTTCCTGATATCTATGTGACTCATCTAACTTCCAGCTGTGCCCCTGAGTACCTGTTTCCCGCCTCTAAAGCAGCCTGTTCCCCGGGTATTTTGTATGTTTTCATGTTTGCCCCTCTTCCTGTGCGTGTGTACTCACCTATTTGTGGTTGCAGAGGTCGATTCACAGCTACTGTGTGTGTGTGTGTGTGTGTGTGTGTGTGTGTGTGTGTGTGTGTGTGTGTGTGTGTGTGTGTGTGTGTGTGTGTGTGTGTACTCACCTAATTGTGGTTGCAGGGGTCAATACTCAGCTCCTGGCCCCGCCTCTTCACTAAGTGCTACTAGGTCCTCTCTCTCCCTGCTCCATGAGCTTTATCATACCTCATCTTAAAGCTATGTATAGTTCCTGCCTCCACTACCTCACTTGCCAGACTATTCCACTTCCTGACAACTCTATGATTAAAGAAATACTTCCTAACATCCCTTTGACTCATCTGGGTCTTCAACTTCCAATTGTGACGCCTTGTTTCTGTGTCCCATCTCTAGAACATCCTGTCTGTCCACCTTGTCTATTCCACGCAATATTTTGTATGTTGTTATCATGTCTCCCGTAACCCTCCTGTCCTCCAGTGTCCAGTGTGTGTGTGTGTGTGTGTGTGTAGGCTGTTATCCTTCCCCCAACCCTCTCCTATCCTATCCCTCCATCCCTATCCTATCCATCCTTCCCAGATACGAAGTATAAATATTTACCTGTGACTCACTGCCAGGAAGTGCGTGTGTGCGTGTGTGTGTGTGTGTGTGTGTGTGTGTGTGTGTGTGTGTGTGTGTGTGTGTGTGTGTGTGTGTGTGTGTGTGTGTGTGTGTGTGTGTACACTAACTTGTAAGTGGTTGCAAGGGCAGAGTCACAGCTCCGGGCCCCCGAGTGCGTGGTCACCTATTTATGTTTGCACGAGTTGAGTTTTAGCTCCTGGTCCATCCTCTTGAAGTCTTGACAACCTGCCATACCCACTCTTCAAACTGTGTATGACCTTGACCAGAATGTATAAGAAATCCCAGTATATTATCGTCACGTGCTAAAACAACCACCGCCGCTTCTCCATTTTACCTGTGACTGGTTTTAAGAGTTTTCTAACAGCAGCACAATCTGAGGGCCAGGCCTTTCTGACTGTTCCACCAGGTTGTTAGTGTTGGCTACCTGTTGGCCCAGAAAGTCAAGTGTGGAAGGTTACAAGACGCAGCCACGGTGGTTGACAATGTTACAAGACGCAGCCATGGTGGTTGACAATGTTACAAGACGCAGCCATGGTGGTTGACAATGTTACAAGACGCAGACATGGTGGTTGATAATGTTACAAGACGCAGCCATGGTGGTTGACAATGTTACAAGACGCAGCCATGGTGGTTGACAATGTTACAAGACGCAGACATGGTGGTTGACAATGTTACAAGACGCAGCCATGGTGGTTGACAATGTTACAAGACGCAGCCATGGTGGTTGACAATGTTACAAGACGCAGCCATGGTGGTTGACAATGTTACAAGACGCAGCCATGGTGGTTGATAATGTTACAAGACGCAGCCATGGTGGGTGACAATGTTACAAGACGCAGCCATGGTGGTTGACAATGTTACAAGACGCAGACATGATGGTTGATAATGTTACAAGACGCAGCCATGGTGGTTGACAATGTTACAAGACGCAGCCATGGTGGTTGATAATGTTACAAGACGCAGCCATGGTGGTTGACAATGTTACAAGACGCAGCCACGGTGGTTGATAATGTTTCAAGACGCAGACATGGTGGTTGATAATGTTACAAGACGCAGACATGGTGGTTGATAATGTTACAAGACGCAGCCATGGTGGTTGACAATGTTACAAGACGCAGCCACGGTGGTTGATAATGTTACAAGACGCAGCCATGGTGGTTGACAATGTTACAAGACGCAGCCATGGTGGTTGACAATGTTACAAGACGCAGCCACGGTGGTTGACAATGTTACAAGACGCAGCCATGGTGGTTGACAATGTTACAAGACGCAGCCATGGTGGTTGATAATGTTACAAGACGCAGCCATGGTGGTTGATAATGTTACAAGACGCAGCCATGGTGGTTGACAATGTTACAAGACGCAGCCATGGTGGTTGATAATGTTACAAGACGCAGCCATGGTGGTTGATAATGTTACAAGACGCAGCCATGGTGGTTGACAATGTTACAAGACGCAGCCATGGTGGTTGATAATGTTACAAGACGCAGCCACGGTGGTTGATAATGTTACAAGACGCAGCCATGGTGGTTGACAATGTTACAAGACGCAGCCATGGTGGGTGACAATGTTACAAGACGCAGCCATGGTGGGTGACAATGTTACAAGACGCAGCCATGGTGGGTGACAATGTTACAAGACGCAGCCATGGTGGTTGACAATATTACAAGACGCAGCCACGGTGGTTGACAATGTTACAAGACGCAGCCATGGTGGCTGATAATGTTACATGACGCAGCCATGGTGGTTGACAATGTTACAAGACGCAGCCATGGTGGTTGACAATGTTACAAGACGCAGCCATGGTGGGTGACAATGTTACAAGACGCAGCCATGGTGGGTGACAATGTTACAAGACGAAGCCATGGTGGGTGACAATGTTACAAGACGCAGCCATGGTGGGTGACAATGTTACAAGACGCAGCCATGGTGGGTGACAATGTTACAAGACGCAGCCATGGTGGGTGACAATGTTACAAGACGCAACCATGGTGGTTGACAATGTTACAAGACGCAGCCATGGTGGGTGACAATGTTACATGACGCAGCCATGGTGGTTGACAATGTTACAAGACGCAGCCATGGTGGGTGACAATGTTACAAGACGCAGCCATGGTGGGTGAAAGTCTAAAGCCAATCGACTGCACGAGGGTCATTCAGGCTACATTTCGCCTGTACACCAGTAGTCAAGAACTCCCAGTGGATATACACCGAGTGATACACATCTCCCGGTATATGTGGCCATGAGTTTGGTTGTTATGATGACGCACAGTGTGGTGGGGGAGTCTGAGAGAGCGTGTACTAACATAAAGGTGAGTCTGTAATAAGTGGTGAAATGCCTCCGCTTGTATCTGTGTACTCACCTATGTGGTTGCAGGGGTCGATTCACAGCTCCTGGCCTCGCCTTTTCGCTGGTCGCTAATAGATCACTCTTTCTGCTCCACGAACTTTGTCGCATTTTTTAAAGCTGTGTATAGATCCTGCCTCCACTACATCACTCTCCAGATTGTTCCACTTCCTGACAACTCTATGACTGAAGAAATACTTCCTAACATCCCTGTGACTCCTCTGAGTCTTAAACTTCCAGTTGTGACATCTTATTGCTGTGTCCTATCTCAGAAACATCCTGTCCCTATCCGCCCTGTCAATTCTCTCTGTATTTTATATGTCGTTATCATGTCTCCCCTCTCTCCCTATTCTTATAAAAACACAAGGACCGCTGCAGTAGGCCTACTCAGCCTACTTGTCCAACAATAACGCTGTTGGGTGAACAAAACGACAAGCCTAGTTGATCAGGCCCTGATCCATCGGGAGGCCTGGTCATGGACCGGGCCGCGGGGGCGTTGATCCCCGGAATAACCTCCAGGTAACCTCCAGGTTGTTAGGTAAGACACATATGCAACAGTTAGGTATCTTTATTTCGAAACGTTTCGCCTACACAGTAGGCTTCTTCAGTCGAGTACAGAAAAGTTGATAGAAGCAGAAGAGACTTGAAGTCGATGTAATCAGTCCATCACCCTTAAAGTTTTGAGGTGGTCAGTCCCTCAGTCTGGAGAAGAGCATTGTTCCAGACTGAGGGACTGACCACCTCAAAACTTTAAGGGTAATGGACTGATTACATCGACTTCAAGTCTCTTCTGCTTCTATCAACTTTTCTGTACTCGACTGAAGAAGCCTACTGTGTAGGCGAAACGTTTCGAAATAAAGATACCTAACTGTTGCATATGTGTCTTACCTAACAACCTGTCGGTATTTTTTACCATTTTAATGTTCAACCTCCAGGTTGTACAACATTTGGGTATCTGTATTGAAGATACGTTTTGCCAGCCAGTTTCTCCAAGGTAGATGGGTTGATCCATCGTTTCACCACTACACCTGCTGCCTCTGTATTAGACTGAAGAAGCCACTGGCTGGCGAAACGTTTCCTCATTCTTCAACTTGTCGGGGTTCTAAACTATTGCTGGATACTCACCTAGGTGTAGCTCTGTGTGCTGGGCGAGCAAGTGTGAGCCTCTCTCTGGCACGCTGGTCCCTATGTGCACGTGTTGGCAGCTCCTTCCCTCCTCCCTCACTCTCTGTAAACACGTTAAGTTCACGTACAGGTATACATAAATACAGTTGTTGATGAATGGTTCAGAGAACCGACATGTTGATAAATTAGACACATATGCAACTCTTGGGTATCTTTATTGAGGAAACGTTTCGCCACACAGTGGCTTCATCAGTCCATACGTAGGAGAAACTTGAAGAACTGAACACATCGACTCAAGGTTGAGGGACTGATTACCTCATTCTCCTCCTGTTCTTCAAGTTTCTCCTACGTATGGACTGATGAAGCCACTGTGTGGCGAAACGTTTCCTCAATAAAGATACCCAAGAGTTGCATATGTGTCTAATTTATCATAAATACAGTTGTTGAAAATGGTATAAAATACCGACAAGTTGATGATTAAGACACATGTGCAATAGTTGGACGTCTTTATTGATGAAACGTTTCGCCCACACAGTAGGCTTCTTCAGTTCCTTCAAGAATACGGTGCTGTACACCAACTCCAAGGCTGAGGGACTGATTACCTCATGTTTTATATATAATTCTTCATATTATGGCCTTGTATCGTACTGATAAAGCCACTGGCAGGTGAAACGTCTACAAATGAAGTGACTCAGAGGTTGCACAAGTGTCTAAATCTGCTTCTTCAGTCATATACAGAGGCAGCAAGTGTAGGAGTAATATAAAGATGTAATCAGTCCATCATCTTTGGAGAAAAATTATTTGAGGTGGTCAGTCCCTCCAGACCATGGAGCTGAACTCTTCTCCAGGCTGAGGGACTGACCACCTTGTTCCAGACCATGGAGCTGAACTCTTCTCCAGGCTGAGGGACTGACCACCTTGTTCCAGACCATGGAGCTGAACTCTTCTCCAGGCTGAGGGACTGACCACCTTGTTCCAGACCATGGAGCTGAACTCTTCTCCAGGCTGAGGGACTGACCACCTTGTTCCAGACCATGGAGCTGAACTCTTCTCCAGGCTGAGGGACTGACCACCTTGTTCCAGACCATGGAGCTGAACTCTTCTCCAGGCTGAGGGACTGACCACCTTGTTCCAGACCATGAAGCTGAACTCTTCTCCAGGCTGAGGGATTGACCACCTTGTTCCAGACCATGGAGCTGAACTCTTCTCCAGGCTGAGGGACTGACCACCTTGTTCCAGACCATGGAGCTGAACTCTTCTCCAGGCTGAGGGACTGACCACCTTGTTCCAGACCATGGAGCTGAACTCTTCTCCAGGCTGAGGGACTGACCACCTTGTTCCAGACCATGGAGCTGAACTCTTCTCAAGGCTGAGGGACTGACCACCTTGTTCCAGACCATGGAGCTGAACTCTTCTCCAGGCTGAGGGACTGACCACCTCGTTCCAGACCATGGAGCTGAACTCTTCTCCAGGCTGAGGGACTGACCACCTTGTTCCAGACCATGGAGCTGAACTCTTCTCCAGGCTGAGGGACTGACCACCTTGTTCCAGACCATGGAGCTGAACTCTTCTCAAGGCTGAGGGACTGACCACCTTGTTCCAGACCATGGAGCTGAACTCTTCTCCAGGCTGAGGGACTGACCACCTTGTTCCAGACCATGGAGCTGAACTCTTCTCCAGGCTGAGGGACTGACCACCTCAAATACCTTTTCTTCAAGGACTGATTACATCATGTTCATTTCCATACTACACTTGCTGCCTCTGTATATGACTGAAGAAGCATACTGTGATACCCAACTTTTACACGTGTCGATATTCTATATTCAACACATAATACATCATACACTGGTTTAGAAAGACACGTAAGCAAACACTATGACATATTTATTAGAAAACGTTTCGGTCCTGGGACCTTGATCACTTCTAACATCTAAAACGTTTTCTAATAAATATGTCATAGTGTTTGCTTACGTGTCTTTCTAAACCAACTTGTCGGTAATTATTACCAAGGTTTATACCACATCATACACTACAGGTTACGACAGCATACACAGGCAGCGTCTCGCTATACATACACTGAGCAATAAATACCATGTAATACAATACCTCTGTATGTAAAGTAAAAGGACACAAGTGCAACTAATGTGACATTTATTGTGGCAACGTTTCGCTCTCCAGGAGCTTTATCAAGCCATACCTCTGAATGAGTCGAGTTAGATAATCAGTGAGCACCTGACAGTTGTCAACTCACCTGCTTGGGCCAACAGGCCTGCTGCAGTGTTCCTCCTTTCTTATGTTCTTGTGGTCACGGGGGGGGGGTTCTCTGAATGGTGTACACAAATAACCCGCACGAAGTGTGACTTTGGCTAGCTGGTCCAGTGGCTAACGCGACGGTCTGGAGTTTTGAGACTCTCTGACCGCGGGTTCAAATCCCGGCCGTGGTATGGTTTGTGACTTTGTAAATGGTCCAAGTCGGACCGAAACGTCGTCGTAAGCTCCTCTCTTCTATGTGCGGGTTGTGTATTGTTCCAGTCACGGTATTGTGGTTTTTTCTGGTATTTATTGGTGTAAATGGTGTCCGGGTAAGAGAGTCACAGGGAAAAGGTCACACTAGGTTAGGCTGTGACCTTTTTCCGGCGACTTTTTTTCCCCTGAATCCATGTAAACATAAGTTGTGAACAACAAAACTGTTGGGGAGAGTTGTAAAAGATCTGGTATAAAGCTGGTGTATTCGCGTAAAAAAAAAAAACGGAACTAGCGTTAAAAGATGTAAAATTTGGGGGTGGAAACGTGGCGCGTTTTCGTTTAAAACGTAGCTTGCTTCCGCTAGAAACGTGGCGTGTTTTAATAAGAAATGTCTCGGAGTTAGGTTAGGTAATGTAATGAGGAAACAAGACAAGGGTTTCCTGACGCAGGTCTTAGTTATATGATGACCCACAGCTGGAGCTTTTGGTCATCTGACCGAGGCCTTCCACTGGCTTACCCCTCCACCACCATAAAAGTTATGGTTATGATTATAACCATCAGTTGGTATAAACCTGGGTTTAGAAAATATATCCTAGTGTTTTCTTACTAGTCTTTTTAAACCAATAACCACCAGATATATTAATGTAGGGTTAGGTTAGGTTAGGTTAGGTTAGGTAAGGTTCGTCAAGAAACAGGACAAATGTTTCCTGACGCCTTTGGAGCTTTTGGTCATCTGACCGAGGCCTTCCGCTGGCTTACCGGTCCACCCCTTTAAAAATTATGGTCATTTATAACCATTAATCCCTAATGTAGGGGTGAAATTTAGGCACCTGCAACGTCTTAAAGTTCCTTCAAGATTACGGTACTCTTCCACTCCAAGGCTGAGGGACTGATCACCTCATCTTTTGTGATGAATGGTTTAGAAAACCGACAAGTTGAAGAATTGAGACACTTATGCAACACGTGGGAATTTTATTGAAGAAACGTTTCGCCACACAGTGGCATCATCAGTCCAATACAAAGTAGAAATGGGTAAGGAGAGGAGAAGTTTGAGGTAATCAGTCCCTCAACCTGGAATCGACGACCTACTTACACTAGTGGCAGGTCCCACTGTGATCCCGCCTCCTCCTGCTTCAACTCATCTGACTGCAGTATGTAAGTCACCTCTCTGGCCCTATGCTGCACTTCCTACAAGAGTGATGAACTGAACACATCGATTCCAGGTTGAGGGACTGATTACCTCAAACTTCTCCTCTCCTTACTCATTTCTACTTTGTATTGGACTGATGAAGCCACTGTGTGGCGAAATGTTTCTTCAATAAAATTCCCATGTGTTGCATAAGTGTCTCAATTCTTCACCTCATCTTCTGTATATAATTCTTCACATTACGTCCTTGTATTGATAAAGCCACTGGATGGCGGAAAGTCTACAAATAATGATACTCAAATAAGAACATAAGAACGAAGGAACACTGCAGTAGGCCTACTGGCCCATGCGAGGCAGGTCCAAGTCTCCTACCGGCTTAAGCCAATGCACCCAACCTAGTCAGGTCAGGTCACATTGACTTAAGGGAGGAACACGGCAACCGACCTGGTAGCACAAGCTATCAGATTTGAGTAGACTGATGCAGTGGTCGGAGAAGTGGCAGATGCAGTTTAATATAGACAAATGCAAAGTTCTAAATGTTGGACAGGACAATAACCATGCCACATATAAACTAAATAATGTAGATCTTAATATTACGGATTGCGAAAAAGATTTAGGAGTTCTGGTTAGCAGTAATCTGAAACCAAGACAACAGTGCATAAGTGTTCGCAATAAAGCTAATAGAATCCTTGGCTTCATATCAAGAAGCATAAATAATAGGAGTCCTCAGGTTGTTCTTCAACTCTATACATCCTTGGTTAGGCCTCATTTAGATTATGCTGCACAGTTTTGGTCACCGTATTACAGAATGGATGTAAAGTAAAAGGACACAAGTGCAACTAATGTGACATTTATTGTGGCAACGTTTCGCTCTCCAGGAGCTTTATCAAGCCATTACAAACAATACATGGACACAGAGGGTATATAAAGGTTCAGAGTGAGGTGAATACTAGTGAGGTACCATTTCGATGTTCACTAGTGGTAGAAGTAGTAGTAGTAGTGGTAGTGACCACTACCACTACTACTACTTGTGGCAACGTTTCGCTCTCCAGGAGCTTTATCAAGCCATTACAAACAATACATGGACACAGAGGGTATATAAAGGTTCAGAGTGAGGTGAATACTAGTGAGGTACCATTTCGATGTTCACTAGTGGTAGAAGTAGTAGTAGTAGTGGTAGTGACCACTACCACTACTACTACTACTACTACTTCTACCACTAGTGAACATCGAAATGGTACCTCACTAGTATTCACCTCACTCTGAACCTTTATATACCCTCTGTGTCCATGTATTGTTTGTAATGGCTTGATAAAGCTCCTGGAGAGCGAAACGTTGCCACAATAAATGTCACATTAGTTGCACTTGTGTCCTTTTACTTTACATATTGTCGGTAATTCTACCAACTTTATTACAGAATGGATATAAATGCTCTGGAAAATGTACAAAGGAGGATGACAAAGTTGATCCCATGTATCAGAAACCTTCCCTCTGAGGATAGACTGAGGGCCCTGAATCTGCACTCTCTAGAAAGACGTTGAATTAGGGGGGATATGATTGAGGTGTATAAATGGAAGACAGGAATAAATAAAGGGGATGTAAATAGTGTGTTAGGTAAGACACATATGCAACAGTTAGGTATGGTAGGTATGAGCATCAAAATGGTATAAAATACCGACAGGTATTTTATACCATTAGGTATCTTTATTTCGAAACGTTTCGCCTACACAGTAGGCTTCTTCAGTCGAGTACAGAAAAGCTGATAGAAGCAGAAGATACTTGAAGACGATGTAATCAGTCCATCACCCTTAAAGTTTTGAGGTGGTCAGTACTCTCCAGACTGTAGATTGTGAACAGCAGGGGGCCCAACACTGACCCCTGTGGAACACCGCTCGTGACTCTTCCCCACTCTGATTTCTCCCCATTTATGCAAACTCTCTGCTGCCTATTTGTCAACCATGCCTCTATCCAGGAAAAAATTTCTCCTCCTATTCCATGTGCCTTAATATGTGATGTAATGGTTTAGAAACCCCACAAGTTGAAGAATGAGAAGCTTGTGTCACATTTGGGGAACTTAGTAACAATAGACGGGGGTGAATACAGTGTCTGAGAGAAGGAATACAGCGTCTGAGAAAAGGAATACAGCGTCTGAGAGAAGGAATACAGCGTCTGAGAGAAGGAATACAGCGTCAGAGAAGGAATACAGCGTCTGAGAGAAGGAATACAGCGTCTGAGAGAAGGAATACAGCGTCACAGTGAACAACGAGGAAATGGTATGGTGATACCGACAAGATGTGGAAAAAGACACTTAAGTACAGTTCAGGACATTTATTAGAGGAAACGCATGTGTTCAACATAGGGACGATGTTGGACACCTCATGAAATTCAATGAAGCTAGTGATTAAAGAAGGCGACTTAAGACGGAGAAAATGTATTGAAGCTGCACTAATTTGTCAGTGACACTATAAAGCAAAAATCCGGTAGTTACAGTATTTCAAAATTACTAAGCATGAGGATATTACCCATCCTGGGAACTGGTGTTACATGATGCCAGCAGGTCCCTCTCTAGCTTCACCTCCTTAGTTCCACTACTACTACTACTACTACTACCACCTCTACCCACGCGTCACCTCACCTGACTCCTGCCACTATATATATACACGTTTTCTTAGTTTTCTCTGTATTAGGACTGAAGAAGCCACTCGTGGCGGAACGTTTCTTTTAATAAATGTCTTGAACTGTACATAAGTGTCTTTTTCCACAGAGTGAACAAGGTTATCAAAGTTTATTGTTTGGGTAAGCATTGAAAAAGGGTTGGGTAAATATTTTTTGTTAGTGGTTTGGGTTTGAGAAGGCCTAGTTTTGGCCAGTAGAGCTGTTGCAGTGTTCTTATGCAAGAACCTAGGAACACTGCAGTAGCCCCACTGAAAAAAAAAACATACAACGGGCGGTGATAGAACCCGCGATCAAGGAGTCGTAAAATTCCAGACCACCCAGGGGTTGATTCTCAAAATCAACGATTTCTACCCACCTGTTTGTCCAGGTGTGAACTGAGAATGGTGAAGGAGTGTCTTACTGGTACAAGAAACGTTCAACAGTAGTAATGAAAAAGATGTAATCAGTCCATCAACCTTGGAGAAAAAGCATTTGAGGTGGTCAGTCCCCTAGCCTGGAGAAGAGTTCAGCTCCATGGTCTGGAACGATATCGTTCCAGACCATGGAGTTGAACACAACTTTCACCAGCTTCAAGACTCTACCATGCTAGACTGAATCCTTCTACATGAAGCGTTATGACATGTCGAGGAGCAGCTCAGGCAGACAATATTATGGTTGACTCACGAAATCGTAATGACACGATTGCAAACAAACCATACCACGGGCGGGATTTGAACCCGCGGTCAGAGAGTCTGGAGTTTTGAGACTCTGTCCGCGGGTTCAAATCCCGCCCGTGGTATGGTTTAATATTATGGTTCTATGGACGTAAACACTTACCAAGGCTCAGGGACTGACTAACGCATAACTTCCTCTACACTACTTCTGCTGTGTCTATCTCGACCGAAAAAGTCTGCTGTGCAGGGGAAACGTCTTGGTAATAAAGATGTCATACTGTATGTACAGTAAAAGGACAAGTGCAACTAATGTGACATTTTATTGAACATCAAAATGGTATACAATACCGACAGGTTGTTAGGTAAGACACATATGCAACAGTTAGACAACTTTTTTCCGAAACGTTTCGCCTACACAGTAGGCTTCTTCAGTCGAATACAGAAAATAGGCAGGAACAGTAGAGATGTGAAGACGATGTAATCAGTCCATCACCCTTGTAGTCGTAGAATTTGAGGTTGTCAGTCCCTCGGCCTGGAGAAGTTCAGTTCCATAGTCAGGAACTATCTGATATAGTTCTGAGATAGTTCCTGACTATGGAACTGAACTTCTCCAGGCCGAGGGACTGACAACCTCAAATTCTACGACTACAAGGGTGATGGACTGATTACATCGTCTTCACATCTCTACTGTTCCTGCCTATTTTCTGTATTCGACTGAAGAAGCCTACTGTGTAGGCGAAACGTTTCGGAATAAAGTTGTCTAACTGTTGCATATGTGTCTTACCTAATGACATTTTATTGTTGCAAAGTTTCGCTCTCCAGGAGCTTTGTCAAGCCGTTACAAAAAATACATGAATACAGAGGGTATATACAGGCTTAGAGTGAGGTGCAATGCTAGTGCACCTGCTGCCTCTGTATCTGACTGAAGAAGCCTGCCGTGTAGGCGAAACGTTTCAATAATAAAGATACTGTTGCCCATGTGTTTTAACCAGCTCAGATGACCGGGTCACTGGTACAGCATCCGCTAATTCGCCCCACCTTCAAGATATATACAGAGAGGTGTATCCATGATGTCGGTTTTTCAAACCATTCATCACAACTGTCTGACACTGCAGCATCATGGGATCTTGTCAATGGTCCAAGTCGGACCGAAACGTCGTCGTAAGCTTCTGTCTTTTATGTGCGGGTTATTTGTGTATCGTTCCAGTCACGGTATTGTGCCTTTTTGTTATTTATTTAATTCTTCAACACTTGTCCAACCTTTGGACGAAGACCTACTTCGACTAGAGGATGATACCACTATGACCCCGCCTCCGCCTGCTTCACCTCACCTCACTACAGTATATAAGCCACGTCTACGGCCCTATGCTGTACATTCTACAAGATTGATGGACTGAACACATCGACTCCAGGCTGAGGGTGAACATCAAAATGGTATACGATACCGACAGGTTGTTAGGTAAGACACATATGCAACAGTTAGACAACTTTATTCCGAAACGTTTCGCCTACACAGTAGGCTTCTTCAGTCGAGTACAGAAAAGTTGATAGAAGCAGAAGATACTTGAAGCAGAAGATACTTTCAAGTATCTTCTGCTTGTGCAAGAAAGGTATAAAATACCGACAATATGAAAGTTAAGACACATGTGCAACATCTGGATATCTTTATTGTAGACGTTTCGCCATCCAGTGGCTTTATCAATACAGATTCTAGGACATAATAGGAAGACAGTAGAACTATATACAAAAGATGAGGTAATCAGTCCCTCGGCCTTGGAGTTAGTGTTCACAGCATCGTGGACTGATTACCTCATCTTTTGTATATAGTTCTACTGTCTTCCTATTATGTCCTAGAATCTGTATTGATAAAGCCACTGGATGGCGAAACGTCTACAATAAAGATATCCAGATGTTGCACATGTGTCTTAACTTTCATCTTCTGCTTCTATCAACTTTTCTGTACTCGACTGAAGAAGCCTACTGTGTAGGCGAAACGTTTCGAAATAAAGATACCTAACTGTTGCATATGTGTCTTACCTAACAACCTCTCGGTATTTTATACCATTTGAATGTTCACATTAAGACATGCGTTTCGCCTACACACTAGGCTTCTTCAGTCAAATACACAGGTAGCAGGTGTAGCAGCGAAATAAAGAACACATAATCAGTCCACCAACCTTGGATAAAAAGTATCTGAGGTGGTCAGTCCCTCAGCCTAGAGAAAAGTTGAGGTGGTCAGTCCCTCAGCCTAGAGAAAAGTTGAGGTGGTCAGTCCCTCAGCCTAGAGAAAAGTTGAGGTGGTCAGTCCCTCAGCCTAGAGAAAAGTTGAGGTGGTCAGTCCCTCAGCCTAGAGTGAAGTTGAGGTGGTCAGTCCCTCAGCCTAGAGTAAAGTTGAGGTGGTCAGTCCCTCAGCCTAGAGTAAAGTTGAGGTGGTCAGTCCCTCAGCCTAGAGTAAAGTTGAGGTGGTCAGTCCCTCAGCCTAGAGAAAAGTTGAGGTGGTCAGTCCCTCAGCCTAGAGTAAAGTTGAGGTGGTCAGTCCCTCAGCCTAGAGTAAAGTTGAGGTGGTCAGTCCCTCAGCCTAGAGTAAAGTTGAGGTGGTCAGTCCCTCAGCCTAGAGTAAAGTTGAGGTGGTCAGTCCCTCAGCCTAGAGTAAAGTTGAGGTGGTCAGTCCCTCAGCCTAGAGAAAAGTTGAGGTGGTCAGTCCCTCAGCCTAGAGTAAAGTTGAGGTGGTCAGTCCCTCAGCCTAGAGAAAAGTTGAGGTGGTCAGTCCCTCAGCCTAGAGTAAAGTTGAGGTGGTCAGTCCCTCAGCCTAGAGTAAAGTTGAGGTGGTCAGTCCCTCAGCCTAGAGTAAAGTTGAGGTGGTCAGTCCCTCAGCCTAGAGTAAAGTTGAGGTGGTCAGTCCCTCAGCCTAGAGAAAAGTTGAGGTGGTCAGTCCCTCAGCCTAGAGTAAAGTTGAGGTGGTCAGTCCCTCAGCCTAGAGTAAAGTTGAGGTGGTCAGTCCCTCAGCCTAGAGAAAAGTTGAGGTGGTCAGTCCCTCAGCCTAGAGAAAAGTTCAGCTCATTTATCAACCTGTCAGTTTTCCAAGCCATTTATAATTTCCCCAAAGCTTCCCAAGAATCAGCTTCAATACCTCACGAACTAAACAAACTCAAGTCTCACTCATATATTTATCTCTTTTTAAAGCTACCCAAAGTCTTAGTTTCTATTACCCGAGGTAATTTACACATACTAGGTATAATAACTGTACTTAGGTGTACGTGTACCTAAATAAACTTAACAACAATCTAATACACCATTAAGTGACTAGTTAATGGTGTATTAACTAGTGGCTAGTTAATGGTGTATTAACTAGTGGCTAGTTAATGGTGTATTAACTAGTGGCTAGTTAATGGTGTATTAACTAGTGGCTAGTTAATGGTGTATTAACTAGTGGCTAGTTAATGGTGTATTAACTAGTGGCTAGTTAATGGTGTATTATCTAGTGACTAGTTAATGGTGTATTATCTAGTGACTAGTTAATGGTGTATTATCTAGTGACTAGTTAATGGTGTATTATCTAGTGACTAGTTAATGGTGTATTAACTAGCGACTAGTTAATGGTGTATTATCTAGTGACTAGTTAATGGTGTATTAACTAGCGACTAGTTAATGGTGTATTAACTAGTGACTAGTTAATGGTGTATTAACTAGTGACTAGTTAATGGTGTATTAACTAGTGACTAGTTAATGGTGTATTAACTAGTGACTAGTTAATGGTGTATTAACTAGTGACTAGTTAATGGTGTATTAACTAGTGACTAGTTAATGGTGTATTAACTAGTGACTAGTTAATGGTGTATTAACTAGTGACTAGTTAATGGTGTATTAACTAGTGACTAGTTAATGGTGTATTAACTAGTGACTAGTTAATGGTGTATTAACTAGCGACTAGTTAATGGTCCAAGTCGGACCGAAACATCGTCTCTAAGAATTATTCTATGTGGGAGTTATTTGTGTATCGTTCCAGTCACGGCATTATGCCTTTCGTCTCTTTAATAATTTTAATACAAGGTGGATGCGAGATGAACCTGCCTAGCATGGACCAGTAGGCCTACTGTTGTGCTGAGCCCACAGATTAAGGTCCGTGGTTCGATCCCCGGTACGAGTGGCAACATTAGGACGCGTTTCCTTAAGACATCTGCTGTCCATGTTCACCTAGCAGTAAAATAGGTACCTGGGTGTTAGCGGACTGGTGTGGGTCGCATCCTGGGGACATAACCTAAGTTGCAGGAAATGCTCTACATAACCAGGAACTTTCTATATAGTACGTCACTGATGTCAGCTATGGTCCGTATAAGTTGTATCATGTGTTTGTAGAAATTATTATACTACAGACAGTGGAGGTCGTACATAAGTAATTTTAAGGTCAGTCTCTTAACTTCACAGAGCAGGCAAGGCAGCAGATTTGGAAAAAAAAAATAATAGGGCTTTACCGCTCGCAAATAACCAACACAAATTTAAACTAGAGGGAACAACCCCAGAGAAATGAAAATAAAGGAGAGAGAGCCAGAGAGAGCCAGAGAGAGCGCCAGAGCCAGAGAGAGAGCCAGAGAGAGCGCGAGAGCCAGAGAGAGCGCGAGAGCCAGAGAGAGCGCGAGAGCCAGAGAGAGCGCGAGAGCCAGAGAGAGCGCCAGAGAGAGTCAGAGCCAGAGAGAGAGAGCCAGAGCCAGAGAGAGCCAGCCAGAGAGAGCCAGAGCCAGAGAGAGCCAGAGAGAGCCGGAGAGAGCCAGAGAGAGAGCCAGAGAAAGAGCCAGAGCCAGAGAGAGAGCCAGAGAAAGAGCCAGAGCCAGAGAGAGAGAGAGCCAGCCAGAGTCAGAGAGAGAGCCAGAGAGAGAGAGCCAGCCAGAGAGAGCCAGAGAGAGAGAGCCAGAGAGAGAGAGAGCCAGCCAGAGAGAGCCAGAGAGAGAGAGCCAGCCAGAGAGAGCCAGAGAGAGAGAGAGAGCCAGAGCCAGAGAGCGAGCGCCGATAATTTACATACAAGTTTACTTAGGCACAGGTACACACAGGTACATATATTATACAGTGTAAATTACCCAGAATAACCCCCAAAAAGTGACTTATAACTCAAAAAAAGTCAAAGTAACTTATTTCATTATGGTCCTTGGAAGATTATTATATTTCTAGAGGGGTTTTTGGTCCCTACACTACCATAACAACGTACTAGAGCGACACAAGTTTATTTAGGCACAGGTACACATAAGTACAATTATATAGTAACCTGTGAGGAAATTAACCATCAGAATAACACAACAGTAATAATGTTAAGATGGGAAAATAAGAAGCTTGAAGTCACCCCCCCCACTCTTACATTACCCAGGTAATTATTATTATTATTATTATTATTGATCACTAAACCAGCAGGAGTAATATAACGCCTGGGAATAGAAGGGTTGAAATTCAAGGGAGAATGAAATTAGTAATAATAATAATTAATAATAATAATTAGATTTAATAATAGATTAAATAATTAAGTTTAATACTAGATTAAATAATAATAATTGGCTTTAATAGATTAATAATTAGATTTAATAATATTAAATAGATTAATAATTAATTTAATATATTAAATAATTATTTAATAATAGATTAATAATATAATAATCACAATAAAACTTACAAAAAATATCATTATTAATAATGATTATTAAATAATATTTATTAATAAATAGATATAATAATATGCTTGACAGGTAACATGTAGCCTCGTGTAGCAGATAGGCTTCAAACTCAGGATATTAATCAGGCAGCTACATATGTATCCCGGCGAGACATATATGACCTTACCTTCCATATACCATGGCTGCCACACCTTGGGTGAAGGTCTCTCTCTCTCAGGCAACACTACCGCCATATTTGCCATATCTCGCATAATACACTAAAACAAACACTACAACGGGTCGCTTAGCCTTAAATAACACATATACCTCCAAATGGAAATGTTCGGAGGCGTCTGTGTGGAATGTTAGGTCAATGTGGGAGTGCGTCACGCGGGGTCACACTCCAGGAAAGGTCATTAAAGGTTAGCACGGGATATGTAAGTCACTGGAGCGAGAGTGTACACCCTCACGTCTCCACGGTCACTGCTACTTGTGTTCTCATCAATGAAGTTAAAGTCTCGGCCGAGTACTGCCATGATGCCGCTGTCTGGGAAATTTACCTCTTTGTTTCACTCACTTCTGAACTTTATCATATCAAATAAATAGTGATAATAATAACGTATAGTTCAGAGAATTAGTTTTGTGAGGGTATTTTAGTTTAGGTGTTCCAGTCTTCACTATTATAGTTATAAGATGTGTCAAATATCTTATAGTTTTGGTGTATTTAAGTGAAGAATTAACGAATTTTTAAAGATTCTTTTGTGAAAATTCTGCACTAGACAGTGGAAAGTCGGCTCTGCTCAGTCGCGCGGAAAATACTGCGTTGTGATTGGTGTTGGGGTTAAACTTGGAGCCAATGAGAAGTGAGAGTGAGCTAGCCTCTCGCGGGGGTCCGTCGGGCCGCCATGGTATGCCAGGAATGTGAAGTTCGTTTGTACGGTCGCTCTTTGGGAAAAACCTTCATTATAACCGAGTGTAGGAATGCGGTCTGACGGTGGCATTTAAAAAACGTCAACTATCCTTCCATCAGGGACACAGACACACACACATTCCTCCCCAACCGCTGGCAATCATCCTAAATCCCACGTGTGTCTCTGCTTAGACAAAAAAAATGTCGGGATTGGCTCCTTATTAAAGGAATTTGTCTGTCAGAAAAAGCCTAAAAGGCCTTTGTGGGGGGATATAGAGGCATTTACCGAGGCAGCTTCCCGGCATGACATAATGGCATGTTATAACAGCCAATAGTAGTCATGAATGTCAATACTGAAGGTAAACAAACACTTTAAAGGGACCATGAGTATAAAACTCCCGCCAAAAAAGTTGAATGTCATTAAAATTCGCGCCAAAAAGTTTGATATCACTAAAATTCGCGCTAAAAAGTTTGATATCACTAAAATTCGCACCAAAAAAAGTTTAGTGTCACTAAAATTCGCACCAAAAAGTTTAATATCATTAAAATTCGCACCAATAAAAGTTTAATATCTCTAAAATTCGCACTAAAATGCTTAATATCACTAAAATTCGCGTCCATAAAGTTGATTATCACTGAAATTCGCGACCCTTAAAAAGTTACATATCACTAAAATTCACGACAAAAAAGTTAAATATAACTGACATTCGCGCCAAAAAAATAAAATCCCACTAAAAACTGGCGCGCAAAAAAGTTAAAAAATGCAGAGAAGCATATTTAAAATAAAAATCTTGTATCGTGTCCAGTTAATATGTGTTAATGGCTGGTAAACCCAGGGTTATATTACCCAGAAGAAAAAATACCCAGTAAAAAAAACTCCTCGCATGTTTTACAGATGTAAATACAAGTGGACATTACAAGTGTGTAATGACAAACAAACAGAGGAAAGTGTTCCCAGAGCCACATATATATTTTCCCATATGCATCGTCCACTTCCATTATTTCTGCGACCATCTTCCACACCCTCAGTAGCTCAAAATATATAATTAAAAAAAACAAAACAGCGACATTAATAATGAATTAGTGGGATTATGGTGGAATTCTGATACTTTCTCCCTCAGAATTTTTTTGTTTATTGTTTTTATGGATTAAAATTGTGTATAAAACGTGTCTTAGTGGGCGAAATGTACTGGAGAAACGTGATCTTCAAGCCACGTGCGTTAAATGGGGTTAGATTACACTTAATTCTGCTCTGGGTTAGGAAAAATATACACAGAGAGGTGTATACCTTAGTGTGTATACCTTAGTATGTATACCTTAGTGTGTATACCTTAGTGTGTATACCTTAGTGTGTATACCTGCGGGTTTACATCAGTCTACTAATAAGAGAAGAAAGTATTGTTGATGGTGGTGTACAGGTGACATGCAGCCTTAATGACCCTCGTGTAGTAGATAGGTTTAAAACCCAATTAGACAATGTGATGTTAGTCTGTCAGGGAGTGTGATAGATGGTATGTTACCTGACCTGACCTAACCTGATTTAGCCTAGCCTAGCTTAACCTAGCCTAATATAACCTAGCCTAGCTTAACCTAGCCTAACCTAACCTAGCCTAGCTTAACCTAGCCTAATATAACCTAGCCTAATATAACCTAGCCTAGCTTAACCTAGCCTAATATAACCTAGCCTAACCTAACCTAGCCTAGCTTAATCTAGCTTAATATAACCTAGCCTAGCTTAACCTAGCCTAACCTAACCTAGTATAGCTTAATCTAGCCTAATATAACCTAGCCTAGTTTAACCTAACCTAACCTAACCTAGCCTAGCTTAATCTAGCCTAATATAACCTAGCCTAGCTTACCCTAGCCTATAACCTAGCCTAGCTTAACCTAGCCTAACCTAACCTAGTATAGCTTAATCTAGCCTAATATAACCTAGCCTAGTTTAACCTAGCCTAGCTTAACCTAGCCTAGCCTAAACATCTTAAAACCTAACCTAGCCTAGTCTAACATAGCCTAACCTAGTCTAACCTAGCTTAACCTAACCTAGGCTAGTCTAACATAGCCTAACCTAGCCTAGTCTAACCTAGCCTAATCTAACCTATCCTAGTCTGACATAGCTTAACCATATCTAGCCTAGTCTAACATAGCCTAACCTAACCTAGCCTAGTCTAACATAGCCTAACCTAATCTAGCCTAGTCTAACATAGCCTAACCTAACCTAGCCTAGTCTAACATAGCCTAACCTAACCTAGTCTAACCTAGCCTAACCTAACCTAGCCTAGTCTAACATAGCCTAATCTAACCTAGCCTAGTCTAACATAGCCTAACTTAACCTAGCATAAAATGCGCTTCTCTTGCCTCTTCTTTTTCCCATGAAGATACATGAGTAAGCTCTCTTTCTATTTTCATTGTAATCACGCGTTTTACTGTGATTTCTCTCTCTCTCTCTCTCTCTCTCTCTCTCTCTCTCTCTCTCTCTCTCTCTCTCTCTCTCTCTCTCTCTCTCTCTCTCTCTCTCTCTCTCTCTCTCTCTCTCTCTCTCTCTCTCTCTCTCTCTCCCCCTCTCTTTCTCTCTCTCTCTCTCTCTCTCAGGAAATATTTTTCATAATTTTAACATGATCAATTCTGTGGAATATTATTATTATTATTATTATTATTATTATTATTATTATTATTATTATTATTATTATTATTATTATTATTGCTCAATCCGTATGGATTCTTATCTCCACTGTTGTGTTCTCATCTTCACTGTTCCTGAATTCCTTGAGTGGCTGTGAATTAGACCTGCCTAGCATGGGCCAGTAGGCTCACTGTAGTGTTCCACTGTTCTTCCAATGGCATTCTAGAGTTCGGCTTAGAGAACCGGATTCCTGATTTCAACAACCGTAACCCGGATTTCAATAAATGGAATATTGTAGATCTCAGTGTAAGGGATTTCCTACTACAACAAACTCAATCCGGATTCTACGAACGGTTTCTGGATTTCAGCGGATTTTGCGTGGGAAAGCAAAGACTGTATCTCACACCCGTGGTGAAGGGAGATCATTCTTGTTGTATCTGTGTCGACCACTATGCCAGCAACCGTCACGCGAAAATGTCATTCTTGCCACAGATACTGCATCATGCACGCCATGCAATTACGCTCCCGCTGACAGCGGAACATTACTCAGGACCAGAGCACGAGGGAATGTGGGATATATAGTAAACGAACCCAGGTCCTCTCTGTTGGGTGTAAATGAACCCAAGTCCTCTTTGTTGGGTGTCAATGAACCCAAGTCCTCTCTGTTGGGTGTAAATGAACCCAAGTCCTCTCTGTTGGGTGTAAATGAACCCAAGTCCTCTCTGTTGGGTGTAAATGAACCCGGTTTATTTCGGTTGGTTTATAGGGACTCTGACGGCTTTCGCTGTATCGAACCCTGTCCATCCGGTAACGAGAGGAAAAATGGTTCACACTAACACACACACATATAAATAAATAAATAAATAAATACATGTATATATATATATATATATATATATATATATATATATATATATATATATATATATATATATATATATATATATATATATATACTCACCTAGTTGTACTCACCTAGTTGAGGTTGCAGGGGTCGAGTCCAAGCTCCTGGCCCCGCCTCTTCACTGGTCGCTACTAGGTCACTCTCCCTGAACCGTGAGCTTTATCATACCTCTGCTTAAAGCTATGTATGGATCCTGCCTCCACTACATCGCTTCCCAAATTATTCCACTTCCTGACTACTCTGTGGCTGAAGAAATACTTCCTAACATCCCTGTGATTCATCTGTGTCTTCAGCTTCCAACTGTGTCCCCGTGTTGCTGTGTCCAGTCTCTGGAACATCCTGTCTTTGTCCACCTTGCCAATTCCTCTCAGTATTTTGTAAGTCGTTATCATGTCCCCCCTATCTCTCCTGTCCTCCAGTGTCGTCAGGTTGATGTGTGTGTGTGTGTGTGTGTGTGTGTGTGTGTGTGTGTGTGTGTGTGTGTGTGTGTGTGTGTGTAGTGCCCAATAGGTAAAATTGCGATTTTGGCTTAAATAGCAGCGCTCTTTTTGCCGAATAAGGCAAGCGAAAATTTGTGGATGCAATAATTTTGCAGAAATCATTCTGATCCTAACCAAAAATATATATTTCATTATGTTTGTTTATTCTTAAATTATAATAAACTTATCTAAAATATATGTAGTTGGATTAGTCTAAATTAAATTGCGCTTGTTATAATAAGGTCAGGTAAGTTTTCTAAGGTTCTTTTGGTACAAAATTATTAATTTTTACGTTAACATAAATGAAAAATATATTTTTAAGCGTATAAGAGAAAATTTTTAGATAGCACTTGACTTTTAAATGAGTGGATGAGCGCAGGAGAGCAACAACAACAACAACAACAACAACAACAACAACAACAACAACAACACCAATAATAATAATAATAATAATAATAATAATAATAATAATAATAATAATAATAATAATAATAATAATAATAATAACAATAATAATAATAATAACAATAATAATAATAATAATAATAATAATAATAATAATAACAATAATAATAATAATAATAATAATAATAACAATAATAATAATAATAATAATAATAATAATAATAATAATAATAATAATAATAATAATAATAATAATAATAATAATAATAATAATAATAATAATAATAATAATAATAATAATAACAATAATAATAATAATAATAATAATAATAACAATAATAATAATAATAATAATAATAATAATAATAATAATAATAACAATAACAATAATAATAATAATAATAATAATAATAATAATAATAATAACAATAACAATAATAATAATAATAATAATAATAATAATAATAATAATAATAATAATAACAATGTTTTTATTTGGTGTGAGAAAATATTTTGTGTACATAGATTGTTGAACTCTTGTAGTTGAGACGATTGAAGAAGTAAAGATGCAGCAGTTGCAGACGTGGTCACATGTGGGTGGGGGCCACTTGTAGAAGTAAGTCAGGACCATAGGTTGGGCCATAGGGTGGGCCATAGACTCATCAATGGAGATACAGATGATGTCCTGTGTGCCAAGATTCCCATAGTACTGCTGTGTCCCCCCCCCCCCACGTTTCTGTCATTGAGAAAAAGCGATTTGCGGGTAAAACGTGACTTTATCAAGCCGCATGATGAGCAAAACGTCGCAAAAGAAGTTTCGCTGCTAACGTAATGTTTCTCTCGCTGTTACATATATGGCTTATTCATCAAATGTTATGTTTTATTCTTGTTTTGGGTGTGAGGCGGAAGACGTGTAGAAAAGATTCATAATATATAACTTGAGAAGTGAGTCAGAGTGTCAGGTGTTTCCTACAAGACAATGACAGGTGTTTCCTACAAGACAATGACAGGTATTTCCTACAAGTCACGCGAGAGCTGGTCAAGACATTGCCCAATATCTCCATACTAACAATGCAAGAACCAGCGCGTGTCTTAAACAGCCATTACAGTGTTGTGAGAGATATCTGCCTCGTGTGTTGGTCTTTCTCACCTGTGTTGGTCCCTCTCACCTGTGTTGGTCCCTCTCACCTGTGTTGGTCCCTCTCACCTGTGTTGGTCCTTCTCACCTGTGTTGGTCCTTCTCACATGTGTTGGTCCCTCTCACCTGTGTTGGTCCCTCTTACCTGTGATGGACCCTTTCTCCTGTAATGATCCCTCTCACCTGTGATGGACCCTCTCACCTGTGATGGTCCCTCTCACCTGTGTTGGTCCCTCTCACCTGTGATGGACCCTCTCACCTGTGATGGTCCCTCTCACCTGTGATGGTCCCTCTCACCTGTGATGGTCCCTCTCACCTGTGATGGTCCCTCTCACCTGTGATGGTCCCTCTCACCTGTGATGGTCCCTCTCACCTGTGTTGGTCAACATTGCCGTCTTGGTGCCACCGAACCCATAGAAAACAGAGGTATGGCAGTACCTATGAAGCCAAGCGTCGTTAGGATGTCAGTTAGCATGTTAGATATACGGTGTCCCGTGGCTGGGTTGGTAGCACACTCAACTGACACACTGAGGTCCGTGGCTCGATCTCCAGTAAGGGTGGAAACATTAGGACGTGTTTCCTTATGACACCTGCTGTCCATGTTCACCTAGCAGTAAAATAGGTACCTGGGTGTTAGTTAACTGGTGTGGGTCGCATCCTTGACCTAATTTGCCAGAAATGCTCTGCATAACCAGGGACTTTCTATATAGTGTGTCACTGATGTCAGCTATGGTCTGTATAAGTTGTATCATGTACTTTAGATATAGAGATTATTATTATAACTATTACTAACAAATCATAATAATCACAATAACCCACATAGAGACAGAAACTCGGGAGATTAGGTGATTTGTATATTTCGACCCACTTTGGGATCCTCTTCTGCTGAAGAAGACCCAAGAAGGGAATCGAAATATACAGAT
>NC_091376.1:13762153-13792153 GCF_038502225.1 Cherax quadricarinatus
TATACATGTCAGTGACACTGGTCTGTAATTTAATGCTTCATGTCTGTCTCCTTTTTTAAAGATTGGGACTACATTTGCTGTCTTCCATGCCTCAGGCAATCTCCCTGTTTCGATAGATGTATTGAATATTGTTGTTAGGTGTGTGTGTGTGTGTGTGTGTGTGTGTGTGTGTGTGTGTGTGTGTGTGTGTGTGTGTGTGTGTGTGTGTGTGTGTGTGTGTGTGTGTGTGTGTGAGATACAGGAAGGATACAGTGTGTGGTAGTTACAATATATGTGATACAGGAAGGATACAGTGTGTGGTAGTTACAATATATGTGATACAGGAAGGATACAGTGTGTGGTAGTTGACCTTGGTACATCCTTAAAGTATTTCCGCTCCTTAATAGCGTGGAAGGATGGCTGTCAGGAATACTCAATGTCTTGTAGGAGCTACGAGGACCTGCCAGGATGTCTTGGTTCTTCTTCTTCTTGTCTTATTATTATTATTATTATTATTATTATTATTATTATTATTATTATTAGTATTATTAATTATTGTTAAAACAATAATGGTGATTGGTAATAGTATTAATAATAATAATAATAAACATAATAATAATAATAATAATAATAATAATAATAAATAGACAAGTACAAGAACTAGTGAAGGCTCAATACTCCGTCTGGTAAACTCTAGTGGGTCATCATTCAGAACTATAACAACTTAAATAACTACACTTCTTTCTGGTCGGCATTAAAACCATATCAAATAAGTGAGAAACGCGATGATTAAAGCTTAAAGCTTTAAACGATTCATTGGTTTATCATAGTTAACTGAAAGCTTAGGCATTGATAGGCTTTTGGCAAGCTGCTCTGGCCACTGATAGCGCTCGTAGCGTGAAACTTTAAACCTGCTATCGTTTGTACGCTATCGTGTGTACTACACGAGGTTCATCCTCTCTGTCACTTGTAAGTCTTACTAGATCTGCCTTTTACGCTGGTGGAGCATCCAGTGTAAACACTGAGGCTTCCATTCAACTGTTCCAGGATCCCATGTAAACAATGGGGGCTTACATTCACCCTCTTCCAGATCCCATGTATTCATCAGGGCTTACATTCGCCCTCTTCCAGGATCCCATGTAAACACTGAGGGCATACATTTACACCTTCCAGGATCCCATGTAATCATTAGGTTTACATTCACCCTCTTCTAGGATCCCATGTAAACATCAAGGTTTACATTCACCCTCTTCTAGGATCCCATGTAAACATCAGGACTTACACTCACCCTCTTCCAGGATCCCATGTAATCATCAGGCTTACATTCACCCTCTTCTAGGATCCCATGTAAACATCAAGGTTTACATTCACATCATCCAGGATCCCATGTAAGCATTGGGAGCTTACACTCACATCTTCCAGGATCCCATTGCAATCAATCATGAAGAGAGGCCACCCTAGCCACTCACATATCACTATTAGCTATGTAATAATGAACAACCAGACAACTGCATAATTTGCAACAAGTCCTGTGCTATTGAATGCAGAACATAGTTCGCCATGAGAGCTTTGCTTATCCCAGCGAGCGTAACTCTTCCATATTATATGCTCTAACGGAGCATTTGCAGTAAGATCACAGTACTGTTAGAGATCACGAAAGCGCTTGGAATTCCACTATTTTGTCCACTGTGGTTATTTTGCATATTTGGTATTAAATTTACCCGGGGGTTAAAGGGGCCTTAATTGACCCTCTTCTTAAAATTAATTAATGAACACCTGCTGAATGATTTGTCGAAATGTCTGGTCACAGACCGGATCGCGGGGGCGATGATCCTCGAAATCCTCTCCAGGTATACTCCAGGTATGTCGAACTGTCGAAGTATCGAACTGTCGAAGTATCAAACTGTCGAAATATCGAACTGGTGAAGTATCAAACTGTCGAAGTATCAAACTGTCGAAGTATCAAACTGTCGAATGACTGAATGATGATTTTAAATGTGTTAAAGGTGCCTTATTGCACTGTCTTCCAAGACGATAATGCACCGGTTAACACTGCTAGAGTTGTTCATAATTGTCAGGAAGAACGTGAAACTGATGTCGACAGCAGTGCTCCTCACTGAGGACACTGACAGCAGTGCTCCTCGCTGAGGACACTGACAGCAGTGCTCCTCACTGAGGACACTGACAGCAGTGCTCCTCACTGAGGACACTGACAGCAGTGCTCCTCACTGAGGACACTGACAGCAGTGCTCCTCGCTGAGGACACTGACAGCAGTACTCCTCACTGAGGACACTGACAGCAGTACTCCTCACTGAGGACACTGACAGCAGTACTCCTCACTGAGGACACTGACAGCAGTACTCCTCACTGAGGACACTGACAGCAGTGCTCCTCACTGAGGACACTGACAGCAGTGCTCTTCACTGAGGACACTGACAGCAGTGCTCCTCACCGGGGGCACTGACAGCTTCGCCTCCTACATATCTTTCACTGTCAGTACAGTTTTCTAAAGCATTCCACCACTTGCTTTACCTCGTTGATTAAAGCCTTATGGATTTTCTTCAGTAACCCGGAATACCACATTCACGGGGAAGCGCTTAACCCGTAGGGTTTTGGAGGGGGGCGGCCAGGGAGGTATGTATATATATTGAATACCTGCCAGTTTACATACTGTGGCTACCAGTTTGTATGAACTTTTGTTGATGTTGATGTTTTTGCTGTTGTTGTTGTTGTTATTGTTCTTGTTGCTCTTCTTTCCTTCTTCTTTGCCCCCAAGTACCTGTTTCCCATCTTTCAGACAGCCTATATATATATATATATATATATATATATATATATATATATATATATATATATATATATATATATATATATATATATATATAGGAGGCGTGTAGGAGTGTGGATGGAGGATTCAGGTAAAGCGGATTGCTATGAACAATAAAAAACATCGCTGGGTACATCTGGGATTAACGCCACTCACACCATTATAGAGTTAGTTCACTTCTCTTCCACTCTCAATATCACTCGCTTATATACACCTGTTTTTCCTCCCTTACTAGAACCTGGTGTTGTTGTTTGTTATTAAGGGTTCAGACGGCTTATACTAGGATGAGCCCTGAAATTTTATAACTACTATGTTCTACGTTTATTTTGCTCTATCATCTCTTTCCCTTCTTGTTGTGGTTTATAGGGCCACTGACAGGTAACACCGTATCACCATTCCTTATTCTTGTTGTGGTTTATAGGGCCACTGATAGGTTACACCGTATCTCCATCTCTTATTCTTGTTGTGGTTTATAGGGCCACTGATAGGTTACACCGTATCTCCATCTCTTATTCTTTGTTGTGGTTTATAGGGCCACTGACAGGTAACACCGAATCACCATCCTTATTCTTGTTGTGGTTTATGGGGCCACTGACAGGTAACACCGTATCACCATCCCTTATTCTTGTTGTGGTTTATATGGCCACTGACAGGTAACACCGTATCACCATCCCTTATTCTTATTGTGGTTTATAGGTTCCCTAAGTGACGCTCTCCACTCAGCCACAGATACCTTAAAAGCTTCGCAGCCTAGTTTACAATTCGTTTCCAGCCCGGATATATCTGCTGACTGCGATCTTTCTCTGTATATATCCGCTTGTTTCTGCTTGTACATATATATATATATATATATATATATATATATATATATATATATATATATATATATATATATATATATATATATATATATATATATATATATATATATCATTAACAGAACTGCGGCCAGGACTCGATCCTGCGTTCCTATGCCCACAGTAAGTATCACTCTATCCATTGTCTCCAGTTATCCAACCTGATATGTGCTCTAGAAATATTCGAGTTGGTAGCGCACTCTCTCTCCTTGGATCAAACCTGATTGTCTCTCATTTCCCTAAGCGCTGTGTGATCCCCTACGGGCATAGCGCTTCCCCATTAGTATGAGCAATATGGAGCGTTGAGTATCGAGCGGAAGAGGGGGGGGGGGGGAGGAAGAATGTGGTGTTCAATACTTCTTAGTAGAATTGAGTTGTAAATTTGAAAAGGAGGAGGTTGGTGGTGGGGGGATTGATGGAGGAGGGTGTAAGATTGATGGACACACACACACACACACACACACACACACACACACACACACACACACACACACACACACACACACACACACACACACACACACACACACACACATACACACACACATACACACACACA
Organism: Cherax quadricarinatus; assembly: GCF_038502225.1. Taxonomy (NCBI): domain Eukaryota; kingdom Metazoa; phylum Arthropoda; class Malacostraca; order Decapoda; family Parastacidae; genus Cherax; species Cherax quadricarinatus. The sequence continues at coordinate 13,766,377 of NC_091376.1, forward strand.
CACACACACACACACACACACACACACACACACACACACACACACACACACACACACACACACACACACACACACACACACATAAACACACACAAACAAACCTGAGAATAGCGTTCCGATACCTTAATAAGGAATCGTTCAAGACACTGTACACTGTGTATGTTAGACCCATACTGGAGTATGCAGCACCAGTCTGGAACCCACACCTGGTCAAGCACGTCAAGAAGTTAGAGAAAGTACAAAGGTTTGCAACAAGGCTAGTCCCAGAGCTCAAGGGAATGTCGTACGAGGAAAGGTTAAGGGAAATCGGACTGACGACACTGGAGGACAGAAGGGTCAGGGGAGACATGATAACGACATACAAGATACTGCGGGGAATAGACAAGGTGGACAGAGATAGGATGTTCCAGAGAGGGGACACAGGGACAAGGGGTCACAACTGGAAGCTGAAGATTCAGACGAGTCACAGGGACGTTAGGAAGTATTTCTTCAGTCATAGAGTTGTCAGCAAGTGGAATAGCCTAGCAAGTGAAGTAGTGGAGGCAGGAACCATACATAGTTTTAAGAAGAGGTATGACAAAGCTCAGGAAGCAGAGAGAGAGAGGATCCAGTAGCGATCAGTGAAGAGGCGGGGCCAGGAGCTGAGTCTCGACCCCTGCAACCACAATTAGGTGAGTACAATTAGGTGAGTACACACACACACACTCACTCTGTCTCGACCCCCGCAACCTCAACTAGGTGAGTACACACACACGCACACACACACACACACACACACACACACACACACACACACACACACACACACACACACACACACACACACACACACACACACACACACACACACACACACACACACACACACATACACACACGCACACACACACACACACACACACACACACACATACACACACACACACATACACACACACACACACACACACACACACATACACACACACACACACACACACACATACACACACACACACACACATACACACACACACACACATACACACACACACACACACACACACACACACACACACACACACACACACACACACACACACACACACACACACACACACACACACACACACACACACATTAATACGACAAAGTTTTCGAGGCCAGGGGAATATTGACGTAGTAACTACCAGCGTGGTGCGTAATGAAGCTGTGGCTCGACCCCTGCAACCACATATAGGTGAGTACACACACACACACACACACACACATAGGACAAAATGGTAACTAACTAACTAGGCAGGATCAGTACATAGGTTTAAGACGAGGTTTGATAATGCTCATGGAGTAGGAAGAGGACCTAGTAGCGACCAGTGAAGAGGCTGGGCCAGGAGCTATGACTCGACCCCGCAACTACAATAGGTGAGTACAATAGGTGAGTACAATAGGTGAGTACAATAGGTGAGTACAATAGGTGAGTACACACAAACACACACTACAAAATGACATTTGATACTGTACCCCACAAGAGATCGGGAGCAAATATCGAGGTGCAAGGAAGATAGGAATAACAGTGAAGGTAATCTGGTGGAAGGAAGCGACAAATGGCTGTTAGGGCAGTTTGGTTTAACATATTTATTATGTACACAGTCCTATTCTCACCTGCATCCACCAAACATGCACTGCAGCCCATGGGTAGACACAAGCTGATTAGGGCTGACCTATTCCAGGTCGTAATGTGGAAACCATCTATAAAACTCAAGCGAGTAGCTCATCACACTCCAGTAAAATGTTATCCTGGAAAATATATGTTAGATTAATAACGTTAACTAGTTACTCGTCATTCTACAGCTCAAGGGTGGGGCTATCTTAGCTCAGTCGAAGGAGACTCCTTGAACTGCGGCTGCAAGAAGTCTGAGCTGTTCGCAGAAGCTAAGTGTCTTTCTTAAAGTAGACTTGCCTGGTCATAGACCGAGCCGCGGGGGCGATAGCCCACCGAACCCTCTCCAGGTATCTCCAGGTATACACTTCATATGTGTAAAACACCAATGGAATCCAGACGTTGTTACATGCGCCTGTTTGGATATATCCTTGTTCTTGCAGTTATCAATGCATGGTTGTTCACAGGTGAGAGTGTCAGGCACCGCAGCAGAAATGCACGAGACTAAAGTAATTCATAATTGACGTCTCTGTCACTGCAAGATCCCACAATTAAACGTACAGACGGAGTGGATGATCAACTTCAAGGTGTCCACCGTGCAGTTTCCAAGCTTCCAGTGATGGAAGACATGATGGCGCTTCTGCAATGTTGCAATCTCCTTCACCAGTACAGTACCAGTGTGTAGTAAGGCCCGATGACGCTGTGGGACTCGACTCATCATTACCACACTGGCCAATAATAAGTAAATTACCGACATGCAAGATATGCAACACCAAGAAGGCACTACACACTGCCACTGTTGCAAGTTTCTAGGTCAACCTTTGCCTGAAGGAAGACAAAAACTGCTATTGGATTATCATGCAGAACAAACATCAATAATACAATGATTGCAGAACCCCAGCTAATTCTTTAGTAGAAATTTATGTACTTTTTTCCGGCATATAAGACGCACCTTTTTCCCACAAAAAAAGTCTTGGAAAATCACCCTGCACCTTGTATCCTCAAGGTCATAATCAAGGGAAGGCTCTGGGTTATGCTCTAGAGTAAGAGGGTAATTATCCCTTGAATACGATTACCGATTTACCTTTATGGTAATTCTGTCGTGCGCCTTATATGCCGGAGGATACAGTAATAGGCACATGTGCAACATCTGGGTATCTTTATTTGTAGACGTTTCGCCATCCAGTGGCTTTATCAATACAAATTCAAGGACACATATTAGGAAGACAATAGAACTATATACAAAAGTTGGTGAAGATCACCGTAGTCTTGAAGACTACTGTGATCTTCACCAACTCCAAGGTTGAGGGACTGATTACCTCAAACTCCTTCTCATCTTCTACCATTCATCTCTGTGTTGGACTGATGAAGCTACTGGCTGGCGAAACGTTTCCATTTGTCTCTACTTTTCCATCGTGTTGGTATTTTATACTATTCCCACAGGACGTGGTTTACTAACTAGGTTTAAAGCACAGTAATTCATTGCCTTTTTCAAATGATTTTTGCCATTAGAAAATGGGGTAACTGCTAGTTTATTCTGGGGATCTGCCAGTCTAGGTGAGCCGGGGAGCCCCATGATAACCCACCTCACATTTAGGTGGTGCCCTGATACTCCAGACCCTCACGAGACTCGAGCTTGTGTATAACTTAATACTCTGTCTTCTGTATGGCTGTATAAATCTGTTGTAATGAGAGTTCTCTGTCTGTCTGTCTGTCTCTCTTCCGTCTCTCTTACTAAGAATATATGGCAAATCAAGACAGTAACATTCAGTCAGTACTTTATTTACATTGCTATCTTGACTGCTTTATTGACGGCTGGCTGGTATCTTGCAATGTCACGTACAACGCGCCCGTGAGTGTACTTGTGTTCGTGATATGAGATAAAGTACAATAATCAATGTTACGAAAATAGGTGTGGAATAATATGTGATATTTCCAGAGAATGTTGTGTAGTACGTCTTCCTGGTGTAATATTGTTGATGTAACATTGTATATACCAGTACTACCACCACTACTACAACTACTACTACCACCACCACTATTGTTACAACTACTACTACCACCACCACTATTGTTACAACTACTACTACCACCACCACTATTGTTACAACTACTACTACCACCACCACTATTGTTACAACTACTACTACCACCACCACTATTGTTACAGCTACTACTACCACCACCACTATTGTTACAACTACTACTACCACCACCACTATTGTTACAACTACTACTACCACCACCACTATTGTTACAACTACTACTACCACCACCACTACTGTTACAACTACTACTACCACCACCACTATTGTTACAACTACTACTACCACCACCACTACTGTTACAACTACTACCACCACCACCACTACTACTGTTACAACTAATACTACCACCACCACTATTGTTACAACTACTACTACCACCACCACTATTGTTACAACTTCTACTACCACCACCACTATTGTTACAACTACTACTACCACCACCACTATTGTTACAGCTACTACTACCACCACCACTATTGTTACAACTACTACTACCACCACCACTATTGTTACAACTACTACTACCACCACCACTATTGTTACAACTACTACTACCACCACCACAACTGTTACAACTACTACTACCACCACCACTATTGTTACAACTACTACTACCACCACCACTACTGTTACAACTACTACCACCACCACCACTACTGTTACAACTACTACTATAACCACCACTACTGTTACAACTACTACTACCACCACCACTATTGTTACAACTACTACTACCACCACCACTATTGTTACAACTACTACTACCACCACCACTATTGTTACAACTGCTACTACCACCACCACTACTGTTACAACTACTACTACCACCACCACTATTGTTACAACTACTACTACCACCACCACTACTGTTACAACTACTACTACCACCACCACTATTGTTACAACTACTACTACCACCACCACTATTGTTACAACTACTACTACCACCACCACTACTGTTACAACTACTACTACCACCACCACTACTGTTACAACTACTACTACCACCACCACTATTGTTACAACTACTACTACCACCACCACTATTGTTACAACTACTACTACCACCACCACTACTGTTACAACTACTACTACCACCACCACTACTGTTACAACTACTACTACCACCACCACTATTGTTACAACTACTACTACCACCACCATTACTGTTACAACTACTACTACCACCACCACTACTGTTACAACTACTACTACCACCACAACTATTGTTACAACTACTACTACCACCACCACTACTGTTACAACTACTACTACCACCACCACTATTGTTACAACTACTACTACCACCACCACTATTGTTACAACTACTACTACCACCACCACTACTGTTACAACTACTACTACCACCACCACTACTGTTACAACTACTACCACCAACACCACTACTGTTACAACTACTACCACCACCACTATTGTTACAACTACTACCACCACCACCACTACTGTTACAACTACTACCACCACCACTACTGTTACAACTACTACCACCACCACCACTACTGTTACAACTACTACCACCACCACTATTGTTACAACTACTACCACCACCACTACTGTTACAACTACTACCACCACCACTATTGTTACAACTACTACCACCACCACCACTACTGTTACAACTACTACCACCACCACCACTACTGTTACAACTACTACCACCACCACTATTGTTACAACTACTACCACCACCACCACTACTGTTACAACTACTACCACCACCACTACTGTTACAACTACTACCACCACCACCACTACTGTTACAACTACTACCACCACCACTATTGTTACAACTACTACCACCACCACCACTACTGTTACAACTACTACCACCACCACCACTACTGTTACAATTACTACCACCACCACTACTGTTACAACTACTACCACCACCACCACTACTGTTACAACTACTACCACCACCACTGTTGTTACAACTACTACCACCACCACTACTGTTACAACTACTACCACCACCACTATTGTTACAACTACTACCACCACCACCACTACTGTTACAACTACTACCACCACCACTACTGTTACAACTACTACCACCACCACCACTACTGTTACAACTACTACCACCACCGCCACTACTGTTACAACTACTACCACCACCACTACTGTTACAACTACTACCACCACCACTACTGTTACAACTACTACCACCACCACTACTGTTACAACTACTATCACCACCACCACTACTGTTACAACTACTACCACCACCACCACTACTGTTACAACTACTACCACCACCACTACTGTTACAACTACTACCACCACCACTACTGTTACAACTACTACCACCACCACTACTGTTACAACTACTATCACCACCACCACTACTGTTACAACTACCACCACCACCACTACTGTTACAACTACTACCACCACCACTACTGTTACAACTACTACCACCACCACCACTACTGTTACAACTACTACCACCACCACTACTGTTACAACTACTACCACCACCACCACTACTGTTACAACTACTACCACCACCACTACTGTTACAAATACTACCACCACCACTACTGTTACAACTACTACCACCACCACCACTACTGTTACAACTACCACCACCACCACTACTGTTATAACTACTACTACCACCACCACTATTGTTACAACTACTACTACCACCACCACTACAGCTACAACTACTACTACCACCACCACCACTACTGTTACAACTACTACCACCACCACCACTACTGTTACAATTACTACTACCACCACCACTATTGTTACAACTACTACCACCACCACCACTATTGTTACAACTACTACTACCACCACCATTACTGTTACAATTACTACTACCACCACCACTACTGTTACAACTACTACCACCACCACCACCACTACTGTTACAACTACTACTACCACCACCACTACTGTTACAACTACTACTACCACCACCACTACTGTTACAACTACTACCACCATAGTACATAGTTAAATTATGTTAGATAACACTAGTCAAAATTATATACCTTAAAAATCACCTCTATTATTATTATTATTATTATTATTATTATTATTATTATTATTATTATTATTATTATTATTATTATTATTATTATTATTATTATTTCATACTCCATCACACGACTTATTTTCTAAGTAGGAGTGAACAACGTGCAGATTTGAACGTATCCTGGGTAGGTTCAGGCACCTCGTTCCAACACCTGGCCAGAAGGTTTAACAGATCTGCAGAGCAACTGGTCTTAAATCTATCCACTGAAATCCCTCGGTACTGAGAGTACACTGAGAGATACTAGTGTAAGGGGACCACAACTCTTCAACACCTGGAGTTTACCTGGAGAGAGTTTCGTGGGTCAACGCCCCCGCGGCCCAGTCTGTGACCAGGCCTCATGGTGGATCAGAGCCTGATCAACCAGGCTGTTACTGCTGGCTGCACGCAATCCAACGTAGGAGCCACAACTCGGCTGGTCAGGTACCGACTTTAGGTGCTTGTCCAGTGCCTGCTTGAAGACTGCCAGGGGTCTATTGGTAATACCCCTTATGTATGCTGGGAGGCAGTTGAACAGTCTCGGGCCCCTGACACTTATTGTATGGTCTCTTAACGTGCTAGTGACACCCCTGCTTTTCATTGGGGGGATGGTGTATCGTCTGCCGAGTCTTTTGCTTTCGTAGTGAGTGATTTTCGTGTGCAAGTTCGGTACTAGTCCCTCTAGGATTTTCCAGGTGTATATAATCATGTATCTCTCCCGCCTGCGTTCCAGGGAATACAGGTTTAGGAACCTCAAGCGCTCCCAGTAAATAAGGAAAATTATCTGGAAAAACTCCCTGTCTGAGTTCAAGGAGTACCATACCAGTTCCTCAAGGAACACCATACCAGGCTAGCAACAACAGCCTGGTATGGTACTTCTTACACCATACCAGGCTAGCAACAACAACCTGGTATGGTACTTCTTACACCATACCAGGCTAGCAACAACAGCCTGGTATGGTACTTCTTACACCATACCAGGCTAGCAACAACAGCCTGGTATGGTACTTCTTACACCATACCAGGCTAGCAACAACAACCTGGTATGGTACTTCTTACACCATACCAGGCTAGCAACAACAGCCTGGTATGGCACTTCTTACACCATACCAGGCTAGCAAACAACAACCTGGTATGGTATGGCTGTTGTTGCTAGCAACAATAGCCTGCTTGATCGCAAAAAATCAACGTAAAGACGCACCTATAACGCAAGTAACGCACAGGTAATGTTTATCCTGACGTCAGAGGCTGGACTTCCCAGGATCTAACAATAGTGACTTCCCCTGGTGGCTGCTCTGCTAACTTTGCTATATATAACATGGAGATCAAGTCTGTCACGTGACCTTCATCCTCTCATAACAATCACTTCTCAGAACTGTTAAATATATAGTGAGTTATGCGTCTGGCAGCGCCCTGCCCAGGCTCTCTCTACCCCCCAGTACCTGTCCTTAACACCCTTAATAATAATAATAATAATAATAATAATAATAATAATAATAATAATAATAATAATAATAATATTAATAATAATAATAATAATAATAATATTAATAATAATAATAATAATAATAATAATAATAATAATATTAATAATAATAATAATAATAATAATAATAATAATAATAATAATAATAATAATAATAATAATAATCTGTGTGCCAGTTGTTAGAAGACTATGTTAGGTCGTGATAAAGCTCTACACTGAGTGTAACTTAGCTTGGTAAAGCTCTACACTGAGTGTAACTTAGCTTGGTAAAGCTCTACACTGAGTGTAACATAGCTTGGTAAAGCTCTACACTGAGTGTAACATAGCTTGGTAAAGCTCTACACTGAGTGTAACATAGCTTGGTAAAGCTCTACACTGAGTGTAACATAGCTTGGTAAAGCTCTACACTGAGTGTAACATAGCTTGGTAAAGCTCTACACTGAGTGAAACATAGCTTGGTAAAGCTCTACACTGAGTGTAACTTAGCTTGGTAAAGCTCTACACTGAGTGTAACATAGCTTGGTAAAGCTCTACACTGAGTGTAACTTAGCTTGGTAAAGCTCTACACTGAGTGTAACATAGCTTGGTAAAGCTCTACACTGAGTGTAACATAGCTTGGTAAAGCTCTACACTGAGTGTAACATAGCTTGGTAAAGCTCTACACTGAGTGTAACATAGCTTGGTAAAGCTCTACACTGAGTGTAACATAGCTTGGTAAAGCTCTACACTGAGTGTAACTTAGCTTGGTAAAGCTCTACACTGAGTGAAACATAGCTTGGTAAAGCTCTACACTGAGTGAAACATAGCTTGGTAAAGCTCTACACTGAGTGTAACATAGCTTGGTAAAGCTCTACACTGAGTGAAACATAGCTTGGTAAAGCTCTACACTGAGTGTAACATAGCTTGGTAAAGCTCTACACTGAGTGAAACATAGCTTGGTAAAGCTCTACACTGAGTGTAACATAGCTTGGTAAAGCTCTACACTGAGTGTAACATAGCTTGGTAAAGCTCTACACTGAGTGTAACATAGCTTGGTAAAGCTCTACACTGAGTGTAACATAGCTTGGTAAAGCTCTACACTGAGTGAAACATAGCTTGGTAAAGCTCTACACTGAGTGTAACATAGCTTGGTAAAGCTCTATACTGAGTGAAACATAGCTTGGTAAAGCTCTACACTGAGTGTAACATAGCTTGGTAAAGCTCTACACTGAGTGTAACATAGCTTGATAAAGCTCTACACAGAGTGAAACATAGCTTGGTAAAGCTCTACACTGAGTGTAACATAGCTTGATAAAGCTCTACACAGAGTGAAACATAGCTTGGTAAAACTCTACAATGAGTGAAACATAGTTTGATAAAGCTCTACAATGAGTGAAACATAGCTTGATAAAGCTCTACACAGTGAAACATAGCTTGGTAAAGCTCTACAATGAGTGAAACATAGCTTGATAAAGCTCTACAATGAGTGAAACATAGCTTGGTAAAGCTCTACACTGAGTGAAACATAGTTTGATAAAGCCCTACAATGAGTGAAACATAGCTTGATAAAGCTCTACACAGAGTGAAACATAGCTTGGTAAAGCTCTACACTGAGTGTAACATAGCTTGGTAAAGCTCTACACTGAGTGTAACATAGCTTGGTAAAGCTCTACACTGAGTGTAACATAGCTTGGTAAAGCTCTACACTGAGTGTAACATAGCTTGATAAAGCTCTACACTGAGTGTAACATAGCTTGGTAAAGCTCTACACTGAGTGTAACATAGCTTGGTAAAGCTCTACACTGAGTGTAACATAGCTTGGTAAAGCTCTACACTGAGTGAAACATAGCTTGGTAAAGCTCTACACTGAGTGTAACATAGCTTGGTAAAGCTCTACACTGAGTGAAACATAGCTTGGTAAAGCTCTACACTGAGTGTAACATAGCTTGGTAAAGCTCTACACTGAGTGTAACATAGCTTGATAAAGCTCTACACAGAGTGAAACATAGCTTGGTAAAGCTCTACACTGAGTGTAATATAGCTTGATAAAGCTCTACACAGAGTGAAACATAGCTTGGTAAAACTCTACAATGAGTGAAACATAGTTTGATAAAACTCTACAATGAGTGAAACATAGTTTGATAAAGCTCTACAATGAGTGAAACATAGTTTGATAAAGCTCTACAATGAGTGAAACATAACTTGGTAAAGCTCTACAATGAGTGAAACATAGCTTGATAAAGCTCTACAATGAGTGAAACATAGCTTGGTAAAGCTCTACACTGAGTGAAACATAGTTTGATAAAGCCCTACAATGAGTGAAACATAGCTTGATAAAGCTCTACACAGAGTGAAACATAGCTTGGTAAAGCTCTACAATGAGTGAAACATAGCTTGATAAAGCTCTACAATGAGTGAAACATAGCTTGATAAAGCTCTACACAGAGTGAAACAGCTTCATAATGCTCTACATTCCAGGTAAACAGGAACAATACAGGTGTCAGGAAACGGCACCCCCCCCCTCACGCTCTCCTCCGGCACACCGCCCCAGGATTCGTCCCGGGCACTTAGCTTGAGAACCCAGCTCTCTCTACCACCGAGGGGGTGGGGCAAAACATCGACCGGAAGTTTCTCCCAGCATCCCAGCCTTAGCTCATCTCAGACACAACAACGCTTCCTGTTGTGTCTGTTCTTTGGTCAACGGTCAACGGGAACAGCGCGTCCGCCCCTGTTGTGGGTGGCATCCTGGGGGAGGGGTTAAACAGGACCCTAGTGGAAATAAGTCACATCAAGTGGATTTATTAGGTATCCTGGCTTATGAACCCTCTGGGTTAGGTAGCCAAGAACACAGTAGATAATAGGTACCTTCTATCCCAAATTAGGAACCCAAGAATACAGTAAGTGATAGGTATCAGGTATCCCTCATAGGTACCTGCTATCCCAGACAGGTACTTACTATCCCTCATAGGTACCCGCTATCCCTCATAGATACCTGCTATCCCTCATAGGTACCTACGTTTCCTCATAGGTACCTGCTATCCCTCATAGGTACTTGCTATCCCTCATAGGTGCTTGCTATCCCTAATAGGTACATGCTATCCCTAATAGGTACTTGCTGTCCCAGGTTAGGAACCCAAAACCACAGTATGGGAAGGGTACTTACTATCCCAGTTCAATTAGCAGTAAATAGGTACCCTGAGTTTAATACCTGGCTGAGTGTGAGAAGGACCTGCTTAGCATGGGCCAGTAGGTCTGCTGCAGTGATCCACTTTTCTTAGGCTTCGACGTAACTAGTACATCTTGTACCAGCCTGTACTCACCTCATTGTGGTTGCAGGGGTCAAGTCATATCTCCTGGCCTCGCCTCTTCACTGGTCGCAAGTCACAGGGATGTTAGGGAGTATTTCTTTGGTCATAGAGTTGTCAGGAAGAAGCCGGTCCAGGAGCTATGACTCGATCATTGCAACCACAATCAGGTGTACATACACGTGTGCTTCTGGTGAGAGAGTAAAGTGTTGAATCTCACCTCTGGATCGTTCTCCAACAGCCATTTGTTCAACCAGGCTATGCACAAACCTACATATCTGCCAACACGTACATGCGCACATACTCAAATATGCGGACATACTTTATACACACACACACACACACGCCTAGCCGGGGCAGACTGGACACCTGGTCCAGCAACTGGCTCCTCGAATTTAACCCCGCCAAATGCAAAGTCATGAAGATCGGGGAAGGGCAAAGAAGACCGCAGACGGAGTATAGGCTAGGTGGCTAAAGACTGCAAACCTCACTTAAGGAGAAAGATCTTGGAGTGAGTATAACACCGAGCATGTCTCCGGAAGCACACATCAACCAGGTAACTGCTGCACCATATGGGCGCCTGGCAAACCTGAGAACAGCGTTCCGATACCTTAATAAGGAATCGTTCAAGACACTGTACACCGTGTACGTCAGGCCCATACTGGAGTATGGAGCACCTGTGTGGAACCCGCACTTGATCAAGCACGTCAGGAAATTAGAGAAAGTGCAAAGATTTGCGACAAGGTTAGTTCCAGAGCTAAGGGGAATGTCCTATGAAGAAAGGTTAAGGGAAATCGGCCTGACGACACTGGAGGACAGGAGGGTCAGGGGAGACATGATAACGACATATAAAATACTGTGCAGAATAGACAAGGTGGACAAAGACAGGAAGTTCCAGACATGGGACACAGAAACAAGAGGTCACAATTGGAAGTTGAAGACTCAGATGAGTCAAAGGAATGTTAGGAAGTATTTCTTCAGTCATAGAGTTGTCAGGCAGTGGAATAGCCTAGAAAGTGACGTAGTGGAGGCAGGAACTATACATAGTTTTAAGACGAGGTATGATAAAGCTCATGGAGCATGGAGAGGGAGGACCTAGTAGCAAACAGTGTAAAGGCAGGGCCAGGAGCTAAGACTCGACCCCTGCAACCACAAAAGCAGGAAGTGGGAGGTGCAAGTCAAAGCAGCAGAGGCCAGGATACAGAGTTTAGAAGAGGAACTGAAAAATCTGAAACAGCCTAAAGAGCTAAAGAACATTTTGGGATTGACAACAGAGACTGCTACCTCAGTCACAAATAAGGGGACTGTAGGAAAAGAAGGAGCAAAACTGCATGTAGAAGCTCAATCAGTGGAGACTGTAGAAAATGAAAGAGCTAAGCTATATGTGGAGGCCCTAACAGACCACAGCAGAGCCCAGGGAAAACCGAGAAGGGAAAAATGACAGGCCACTGAGCCCAAGTACATTAGCTAGTGAAACTGAAGAAAGGAAAGCTGAAATGGAGGAAATCAAATTGAATGAGGGGATACACAGGGATATGCAGTGGAAGAATGAAATGGTGAGGTCAGTCTTTGTGTATGGGCTCCAGGAAGTTGAAGGGAAAACATATGAAGCAAGAAAACAAGGGGAAAAAAGCAATTGAAAGCATCATGAAAGCAATAGGAGAAGACGACATGACCCAGCTGGAAAATTTTCGGAGAATAGGGGGGTTTGTAAAAAAAAAGAACCCAGCCAGTGAAAGTGACCTTCAAGGCAGAATCGACTCGGAACAGGATCCTGCAGGAGAAAGCACGATTAAGGGACATGCCGGCATACAGGAAGGTGTATCTCGACCGTGACAGAACACAAGCAGAAAGGCAGAAACTAAGAGAGATGGTACAAAGGCGAAAGGAGGAAAGAGAGGGGATGGAGAAGACAGACAGGAGATCCCAGACACAGGAAGATCAAATACAGCCTCCCTCACAACTTCCTATAGAAGCCTCCCAACCAGGTCAACCCCAGTGCAACCAAACACTCTAAACCAAAACACCCATGCCACATCCAATGCCCCCACCCACTGCATTACAAACTCCACCCCACAGCAACCACCCATAGTTCCTTATCAGGTCTCCCACTTCCCCAACCCCAATGCACCTCCCAGACCACAATCTTAGACAAGAAGTTGAAGGTGTGGTATACAAATGCAGATGGAATAACAAATAAGTATGAGGAGTGGCGCGAAAGAATCAAGGAGACATCCCCAGACATAATAGCACTCACAGAAACAAAACTCACCAGAATAATAACAGATTCAATCTTTCCATCCGGATATCAAATCCTCAGGAAAGACAGAGGGAGGAGAGGGGGAGGAGGAGTTGCACTGCTCATTAAAAACCAGTGGGGGTTTGAGAAAATGGAAGGAATGGACTGCACGGGCGAAAGGGACTACTTAGTAGGAACAATCCAGTCTGAGGGACATAAGGTGATAATTGCTGTAATGTACAACCCACCACAGAACTGCAGGAGGCCAAGAGAAGAATACGATGAGAGCAACAGAGCAATGGTCGACACACTAGCCGAGGTGGCCAGGAGAGCACACATGGGGGGAGCAAAGTTACTAGTTATGGGTGATTTCAATCACAAGGAGATTGACTGGGAAAACCTGGAGCCCCATGGGGGTCCCAAAACATGGAGAGCCAAGATGATGGATGTGGTACTGGAAAACCTCATGCATCAACATGTTAGAGACATTACCAGAGAGAGAGGAGAGGATTAACCAGCAAGACTGGACCTTGTATTCACCTTGAGTAGTTCTAACATCGAGGATATCATGTATGAAAGGCCCCTGGGAGCTAGTGATCATGTGGTTCTGTGCTTCGACTACATAGTTGAGCTCCAAGTGGAGAGAGCAGCAGGAATAGGGTGGGAAAAACCAAATTACAAAAGGGGGAACTACTCAGGCTTGAGGAACTTCTTTCAAGACATTCAGTGGGAGAGGGAACTGACAGGAAAACCAGTACAAGAAATGATGGACTATGTCACAACAAAATGCAAGGAGGCAGAGGAGAGGTTTGTTCCCAAGGGAAACAGAAATAATGGGAAGAACAGAACGAGTCCTTGGTTCACCCAAAGGTGTAGGGAGGCAAAAACTAGGTGTACTAGAGAATGGAAAAGGTACAGAAGACAGAGAACTCAGGAAAATAAAGAGATTAGCCGAAGAGCCAGAAACGAATATGCACAGATAAGAAGGGAGGCTCAGCGGCAATACGAAAATGACATAGCATCGAAAGTCAAGACTGACCCGAAGCTGTTGTACAGCCACAACAGGAGGAAAACAACAGTCAAGGACCAGGTAATCAGACTGAGGAAGGGTGATGGGGAATTCACAAGAAACGACCGGGAGGTATGTCAGGAGCTCAACACGAGATTTAAAGAAGTATTTACAGTGGAAACCAGTAGGACTCCAGGAAATCAGAGCAGGGGGGTGCACCAGCAAGTGCTGGATGAGGTACATATAACCAAGGAGGAGGTGAAGAAGCTGCTATGCGAACTTGACACCTCAAAGGCGGTGGGACCAGACAACATCTCTCCGTGGGTCCTTAAAGAGGGAGCAGAGATATTGTGTGTACCATTAACAAAGATCTTCAACACATCATTTGAAACTGGGCAACTCCCCGAGGTATGGAAGATGGCAAATGTAGTCCCAATTTTTAAAAAGGGAGACAGACATGAGGCACTAAACTACAGACCTGTATCACTAACGTGTATAGTATGCAAGGTCATGGAGAAGATCATCAGGAGGAGAGTGGTGGAGCACCTGGAAAGAAACAAGTGTATAATTGACAACCAGCATGGTTTCAGGGAGGGAAAATCCTGTGTCACAAACCTACTAGAGTTTTATGACAAGGTGACAGAAGTAAGACAAGAGAGAGAGGGGTGGATCGACTGCATTTTTTTGGACTGCAAGAAGGCCTTCGACACAGTTCCTCACAAGAGGTTACTGCAAAAGCTAGAGGATCAGGCACACATAACAGGAAAGGCACTGCAATGGATCAGAGAATACCTGACAGGGAGGCAACAACGAGTCATGGTACGTGACGAGGTGTCAGAGTGGGCGCCTGTGACAAGCGGGGTTCCACAGGGGTCAGTCCTAGGACCTGTGCTGTTCTTGGTATATGTGAATGACATAACGGAAGGGATAGACTCAGAAGTGTCCTGTTTGCGGATGATGTGAAGTTAATGAGAAGAATCAAATCGGATGAGGATCAGGCAGGACTACAAAGAGACCTGGACAGGCTACAAGCCTGGTCCAGCAACTGGCTCCTTGAGTTTAACCCTGCCAAATGCAAAGTCATGAAGATTGGGGAAGGGCAAAGAAGACCGCAGACACAATATAGTTTAGATGGCCAAAATCTGCAAACCTCACTCAAGGAAAAAGATCTGGGGGTGAGTATAACACCGAGCATATCTCCTGAGGCGCATATCAATCAGATAACTGCTGCAGCATACGGGCGCCTGGCAAACCTACGGATAGCGTTCCGATACCTCAGTAAGGATTCGTTTAAGACTCTGTATACCATTTACGTCAGGCCCATACTGGAGTATGCAGCACCAGTTTGGAATCCACACATAGTCAAGCACGTCAAGAAATTAGAGAAAGTGCAAAGGTTTGCAACAAGACTAGTCCCAGAGCTACGGAGATTGTCCGACGAAGAAAGGTTGAGGGAAATCGGCCTGACGACACTGGAGGCCAGGAGGGTCAGGGGAGACATGATAACGACATATAAAATACTGCGCGGAATAGACGAGGTGGACAAAGACGGGATGTTCCAGAGATGGGACACAGACACAAGAGGTCACAATTGGAAGTTGAAGACTCAGATGAATCAAAGGGATGTTAGGAAGTATTTCTTCAGTCATAGAGTAGTCAGGCCGTGGAATAGTCTAGAAAGTGACGTAGTGGAGGCGGGAACCATACATAGTTTTAAGGCGAGGTATGATAAAGCTCATGGAGCAGGGAGAGAGAGGACCTAGTAGCAATCAGTGAAGAGGCGGGGCCAGGAGCTATGAATCGACCCCTGCAACCACAAATAGGTGAGTACACACACTTACACATACCAGTTTAATATATCCTATGTTGGAAGTTGTGTGATGTGGTGTTGTGTGATGTGGTGTTGTGTGATGTGGTGTTGTGTGATGTGGTGTTGTGTGAGGTGGTGTTGTGTGAGGTAGTGTTGTGTGATGTGGTGTTGTGTGATGTGGTGTTGTGTGATGTGGTGTTGTGTGATGTGGTGTTGTGTGATGTGGTGTTGTGTGAGGTGGTGTTGTGTGATGTGGTGTTGTGTGATGTGGTGTTGTGTGATGTGGTGTTGTGTGATGTGGTGTTGTGTGATGTGGTGTTGTGTGAGGTGGTGTTGTGTGAGGTGGTGTTGTGTGATGTGGTGTTGTGTGATGTGGTGTTGTGTGATGTGGTGTTGTGTGATGTGGTGTTGTGTGATGTGGTGTTGTGTGAGGTGGTGTTGTGTGAGGTGGTGTTGTGTGATGTGGTGTTGTGTGATGTGGTGTTGTGTGATGTGGTGTTGTGTGATGTGGTGTTGTGTGATGTGGTGTTGTGTGATGTGGTGTTGTGTGATGTGGTGTTGTGTGATGTGGTGTTGTGTGATGTGGTGTTGTGTGATGTGGTGTTGTGTGATGTGGTGTTGTGTGATGTGGTGTTGTGTGATGTGGTGTTGTGTGATGTGGTGTTGTGTGATGTGGTGTTGTGTGATGTGGTGTTGTGTGATGTGGTGTTGTGTGATGTGGTGTTGTGTGAGGTGGTGTTGTGTGAGGTGGTGTTGTGTGATGTGGTGTTGTGTGATGTGGTGTTGTGTGATGTGGTGTTGTGTGATGTGGTGTTGTGTGATGTGGTGTTGTGTGATGTGGTGTTGTGTGATGTGGTGTTGTGTGATGTGGTGTTGTGTGATGTGGTGTTGTGTGATGTGGTGTTGTGTGATGTGGTGTTGTGTGATGTGGTGTTGTGTGATGTGGTGTTGTGTGATGTGGTGTTGTGTGATGTGGTGTTGTGTGAGGTGGTGTTGTGTGATGTGGTGTTGTGTGAGGTAGTGTTGTGTGATGTGGTGTTGTGTGATGTGGTGTTGTGTGATGTGGTGTTGTGTGATGTGGTGTTGTGTGATGTGGTGTTGTGTGATGTGGTGTTGTGTGAGGTAGTGTTGTGTGATGTGGTGTTGTGTGATGTGGTGTTGTGTGATGTGGTGTTGTGTGATGTGGTGTTGTGTGAGGTGGTGTTGTGTGATGTGGTGTTGTGTGATGTGGTGTTGTGTGATGTGGTGTTGTGTGAGGTGGTGTTGTGTGAGGTGGTGTTGTGTGAGGTGGTGTTGTGTGAGGTAGTGTTGTGTGAGGTAGTGTTGTGTGATGTGGTGTTGTGTGAGGTGGTGTTGTGTGATGTGGTGTTGTGTGATGTGGTGTTGTGTGATGTGGTGTTGTGTGAGGTGGTGTTGTGTGAGGTAGTGTTGTGTGAGGTAGTGTTGTGTGATGTGGTGTTGTGTGAGGTGGTGTTGTGTGATGTGGTGTTGTGTGAGGTAGTGTTGTGTGATGTGGTGTTGTGTGATGTGGTGTTGTGTGAGGTGGTGTTGTGTGATGTGGTGTTGTGTGATGTGGTGTTGTGTGATGTGGTGTTGTGTGATGTGGTGTTGTGTGATGTGGTGTTGTGTGAGGTGGTGTTGTGTGAGGTAGTGTTGTGTGAGGTAGTGTTGTGTGATGTGGTGTTGTGTGATGTGGTGTTGTGTGAGGTGGTGTTGTGTGATGTGGTGTTGTGTGAGAGTGTCGTGTTGTGTGAGGGTGTGGTGTTGTGTGTGGTGTTGTGTGAGGGTGTGGTGTTGTGTGAGGGTGTGGTGTTGTGTGAGGGTGTGGTGTTGTGTGAGGGTGTGGTGTTGTGTGAGGGTGTGGTGTTGTGTGAGGGTGTGGTGTTGTGTGAGGGTGTGGTGTTGTGTGAGGGTGTGGTGTTGTGTGAGGTAGTGTTGTGTGATGTGGTGTTGTGTGATGTGGTGTTGTGTGAGGTGGTGTTGTGTGATGTGGTGTTGTGTGAGGTAGTGTTGTGTGATGTGGTGTTGTGTGAGGTGGTGTTGTGTGAGGTGGTGTTGTGTGATGTGGTGTTGTGTGAGGTGGTGTTGTGTGAGGTGGTGTTGTGTGATGTGGTGTTGTGTGAGGTAGTGTTGTGTGATGTGGTGTTGTGTGATGTGGTGTTGTGTGAGGTGGTGTTGTGTGATGTGGTGTTGTGTGAGGTAGTGTTGTGTGATGTGGTGTTGTGTGAGGTGGTGTTGTGTGAGGTGGTGTTGTGTGATGTGGTGTTGTGTGAGGTGGTGTTGTGTGAGGTGGTGTTGTGTGATGTGGTGTTGTGTGAGGTAGTGTTGTGTGAGGTGGTGTTGTGTGAGGTGGTGTTGTGTGATGTGGTGTTGTGTGAGGTGGTGTTGTGTGAGGTGGTGTTGTGTGATGTGGTGTTGTGTGAGGTGGTGTTGTGTGATGTGGTGTTGTGTGAGGTGGTGTTGTGTGATGTGGTGTTGTGTGATGTGGTGTTGTGTGAGGTAGTGTTGTGTGATGTGGTGTTGTGTGATGTGGTGTTGTGTGATGTGGTGTTGTGTGAGGTGGTGTTGTGTGAGGTAGTGTTGTGTGATGTGGTGTTGTGTGAGGTGGTGTTGTGTGAGGTGGTGTTGTGTGATGTGGTGTTGTGTAAGGTGGTGTTGTGTGATGTGGTGTTGTGTGAGGTGGTGTTGTGTGATGTGGTGTTGTGTGAGGTGGTGTTGTGTGATGTGGTGTTGTGTGATGTGGTGTTGTGTGAGGTAGTGTTGTGTGATGTGGTGTTGTGTGAGGTGGTGTTGTGTGATGTGGTGTTGTGTGAGGTGGTGTTGTGTGAGGTGGTGTTGTGTGATGTGGTGTTGTGTGAGGTGGTGTTGTGTGATGTGGTGTTGTGTGATGTGGTGTTGTGTGATGTGGTGTTGTGTGAGGTGGTGTTGTGTGATGTGGTGTTGTGTGAGGTGGTGTTGTGTGATGTGGTGTTGTGTGAGGTGGTGTTGTGTGATGTGGTGTTGTGTGAGGTGGTGTTGTGTGATGTGGTGTTGTGTGAGGTGGTGTTGTGTGAGGTGGTGTTGTGTTAGGTGGTGTTGTGTGAGGTAGTGTTGTGTGAGGTAGTGTTGTGTGAGGTGGTGTTGTGTGAGGTGGTGTTGTGTGAGGTAGTGTTGTGTGAGGTGGTGTTGTGTTAGGTGGTGTTGTGTGAGGTAGTGTTGTGTGAGGTGGTGTTGTGTGAGGTGGTGTTGTGTGAGGTGGTGGTGTGTGAGGTAGTGTTGTGTGAGGTGGTGTTGTGTTAGGTGGTGTTGTGTGAGGTAGTGTTGTGTTAGGTGGTGTTGTGTGAGGTAGTGTTGTGTGAAGTGGTGTTGTGTGAGGTGGTGTTGTGTGAGGTGGTGTTGTGTGAGGTAGTGTTGTGTGAGGTGGTGTTGTGTTAGGTGGTGTTGTGTGAGGTAGTGTTGTGTTAGGTGGTGTTGTGTGAGGTAGTGTTGTGTGAAGTGGTGTTGTGTGAGGTGTTGTGTGAGGTGGTGTTGTGTGTGGTAGTGTTGTGTGAGGTAGTGTTGTGTGAGGTGGTGTTGTGTGAAGTGGTGTTGTGTGAGGTGTTGTGTGAGGTGGTGTTGTGTGTGGTAGTGTTGTGTGAGGTGGTGTTGTGTGAGGTAGTGTTGTGTGAGGTGGTGTTGTGTTAGGTGGTGTTGTGTGAGGTAGTGTTGTTTGAGGTGTTGTGTGAGGTGGTGTTGTGTGTGGTAGTGTTGTCTGAGGTGGTGTTGTGTGAGGTGGTGTTGTGTGAGGTAGTGTTCTGTGAGGTGGTGTGAATATGATTCATCCGGCTGTGAGAATGAATCATCCGGCTGTGAGAATGGAGTATCCGACTGTGAAAATAAATCATCCGGCTGTGAGAATGAAGCATCTGGCTGTGAGAATGAAAGATCCGGCTGTGAGAATGAGTCATCCGGCTGTGAGAATGAGGTATCCGGGCTGTGAAATTGAAATACGAGTAACTGCAAGCTGTGGAATGGGGTCGTACTCTGTCGCGCTGTCAATATCCTCCGTCACTGCTTCTCGCAATTCTCCGTCACTACTTTACGACTACTGGGAATAACTTCTGGTCGCAAGCTAAGCTCCTGTCGTCACGAATTTAGAGTCGTATATTAGAGTAATGGTCGTTATGAATGTCGGAGAGTGTCACCGAGCTGGGTGGACATGCCTAGGGTTCGATACGGTGCAAGTTTCAGTTGCCCTATACACCACAACAGGAAGATGGTGGACCTGCTTAGGGTTCGATACGGTGCAAGTTTCAGTTGCTCTATACACCACAACAGGAAGATAGTGGACCTGCCTGGACTCATTACTCTCCAGTATACACTCCCACCGCAGGATATAAACACCGAAAAGTGTATATATCTCAATGTATATGCAATGAGAGTTTACATTAATCCCTAATTTAGGTAATGAAGCATTCTTGATTGTGCATAGGTGATATGCAACCTTAATGACCCTCGTGTAGTAGATAGACTTTAAATCCTATTAACCAACCAATTAACCACTCAGCCAATAATAATAATAATAATAATAATAATAATGATAATAATAATAACTATACATGTGTCTGATTTATACCGAAATATATACATTTATACCGAGATATGTACAACTGTAAATATACGGAATATATACACACCTATCAATGAATATACACCAAGATATATACACCTCGGTGTATATACTATGTGTGTATGCCTTACCATGACAACAAGTATATACAAAATAGTAACATATATTTATTCAGAACCTGTACTAATGCATTCCTTCTGTCACCACTATATTTCAGATTTTGTGGTGATAAAATATTGTAGAAGGGCGATGGGGAGCCACCTGGAGACGGACAAACTTGTATATTAGACCTTCATTTGTGGTCCTCTTCACAGGTGGAGAATGCTAGAGGTGAGTAATTGGTTATTGAGAAGTAATGTAAGAAGGGATGTTACGCCCTCTGTATAGGTTTAAGACACACACACACACACACACACACACACACACACACACACACACACACACACACACACACACACACACACACACACACACACCTGTAAATGTATTAAATGTGTGTGTGTGTGTGTGTGTGTGTGTGTGTGTGTGGAGCTTTAGCAAGTCACCACTTGATAAAGCTCTACACAGAGCGAAACGTCTTTTTCAAAGCTCTGCATCTTATATCTCTGTCTTTATCACTGTCACCACTACACACCACTTACCAGGTGTCAGAGATCTGAACATATAACACTGTTGAAGAACATAATTGTTCTTCTTGACAACAGTTTCACCCACAAATTTCTTCACTGGACGAAATTCTGTGCAGAAGATCAGGTAGAAACATAACAGTCGAGGACTAGAACTGAGTATACTACAAACTCTAATCATACAATAGAGTGGAAAAGTAATGTGAGGGACCTGGGAGTGGTAATGTCTGAGGATCTCACTTTCAAAGATCACAAAAGTGGTACTATCACATCAGCGAGGAAAATGATAGGATGGATAATGAGAACGTTCAAAACAAGATATGCCAAGCCAGTGATGATCCTTTTTAAATCACCTGTTCTCTCCAGGCTGGAATACTGCTGTACATTAACATCTCCACTCAAAGCAGGTGAAATCGCAGATATAGAGAGTGTACAGAGATCCTTTACTGCACGTATAAGTTCTGTCAAGCACCTTAACTACTGGGAACGCTTGGAAGCACTTGGCTTGTACTCACTGGAACGCAGGAGGGAGAGATATATCATAATCTACACTTTGAAAATCCTAGAAGGAATGGTCCCTAATCTGCACACAGAAATCACTCCCTACGAAAGTAAAAGACTGTGCAGGCGATGCAAAATACCCCCAGTGAAAAACAGATGCACCATTTGTACACTAAGAGAAAACACAATAAGTGTCCGGGGCCCAAGACTGTTCAACAGTCTCCCACCATGCATAAGAGGAATTACCAATAGACCCCTGGCTGCCTTCAAGAGGGAGCTGCACAGAGACTTAAAGTCGGTGCCGGATCAGCCGGGCTGTGGTTCGTATGTTGGACTACGTGCGGTCAGCAATATCAGCCTGGTTAATCAGGCCTTGATCCATCGGGAGGCCTGGTCGTGGACCGCGCCGCGGCGGCATTGACCCCCGAAATACCCTACAGGTAGACTCCTGGCAGATAGGAGTGGAACAGTTGAACAATGATGACTGTCATAATACTGGTGGCAAATGCTGAACAAGCCGGCTACTGAAAATACTGTTTTAATAAGATTACTATGCGTCTGGAAAATGTATACTGTATATACAGTACTGGAGGACTTAGTTACATACAGGTGGTTGAAGGAGAAACTGTATCAAATAGTTCCTACAGGGTTCAACTCACTCCTCTCTTTTCCTGCTCCCACGTGAGACTCACTAATGTTAATCACTCGTCCCATCATATTACTAACCATATCACTCACCACCATTCACCACACCATTACACACCACACTATCATCCCTTGCATGGTGCAGTGAGGCACCACGTCACTGCAGGAAGCAAGCAGAGCTCTGCGACGTCGATTGCTTTGTACGATCACTCAGTGACCAATTGCTGTAGATAATGACTGAGTGTCAATGTCGAGTGACAAATAGTGACTT
Organism: Cherax quadricarinatus; assembly: GCF_038502225.1. Classification (NCBI taxonomy): domain Eukaryota; kingdom Metazoa; phylum Arthropoda; class Malacostraca; order Decapoda; family Parastacidae; genus Cherax; species Cherax quadricarinatus. The sequence goes on from NC_091376.1 coordinate 13,789,569, forward strand.
ATAGCGTGGTACCACAAGGCACAGGTATTGCCTTACATCGTAAATGTTAACATAGGCTTTACGAAGTGTAATTAGGATGCAGAAAAACCAAAGGGAACTTGGATACCAAAAATATTAATGATCAAGGCACTTGTAATCCCACCGCTGACACCAGATATCAACACTATTTTGTCGGGCTGTTCAACGCTGAAGATACTGTTCCGTTACTGATTTCATATCATTCATTTAGAAACAGAGCAAACGGAGTATCAAGGAAACATCCTCACATGAACATGTTTATACTAACATAAAAGTTAGAAGGATTAAAGACTTGTTGAAGTTAGAGCGGCCTAGAGGAATGTACTGAAGATCTGAGACGTTAATTGCAGAATGATTTGAAATGGGGACCATGAACTACATACCTAAGTGGTGATACCCAAGATATGATACCAAAGTGATGGTACACGAGTGATGGTACCCTACCACTTCCACCATCACCACCACTACCACCACCACCACCACCACCACTACCACCACTACCACCACCACCACTGCCTCCGCCTGGTTCCAAGAATCTGCACAACCCATTACTTCATCGGATCTTCAGAGTTCCGTAACATCTTTCATCTTCCCCAGGTACACCAGTGTTGTTATTGTCTCTTGTTCTTCACCTCTGAACACTACCAAGAAAAGTGAACATGTTATTTCTAGCCTTGGATCTTTGCAATGTTATCCTCAACATCTGCAACACAATAGTCGAACCTTGGAATGTAAAAGTACTGTGTCCCACTGGAAGTACTCTGTCCCACTGGAAGTACTCTGTCCCACTGGAAGTACTTTGTCCCACTGGAAGTACTCTGTCCCACTGGAAGTACTCTGTCCCACTGGAAGTAAGTACTCTGTCCCACTGGAAGTAAGTACTCTGTCCCACTGGAAGTAAGTACTCTGTCCCACTGGAAGTAAGTACTCTGTCCCACTGGAAGTAAGTATTCTGTCCCACTGGGAGTGTGTAAGTACTCTGTCCCACTGGAAGTAAGTACTCTGTCCCACTGGAAGTAAGTACTCTGTCCCACTGGAAGTAAGTACTCTATCCCACTGGAAGTGTGTAAGTACTCTGTACCACCGGAAGAAGCCTTGAGTACTGATATCAGTTACTTACAAGAGGGTTGATATCAGTTTCTGTTTCCCTTAAGGTTGTTAATATGCAATTCCTGGGCCTTTTGAGGATGCTAAGCTACAAGTGTAAAGCTTCTTGTGTTGAGCTAAAGCTCCCAAACCTCCTCAAAGTGATATACCTCCTAATTTTCTTGAGGAAGCTGAGCTACAGCTCCTGCGCCATTTGTGCGTCTTCCAGGTAGAGGGGGTTAGGGTGATAGAATAAAGGGATACCTTTTTTAAATTGCACATAGCAAATCTATCTCCTTATATTAGCAAATACGCTCTATCCTTGGCCAAAAGCTCCAGCTGTGGGTCATCATCTGACTAAGACCCGCGTCAGGAAACACTTCTGTTTCCTGACGAACCTTACGTAGCCTAACCTTAACCATCTGTATAAACCATACCACGGGTGGGGGTTAGAACCCGCGGTCAGAGAATCATAAAACTCCAGACCGTCGCGTTAGCCACTGGACCAGCTAGCTACAATAAGATTAGTCCAACTAGGTATATTTCTACACCATAGGAAGGGTTCTAACCCCACCCGTGGTATGGTTTGTTGACAGTCGTGTCATTATGATATAATGAGTCAACTATCTGTATTGTGTAACTATCTGTATGTCTGTAAAAGCAATGTATGTCGTAGTTTTATATTTCAGTTTTATAGTCAGACACTGTCGTATATCCAGAATTCAGAAATGAGCAGTACAGAGAATTTTATTTGCCAGAGTCTGGCAGTCTTCAAGCTGGCACTGGACAAGCACCTAAAGTCGGTGCCTGACCAGCCGGGCTGTGGCTCGTACGTTGGTTTGCGTGCAGCCAGCAGTAACAGCCTGGTTGATCAGGCTCTGATCCACCAGGAGGCCTGGTCACAGACCGGGCCGCGGGGGCGGTGACCCCCGGAACTCTCTCCAGGTAAACTCCAGAGTTCTAGCTTATGATAGTCTAAGCTAGATCTAGCATTGACTTGTGCTAAATATACTTGTGCTGTTTAAAAACACCAGGAATCTTCTCTAGTCTTGTACAAGTATGTAGATGATGATTGAGACACACCTGCAATACCTGGGAATTTTTATTCTGAAGACGTTTCGCCCATCCAGTGGCTTTACCAGTACAGTTCAGGAACCAACACAGAAGACTGAAGATATATGAAGTATTACCATCAGTAATATTCCTGGTAACCCCTGGTATTACCATCAGTAATATTCCTGGTCACCCCTGGTATTACCATCAGTAATATTCCTGGTAACCCTGGTATTACCATCAGTAATATTCCTGGTAACCCCTGGTATTACCATCAGTAATATTCCTGGTAACCCTGGTATTACCATCTGGTAACCCCTGGTATTACCATCAGTAATATTCCTGGTAGTAATATTCCTGGTATCCCCTGTTATTACCATCAGTAATATTCCTGGTAACCCCTGGTATTACCACCAGTAATATTCCTG
>NC_091376.1:13797153-13927153 GCF_038502225.1 Cherax quadricarinatus
TCTCTCTCTCCCTCTCTCTCTCTCTCTCTCTATCCTCCCTCCTTCTCTTCTCCCTCCTTCTCCCATATTCTCTTCTCCTTCCTCCTCCTAATAGGGAAATGATAGGATGGATAATGAGAACCTTCAAAACAAGGGATGGATAACAAGAACCTTCAAAACTAGAGATGGATAATGAGAACCTTCAAAACTAGAGATGGATAACGAGAACCTTTAAAACCACTGATGGATAATTAAAATCTTTAAAACTAGAGATGGTTAATGAGAACCTTCAAAGCTAGAGATAAACAATGAGAACCTTAAAACTTAGGGATGGATAACAAGACTCTTCAAAATAAGGGATAGATAATGAGAACCTTCAAAACTAAGGATGCCAACCCAATGATGATTCTCTTCAAATCACTTGTTCTCTCTAGACTCTAGTATTGCTGAAGAATTGAGACACTTATGCAACATACAGGAATCTTTACTGAATCTTAATCTTCAATAAAGATTTCCATATGTCGCATAAGTGTCTCATTTCTTCAACTTGTCAGTTTTCAAAACCATTCATCACATCTGAAGTACTGCTGTACACTAACGGCCCCTTTCAAAGCAGGCGAAATTGCAAACCTGGAGAATATACAGAATATAGAGAGAGCCAGTGGAAGAGTGTGTGATGCAGCAGTGTTATACAGGGACACATGTGGGCGGGGCCTGCTAATGAGAGTAGGTCATGAATTAATATGGCTGACAGTAGGTCTGCTGGTCTATGGATCACAGGTCTGCTGGACCATGCTACACAGGTCTGCTGGTCCATGCTGCACATGTCTACTGGTTCATGCTACACAGGTCTGCAGGTCCATGCTACACAGGTCTGCTGGACCATGCTACACAGGTCTGCTGGACCATGCTACACAGGTCTGCTGGACCATGCTACACAGGTCTTCTGAACCATGCTACACAGGTCTGCTGGTACATGCTACACAGGTCTGCTGGTCCATACTGCACACATCTGCTGGAGCATGCTACACAGGTCTGCTGGAGCATGCTACACAGGTCTGCTGGAGCATGCTACACAGGTCTGCTGGAGCATGCTACACAGGTCTGCTGGAACATGCTACACAGGTCTGCTGGAACATGCTACACAGGTCTGCTGGAGCATGCTACACAGGTCTGCTGGACCATGCTACGTAGGTCTGCTGGACCATGCTACACAGGTCTGCTGGTACATGCTACACAGGTCTGCTGGTCCATACTGCACACGTCTGCTGCACCATGCTCCACAGGTCTGCTGTCCCCTATGCTAAACCTGTAGAGGACACATGGCACCTAGACAATACACAAATAACCCGCACATAAAAGAGAGAAGCTTACGACGACGTTTCGGTCCGACTTGGACCATTGACAAAGTCGGACCGAAACGTCGTCGTAAGCTTCTCTCTTTTATGTGCGGGTTATTTGTGTATCGTTCCAGTCACGGTATTGTGCCTTCTTTTGTTATTTATGCACCTAGACAAGATTACAGTTTATGGAATGGGGGAGCGCTAAACCTGTAGGGATTATTCAGCACCTGGGAGGGATAAATAGAAGGCATTCAAGCTCAGTTCAGGGAACTGGAGCACAGATCCAATTCTCTAGATCAAGAGCCCTCACCAGCATCAAGGAATCTCCCTTGAGTGGGCATCTAGACAAATGGGATGCAATCAGGTGTGATCCAAAGAGCTGATCAGGTCCAATTCCTTGGATGAAGAGCTCCTCACTGGCATCAAGGAGCCTCCCTCGAGGATTATTATAATCAAATCAAGCGCTTAACCCATAAGAATCCTACAGCGCTGTAGGGAGGATTATGTTAATGTAAAATACGAAAGGTACAAGAGTGAGTGAGAGGGGAGAGCAAAGTTAAGGAGGTTAGTGGGAGTGGGTGTTAATCCAGGTGAAAATGAAATCAGTTTTGAAATCAAAGTTAATGTAATAGGTTAGCCTTAATTAAAAAGCCAAAAGGGAGTGTCTGTGTCAAAAGGTAGGGCTTTCAGTGAGGTAATCAGTAAGAGAGTGTCGGAGGGCTTCAAACTTGTGAAGTGGATCCTGCATACACTCTGAAAAAGAGGACACGTCCCTGCAGGATAATTTCTGCTGCAGAATTGGTCTCAGTTATCAATACATTGTAGTGTAATGTTCTTTCAATGCTTTTCCAATCAGCAATTAATACTAATTACTAAAATAAAATGGTAAAGGAAGTGACGTAAAAGCAAATGTGCAAGACTAGATGATTATTATTAACATGAGGAAGCATTAAACCTGTAGGGGTCATACTATTTTCCCTGGGGAAATGGTAGGTACTGTATAATTGTGAAGGGAAAAGCCCTTACTAAGTGGGAGTTATGATTGTTAAGACAGCCAGGAACCATTAGCGTGTTACTGCCCGCACTACCACCTAGCGAGCTGAGGCTAAACTTCAGTTCCTCAGGTCTGATTTGCTTTAATTTCTATTCCTGGTAGCATTAACCTTACCTAGTGTGGGTTGAAGTTTGGAGAATCACTTCACCTCTATTCTTCTCCTGACCAGCTCTGCTACTGGCCTGGTCAACCAGGGTAGATGCTAGTATTTGGAGCAAGATCCCTGTCACAGGACATTTTGGGACATAACGACTCATCATCTCTGAAATCCGAAATGCAGTACTGCGACCAAGTATTGACAGGATTTCCAGAACATCAGACAAACACTGCTACCCAGGATAACCAACACCATTTCTTCTAAAACATCACAGAAGACCATCCTGGACATAAGATACTCCTGTCTCAACATCACACTGGAACCACAGCGGTCAATTTTATTTTACTTAATTTTCATTAAAATCCTTAGAAAATTATCTTAGTTATTATTTATTTTTCCATTCTTTTACTTAGGGGGAAGGCATTCCATTGACAATAATGAAAAAATTATGGAGGATAGCTCACATTCCTTAGATCAAGAACTTCACTGGCATCAAGGCATTGCCTTGAAGGCTACAAGGAGAGATTCATACACAACAACAAAGTTGAAAGAATTTTATTAGTTTTAAATTGTTTATACACAACAGAGATGACAATACTGAGCATAGTCACCATGAACAAAAGCATGTATGCCACAAAATAAATTCTCACGACTATCTTTTTTCAAACATTATTTACACAAAGGAAGGGTGAAGATATGTTGCAGTTGTAATAGGTGTGTACAGGACTTATATATAAGGTCTGCTACTATCCACAGTTTCAGTATCCAGGGCAGGTCCTTGGAATGTATCCCCCGTGGGTATGTGGGGGGGGGACTACTGTACTACATTATCTGTGTGCTTCACAAAAGAAATAAATCTATTATTATTATTTCTGTTAGTGGTTCATTATTAATTAATTCAGTAAAGTAGTTGAAAACAATATAATATTCCAGTAAACTGTTGACTAAACATATTGAAACATCTATTAAAAATATGCATAAATTTACTTATGCTCTAACAAGGTATTTGTCATTAATTGTCCTTGTTTTTCTGTCATGACCCCAGTCACATAAAAACTCATTGTATGCTCCAAGCCTTTGTAGATTTTCAAAAACTCTGATGTATATGAACTTGAAAAAATTTAATAGCTCACAAATAGAAAAGACTGTATGTACATCACTACTGGAAAATGTGTAACCTTATTTGACCTCTCTATTATTTCCTATTGTTTTTCATCATTTATTAGCCTGAACTCTGTTTGTATTTTATCTTCCCTACATGTCAAAATTGTTTTGCTACTTTTAAGATATTTCTTTCAGTGTTTTGTAAGCTTTAATTAATTTTCTCCGTATTTAATGATAACCTGTTTACTCTCTGGTAATCAAACCATGGAACAGAAAGGGTTTGAACCCAAGGCAATTGAATCCTCTTTATGAGGTATAGAAATATACCTAACTGGATGAATCTTATTAAGCCAACTGGCTGAGTGGCTTATGCACTGGCCTGGAATTTTAGGACTCACTCGCCATGGGTTCAAATTCCAACCTGTTCCGTGGCTTGTTTGCCATCGTGTTATTACAATTTTGTGAGTCACTTTCTGGTAATGGCTGGTATCTTAACAAGTTGTTTCAGTATTTTAACAATTCCACCTTAATCTGAATGCTGAGAAATTGAAATATTATTAATAATTAACATAGCATGAATTACACATCTTGTAATAAAGTTGGTAGAATTACCGACAATATGTAAAGTAAAAGGACACAAGTGCAACTAATGTGACATTTTATTGTGGCAACGTTTCACTCTCCAGGAGCTTTATCAAGCCATTTATCAATGGCTTGATAAAGCTCCTGGAGAGCAAAACGTTGCCACAATAAAATGTCACATTAGTTTCACTTGTGTCCTTTTACTTTACAATTACACATCTACAATATTGTACACATCTACAATATTGTATGATTATAATTTTTTAAACTCAATGGCTGTCTCCTGCCAAGGCAGGGTGACCCAAAGAAGAAAACACATTCACCATCATTCCTTCAGCTGTCTACTGACAATTAAATAGTAGCAAGGGGTTCATTATCTACTTTAAAGCTCTGATAGCATCTTGATTATGTTGCAGAGCACAATGGTGGAATGCTACACCGATGAAAAGAGAGATGGCCACATATCTTCTGATACTGCTGTCAAGGGAAAAATATAATTCTTGCGCATCTCTCTCGAGTGACAGGAGCGGAAGCCAATCAATCACTTGTCTACCTTCCATTAACCTGTCAGCCAATTTGAGGTTAGAGGCTCTCTCTCCAGCAACCTGTATAATGAAGAATTAATAAAAGATTTAATTGAGAAAGTATTGGAAACATCAGGATGTGTTTCCTTAAGATACCTGCTGTCCATGTTAACCTATCAGTAAAATAGGTACCTGGGTGTTAGTCGACTGGTGTGGGTCACATCCGGGGAACAAAACTTACTTAATTTGCCCAAAATGCTCTGAATAACAAAGTGCTTTCTATATAGCAGTATGTCACTGATGTCAGCTAGCCTTGTATACATTGTACATGTACTTGTAGAAATAAAGATTATTATTATTATTATTATTACCAGGTATTATACTGCTGAAAATTGCTAAAAGCTCATTTTCCTGAAACTTGCATAGAAACAGAGGTAACTGCATGTGCTTGAACAAATGACTCACTTGGTGTTTATAACACATGTTCAGGGATACCATTCTTCCTGGTGTCAGGAATACCATTCTTCCTGGTGTCAGGAATACCATTCTTCCTGGTGTCAGGAATACCATTCTTCCTGGTGTCAGGTGTTCCATTCTTCCTGGTGTCAGGAATACCATTCTTTCTGGTGTCAGGAATACCATTCTTCCTGGTGTCAGGTGTTCCATTCTTCCTGGTGTCAGGAATACCATTCTTCCTGGTGTCAGGAATACCATTCTTCCTGGTGTCAGGAATACCATTCTTCCTGGTGTCAGGTGTTCCATTCTTCCTGGTGTCAGGAATACCATTCTTCCTGGTGTCAGGTGTTCCATTCTTCCTGGTGTCAGGAATACCATTCTTCCTGGTGTCAGGAATACCATTCTTCCTGGTGTCAGGTGTTCCATTCTTCCTGGTGTCAGGAATACCATTCTTCCTGGTGTCAGGTGTTCCATTCTTCCTGGTGTCAGGAATACCATTCTTCCTGGTGTCAGGAATACCATTCTTCCTTGTGTCAGGAATACCATTCTTCCTGGTGTCGGGAATACCATTCTTCCTGGTGTCAGGAATACCATTCTTCCTGGTGTCAGGAATACCATTCTTCCTGGTGTCAGGAATACCATTCTTCCTGGTGTCAGGAATACCATTCTTCCTGGTGTCAGGAATACCATTCTTCCTGGTGTCAGGAATACCATTCTTCCTGGTGTCAGGAATACCATTCTTCCTGGTGTCAGGTGTTCCATTCTTCCTGGTGTCAGGAATACCATTCTTCCTGGTGTCAGGTGTTCCATTCTTCCTGGTGTCAGGGATCCCAGTCTTCCTGGTGTCAGGGATCCCATTCTTCCTAGTATCAGGGATACCATTCTTTCTGGTGTCAGGGATCCCATTCTTCCTAGTATCAGGGATCCCATTTTTCCTGGTTTCAGTGATCCCATTCTTCCTAGTATCAGGGATACCATTCTTTCTGGTGTCAGGGATCCCATTCTTCCTAGTATCAGGGATCCCATTTTTCCTGGTTTCATTGATCCCATTCTTCCTAGTTTTAGAGATCCCATTCTTCTTGGTTTCTGAGATCTCATTCTTCCTGGTTTCAGGTTTTTTTCAGAGCCCTGCCCTGTGTCCCACTATGTTCTACATGTAAAACTGTGTTATCTGCGTGACCTCATTGCTGTAATCAAAAATTACTCTGATTTCATGGAGTGATAGGCCTCCCAAGAACTTTCATTAGGTGTCCGAGCTTTTGGTTTAAAATGGAAAACAATGGTGTCCCTATACATGATATGCAATGAATAAACAGAAAGAGTGATGGGGGGCACAAATCACAGCCCGTAAATTGACAGTCCGACGCTCTACTATCTTCACAACCAAGCTTACAAGGGGAAGGAGATGAAATTAGTACTTACAGTACTACATTCCGTCAGAGGTACCGTCTGTAACCCAACTGAACTCTGACGGAATATGGTAATTACTAGTTCCGACTCCTTCCTCTTGTAAGCCTGGTGGTGGAAGTAGAGCATCAGACTGTTAATTTACAGGCCACAGTTTGTGCCTCTCCCATCCATCTTTCTGCTTATTCACTGACAGTTGCTTATTACAACTTAATCTGTGTTCATGATGTAATGTTTATTGCCCTTGTAGTCTAAAGTTAGGCATAAGCTTGCTTAAAATGCTCTACATAACCATGGGCTTTCTGCTTGCAATCAAATATCACCCATTTCTGAATAAACATTGGATCATGTGAAAATAAACTTTGACTATACATTATCCAAATCATTTTATAAATCAAAGTTACAAAAAACTTACATTAAGCTTAAATAATTTGTTGACCAAAGCCTCCTGCACATATATTAGACGGTCAGCTTTACTGTCATGTCTGAAGTTCAACATGGCTGTTAATATCCCTTTCATCTGTCAAGAAAAAGAAGAGAAGTCCTTATGATTATTATTATTTATTATATTTATGGGGAAGTGCCAAACCTGTAGGGGTAATGCATCCCCTGAGAAATAAGTGGGGTATACCTTCATACATGTGATGAGTTTCGAGAGTCTTGTCTGGTGCTACCCTGGTCAACTAGGCTGTTGCTGCTCATGGCCCACTGCCCCACATATCCATCACAATCTGCTTGATCTGGCACCTGCTGAAGATACTTGTCCAATTTCCTCTTGAAAACTTCTACACTTGTTCCAGCAGTACAGCCTCTAATCACCTAACGACTGAGTTCCATTCCTAAGACCACGTCGCTAAACAAATTCGTTGCTAAGTGAGAAGCATACTATAATGGTAGTGAGTTTGTGTCAACCATCTTTGATATTGTTTTAATGTCACCTTTGTACCATTTATAACATTTCTGGTATATTTTTAATATACAATACAGTACTGTATTGTATATTTCAATATAAAATACAGTAGTGTATTGTATATTGAATTAAGCAGAATAGAGGAAATCAGTTCTAATATACATTATTTAGGTATGAATACTGGTCAGAGAGCCTGTTGTAAGTCCAAGGCATTGGTAAATGAGTACGTTGCTAAGTGAGGAGAGGCTGTACTTCTGATATCTTCTGGTAAGATGTTGAATAATCTGGGGCCACGAATGTTGCTACAGGGTTCCGTTATTGTGCCCACCGCACTCCTGCTTGTCACTGGGTTTATTTTATTTTTGGTAATCAGGTTTGATACAAGGAAAGGGAAGGGAGCCCAAAGTTATGAGATTGAGAACCCTCTCACCAGCATCAAAGCATCCTCCTTAGAAGGTATGAGGTCTTGTGGAAGTATTAAATTTTGAAATATTAAATACAGGAGGGCCCCATTCACACAGTTCTAAATATAGCACTGGTCTTCCCCTTACACAACCGCTGTACGGTGCAGTGGTAAAAACACTGAATATAATGAACAACAGCTCAATTGAAAGCCAACAAAAACGTGGAACACCGAAAACAGGTGCTTTATACGTGGGGCTCCCTGAATTAATTCTTTGTTTGTTTACTCATTCATTCATTTGTACACTCTTTCTTTTTCTCACCTCTTCAGTCTTTCCTTTACAATACTTTCACATGTAATTATATTCATCCAATTAATTTTCATTTCATAATGCCAACATACAAACAATGGAAAATAATCTGAACAAAGTTATTGACCCTACAAATATGACTTATCAGTATAAGAAAAGACTGAAGACTAATGAAAAAAGAGTTTTTTTTTTTTTAAGATTATTATACAGAACTATTACTGTGCATAAAATCAAATGAGAAAGGTAAGAGTTACTGTACACATTTTGATACTTGATTTCCTAGCTTGAAAACTTCCTAGATTGAAAATTTTCTAGTTTGAAAACTTCTTACCTTGAAATTCCTATTTGAAAACTTCTTGGTTTGATATTCCTAGTTTGGAAATCCGAGTGTGAAAATTTCCTAGTTTGAAATTCCTAGTTTGAAAACTTCTTAGTCTGAAATTCCTATTCCTATATTGTGTACAGTATAAGACTGAGCATACATTTTTTAACAAGTATCTAAAGCACATGCAAAGGAATTTCACATTGTGGTTTGCTTCAGGAAAGTTATCACTGTCCGCTAATCTGGCAAATACTCTCTCAGCCGAGTATGCTAGCAACTTAACACATAATTTTTACAGTGGTGAACTGTACATATATAACTATGAATGAATAAAATACTGGATGGGAATGTGAACTGTGCTCTTAGTGCATACCAGGCCTAATGGCAGGTACAGGCAGGCCCTGAGGTGCAGAGAGGTGCACCTCTCCTTCCGACAGTATTTAAGTCTCCGTACTGTCACTTGATCTTCAGACAGTTCCTGACTATGGAACTGAACTTCTCCAGGCTGAGGGACTGACAACCTCATATTCTATGACTTCAAGGGTGATGGACTGATTACATCGTCTTCACATCTCTACTGTTCCTGCCTACTTTCTGTATTCGACTGAAGAAGCCTACTGTGTAGGCGAAACGTTTCGGAATAAAGTTGCCTAACTGTTGCCTATGTGTCTTACCTACCAACCTGTCGGTATTGTATACCATTTTGATGCTCAACCTTTATATTATAATAATAAGGTAAAAGGACCCCAATGGAAATAAGTCACTCTGACTTTTTTGGGTTATCCCAGGTTCTCTACACATATGCTGCTATGTATGATAATTCTATGTAACTGTATTTGTGTATACCTGAATAAACTTACTTACTTACAATTCATCTAATATGACATAAACAATATTAATAACATAGAAACATGCCATATACACTAGAATGAATATGTCATTACGTATGTGGCTAGTGGTGGTGACTGACTTACTGACTGACTTATGGGCCTGACTGACTGACCAAATTATTTGACTGACTGAATTACTTAACTGACTGACTTGAATAAATGACTTACTGACTTGACTGACTGAATGACTTTACTGACTGACTTGACTGACTTGACTGAATGACTTTCTGACTTGACTGACTGACTTACTGACTTTCTGACTTGACTGAATGACTTACTGACTTAACTGACTGACTTGACCAAATGACTGAATGACTTACTTGACTGACTGACATACAGATTTGACTGACTTACTGACTTGACTGACTGAATAACTTAATTGACTGACTGAATGACTTGACTGACTTACTGAATGACTTAAAGTTAGACTTTTTCACTGAAGAGGACCCTGAAATGGTGTCTAGAGCAGCTGATGCCTTACTGTCAGTTGTATAATGTACTGCAGGGTAAAATAAAACAAATTCATTACATAATTTATGCACACTCCAGTACAACCATCAACTTCAGTACCAGAACCTCTACCATCCACCTCAGCCCAGTAGAGCCACAACATAACTCTCCACTGTCTTCACAATCATCCACAAACACCAGCACCCACAATTTAAGGTGAGAAATACTATTATTCCTGTTGCAGTTACAGTCTTAACCCTTTGACTGTCACGGCCGTATATATACGTCTTACGAGGTACCGTGTTTGACGTATATATACTCATAAATTCTAGCGGCTTCAAATCAAGCAGGAGAAAGCTGGTAGGCCCACATGTGAGAGAATGGGTCTGTGTGGTCAGTGTGCACCACATAAAAAAAATCCTGGAGCATGCAGTGCGTAATGAGAAAAAAAAAACTCCGACCATTTTTTTAAATTAAAATGCCGACTTTGTGGACTATTTTCGTACAGTATTTATGATTGTATTCTCATTTTCTTGGTCTTATTTGATAGAATGGAAAACATATTATAGAAATAGAGGTGATTTTGATTGATTTTACTATAAAAAGAACCTGGAAATGGAGCTCAAAGTAGGGGAAATGTTTGATTTTTGCCAATGTTCAAAAGTAAACAAATGATGTCATTGTCCAATAAATGTCCAACTAGCCATTCTAATATGCAGTCATGAATGGGTTGATGTTATTTATACAATTATTACAGTATTTACCTGGAGTTTACCTGGAGAGAGTTCCGGGGGTCAACGCCCCCGCGGCCCGGTCTGTGACCAGGCCTCCTGGTGGATCAGAGCCTGATCAACCAGGCTGTTGCTGCTGGCTGCACGCAAACCAACGTACGAGCCACATCCCGGCTGATCCGGAACTGACTTTAGGTGCTTGTCCAGTGCCAGCTTGAAGACTGCCAGGGGTCTGTTGGTAATCCCCCTTATGTGTGCTGGGAGGCAGTTGAACAGTCTCGGGCCCCTGACACTTATTGTATGGTCTCTTAACGTGCTAGTGACACCCCTGCTTTTCATTGGGGGGATGGTGCATCGTCTGCCAAGTCTTTTGCTTTCGTAGTGAGTGATTCTCGTGTGCAAGTTCGGTACTAGTCCCTCTAGGATTTTCCAGGTGTATATAATCATGTATCTCTCCCTCCTGCGTTCCAGGGAATACAGGTTTAGGAACCTCAAGCGCTCCCAATAATTGAGGTGTTTTATCTCCGTTATGCGTGCCGTGAAAGTTCTCTGTACATTTTCTAGGTCGGCAATTTCACCTGCCTTGAAAGGAGCTGTTAGTGTGCAGCAATATTCCAGCCTAGATAGAACAAGTGACCTGAAGAGTGTCATCATGGGCTTGGCCTCCCTAGTTTTGAAGGTTCTCATTATCCATCCTGTCATTTTTCTAGCAGATGCGATTGATACAATGTTATGGTCCTTGAAGGTGAGATCCTCCGACATAATCACTCCCAGGTCTTTGACGTTGGTGTTTCGCTCTATTTTGTGGCCAGAATTTGTTTTGTACTCTGATGAAGATTTAATTTCCTCATGTTTACCATATCTGAGTAATTGAAATTTCTCATCGTTGAACTTCATATTGTTTTCTGCAGCCCACTGAAAGATTTGGTTGATGTCCGCCTGGAGCTTTGCAGTGTCTGCAATGGAAGACACTGTCATGCAGATTCGGGTGTCATCTGCAAAGGAAGACACGGTGCTGTGGCTGACATCCTTGTCTATGTCGGATATGAGGATGAGGAACAAGATGGGAGCGAGTACTGTGCCTTGTGGAACAGAGCTTTTCACCGTAGCTGCCTCGGACTTTACTCTGTTGACGACTACTCTCTGTGTTCTGTTAGTGAGGAAATTATAGATCCATCGACCGACTTTTCCTGTTATTCCTTTAGCACGCATTTTGTGCGCTATTACGCCATGGTCACACTTGTCGAAGGCTTTTGCAAAGTCTGTATATATTACATCTGCATTCTTTTTGTCTTCTAGTGTATTTAGGACCTTGTCGTAGTGATCCAATAGTTGAGACAGACAAGAGCGACCTGTTCTAAACCCATGTTGCCCTGGGTTGTGTAACTGATGGGTTTCTAGATGGGTGGTGATCTTGCTTCTTAGGACCCTTTCAAAGATTTTTATGATATGGGATGTTTGTGCTATTGGTCTGTAGTTCTTTGCTGTTGCTTTACTGCCCCCTTTGTGGAGTGGGGCTATGTCTGTTGTTTTTAGTAACTGTGGGACGACCCCTGTGTCCATGCTCCCTCTCCATAGGATGGAAAAGGCTCGTGATAGGGGCTTCTTGCAGTTCTTGATGAACACAGAGTTCCATGAGTCTGGCCCTGGGGCAGAGTGCATGGGGATGTCATTTATCGCCTGTTCGAAGTCATTTGGCGTCAGGATAACATCGGATAGGCTTGTGTTCATCAAATTTTGTGGCTCTCTCATAAAAAATTCATTTTGATCTTCAACTCTCAGTCTGGTTAGCGGCTTGCTAAAAACTGAGTCATATTGGGACTTGAGTAGTTCACTCATTTCCTTGCTGTCATCCGTGTAGGACCCATCTTGTTTAAGTAGGGGCCCAATACTGGACGTTGTTCTCGATTTTGATTTGGCATAGGAGAAGAAATACTTTGGGTTTCTTTCGATTTCATTTATGGCTTTTAGTTCTTCCCGCGATTCCTGACTCCTAAAGGATTCTTTTAGCTTAAGTTCGATGCTTGCTATTTCTCTGACCAGTGTCTCCCTACGCATTTCAGATATATTGACCTCTTTTAGCCGCTCTGTTATTCTTTTCCGTCGCCTGTAGAGGGAGCGCCTGTCTCTTTCTGTTTTACATCTACTCCTCCTTTTTCTTAGAGGAATAAGCCTTGTGCATACATCGAGTGCCACCGAGTTAATCTGTTCTAGGCATAAGTTGGGGTCTGTGTTGCTTAGTATATCTTCCCAGCTTATATCGGTTAGGACTTGGTTTACTTGGTCCCACTTTATGTTTTTGTTATTGAAGTTGAATTTGGTGAATGCTCCCTCGTGACTAATCTCATTATGTCGGTCTGGGGCTCCGCGCATACATGACTGAACCTCAATTATGTTGTGATCTGAGTATATTGTTTTTGATATGGTAACATTTCTTATCAGATCATCATTGTTAGTGAAGATGAGGTCTAGTGTATTCTCCAGTCTAGTAGGCTCTATTATTTGCTGGTTTAAATTGAATTTTGTGCAGAGATTTAAAAGCTCGCGTGAGTGTGAGTTTTCATCAGAGCTGCCTCCTGGTGTTATTACTGCAACAATATTATTTGCTATATTCCTCCATTTTAGGTGCCTTAAGTTGAAATCCCCCAGGAGCAAGATGTTTGGTGCAGGAGCTGGAAGGTTTTCCAGACAGTGGTCAATTTTTAACAGCTGTTCCTGGAATTGCTGGGATGTTGCATCCGGAGGCTTGTAGACTACCACAATGACTAGGTTTTGGTTCTCGACCTTTACTGCTAAAACTTCCACTACATCATTTGAGGCATTTAGCAGTTCTGTGCAAACAAGTGACTCTGCAATGTACAGGCCAACCCCCCCCTTTTGCCTGTTCACTCTGTCACATCTGTATAGGTTGTAACCTGGGATCCATATTTCGTTGTCCAAGTGATCCTTTATGTGGGTCGCAGTAGTCTGCATAATAGTAAGTCTTCTATTTTTTGTTTGAATAAAAATTCAAAATAGAAAGCAAGAGTAATATCAGAGGGGCCTGGAGACATGACTGATGAACAAAGAAAATGTTATTTTAGAGCCAGGAATGTCTGCATTGTTCATTCTGGACCTTATTTTGAAATTGTCATATTTTTTAATTTTCGTGAATTGGCCAAATTGCAAATTTCTGACCACATTACTGGGTAGTTGAAATTGGTAAATGGGCAGTTTCTTGTACTCAATCGATAGAAAAAAATGGAGTTCTAAAGAAATAGCTATGAGTTTGGTCGACTGGAACAAAGGAATTAGCCGAAAATAGGGCTCAAAGTGGGCGAAATCGCCGATTTGTAAATATCGCCGAGATCGCTAACTTCGTGAGAGCATAATTCCGTCAGTTTTCCATCAAATTTCGTTTTTTTTGGTGTCATTACAATCGGGAAAAGATTCTCTATCATTTCATAAGAAAAAATAATTTTTTTTTTTTAAATTTTGCGACACCAGGAGACACCTCAGGATTGGGGGTTGCGACAATGAACTACAATTGTGTATTCACTTTTATTTTTGTAAGATCTGGAAGTCTAAAAAAAAGTTGTTTGATGGGGAAGTTCGCATCCTGAAACAAAAAATCGACCGAGCGACTGCTTGTATCCTGAAAAACTCGTATGGTGGGGCACTTGTAAGCTGAGGTTCCAGTATACATCTTTCTTTCTTTCAACACACCGGCCGTATCCCACCGAGGCGGGGTGTATACATTTTTTTTTTTTTTTTTTTTCAACAAGTCGGCTGTCTCCCACCGAGGCAGGGTGACCCAAAAAAGAAAGAAAATCCCCAAAAAGAAAATACTTTCATCATCATTCAACACTTTCACCACACTCGCACATTATCACTGTTTTTGCAGAGGTGCTCAGAATACAACAGTCTAGAAGCTTAAACATATAAAGATACACAACATATCCCTCCAAACTGCCAATATCCCAAACCCCTCCTTTAAAGTGCAGGCATTGTACTTCCCATTTCCAGGACTCAAGTCCGACTATATGAAAATAACCGGTTTCCCTGAATCCCTTCACTAAATATTACCCTGCTCACACTCCAACAGATCGTCAGGTCCCAAGTACCATTCGTCTCCATTCACTCCTATCTAACACGCTCACGCACGCTTGCTGGAAGTCCAAGCCCCTTACCCACAAAACCTCCTTTACCCCCTCTCTCCAACCCTTTCGAGGACGACCCCTACCCCGCCTTCCTTCCCCTATAGATTTATATGCTTTCCATGTCATTCTACTGTGATCCATTCTCTCTAAATGACCAAACCACCTCAACAACCCCTCTTCTGCCCTCTGACTAATACTTTTATTAACTCCACACCTTCTCCTAATTTCCACACTCCGAATTTTCTGCATAATATTTACACCACACATTGCCCTTAAACAGGACATCTCCGCTGCCTCCAACCGTCTCCTCGCTGCTGCATTTACCACCCAAGCTTCACACCCATATAAGAGTGTTGGTACTACTATACTTTCATACATTCCCTTCTTTGCCTCCATAGATAACGTTTTTTGACTCCACATATACCTCAACGCACCACTCACCTTTTTTCCCTCATCAATTCTATGATTAACCTCATCCTTCATAAATCCATCCGCCGACACGTCAACTCCCAAGTATCTGAAAACATTCACTTCTTCCATACTCCTCCTCCCCAATTTGATATCCAATTTTTCTTTATCTAAATCATTTGACACCCTCATCACCTTACTCTTTTCTATGTTCACTTTCAACTTTCTACCTTTACACACATTCCCAAACTCATCCACTAACCTTTGCAATTTTTCTTTAGAATCTCCCATAAGCACAGTATCATCAGCAAAAAGTAACTGTGTCAATTCCCATTTTGAATTTGATTCCCCATAATTTAATCCCACCCCTCTCCCAAACACCCTAGCATTTACTTCCTTTACAACCCCATCTATAAATATATTAAACAACCATGGTGACATTACACATCCCTGTCTAAGACCTACTTTTACCGGGAAGTAGTCTCCCTCTCTTCTACACACCCTAACCTGAGCCTCACTATCCTCATAAAAACTCTTTACAGCATTTAATAACTTACCACCTATTCCATATACTTGCAACATCTGCCACATTGCTCCTCTATCCACTCTATCATATTTATTATTATTATTTTTTTTATTATCACACCGGCCGATTCCCACCAAGGCAGGGTGGCCCGAAAAAGAAAAACTTTCACCATCATTCACTCCATCACTGTCTTGCCAGAAGGGTGCTTTACACTACAGTTTTTAAACTGCAACATTAACACCCCTCCTTCAGAGTGCAGGCACTGTACTTCCCATCTCCAGGACTCAAGTCCGGCCTGCCGGTTTCCCTGAATCCCTTCATAAATGTTACTTTGCTCACACTCCAACAGCACGTCAAGTATTAAAAACCATTTGTCTCCATTCACTCCTATCAAACACGCTCACGCATGCCTGCTGGAAGTCCAAGCCCCTCGCACACAAAACCTCCTTTACCCCCTCCCTCCAACCCTTCCTAGGCCGACCCCTACCCCGCCTTCCTTCCACTACAGACTGATACACTCTTGAAGTCATTCTGTTTCGCTCCATTCTCTCTACATGTCCGAACCACCTCAACAACCCTTCCTCAGCCCTCTGGACAACAGTTTTGGTAATCCCGCACCTCCTCCTAACTTCCAAACTACGAATTCTCTGCATTATATTCACACCACACATTGCCCTCAGACATGACATCTCCACTGCCTCCAGCCTTCTCCTCGCTGCAACATTCATCACCCACGCTTCACACCCATATAAGAGCGTTGGTAAAACTATACTCTCATACATTCCCCTCTTTGCCTCCAAGGACAAAGTTCTTTGTTTCCACAGACTCCTAAGTGCACCACTCACTCTTTTTCCCTCATCAATTCTATGATTCACCTCATCTTTCATAGACCCATCCGCTGACACGTCCACTCCCAAATATCTGAATACGTTCACCTCCTCCATACTCTCTCCCTCCAATCTGATATTCAATCTTTCATCACCTAATCTTTTTGTTATCCTCATAACCTTACTCTTTCCTGTATTCACCTTTAATTTTCTTCTTTTGCACACCCTACCAAATTCATCCACCAATCTCTGCAACTTCTCTTCAGAATCTCCCAAGAGCACAGTGTCATCAGCAAAGAGCAGCTGTGACAACTCCCACTTTGTGTGTGATTCTTTATCTTTTAACTCCACGCCTCTTGCCAAAACCCTCGCATTTACTTCTCTTACAACCCCATCTATAAATATATTAAACAACCACGGTGACATCACACATCCTTGTCTAAGGCCTACTTTTACTGGGAAAAAATTTCCCTCTTTCCTACATACTCTAACTTGAGCCTCACTATCCTCGTAAAAACTCTTCACTGCTTTCAGTAACCTACCTCCTACACCATACACTTGCAACATCTGCCACATTGCCCCCCTATCCACCCTGTCATACGCCTTTTCCAAATCCATAAATGCCACAAAGACCTCTTTAGCCTTATCTAAATACTGTTCACTTATATGTTTCACTGTAAACACCTGGTCCACACACCCCCTACCTTTCCTAAAGCCTCCTTGTTCATCTGCTATCCTATTCTCCGTCTTACTCTTAATTCTTTCAATTATAACTCTACCATACACTTTACCAGGTACACTCAACAGACTTATCCCCCTATAATTTTTGCACTCTCTTTTATCCCCTTTGCCTTTATACAAAGGAACTATGCATGCTCTCTGCCAATCCCTAGGTACCTTACCCTCTTCCATACATTTATTAAATAATTGCACCAACCACTCCAAAACTATATCCCCACCTGCTTTTAACATTTCTATCTTTATCCCATCAATCCCGGCTGCCTTACCCCCTTTCATTTTACCTACTGCCTCACGAACTTCCCCTACACTCACAACTGGCTCTTCCTCACTCCTACAAGATGTTATTCCTCCTTGCCCTATACACGAAATCACAGCTTCCCTATCTTCATCAACATTTAACAATTCCTCAAAATATTCCTTCCATCTTCCCAATACCTCTAACTCTCCATTTAATAACTCTCCTCTCCTATTTTTAACTGACAAATCCATTTGTTCTCTAGGCTTTCTTAACTTGTTAATCTCACTCATATGCCTTTTCTAAATCCATAAATGCAATAAAAACTTCCCTATCTTTATCTAAATACTGTTCACATATATGCTTCAATGTAAACACCTGATCTACACATCCCCTACCCACTCTAAAACCTCCTTGCTCATCCGCAATCCTACATTCTGTCTTACCTCTAATTCTTTCAATTATAACCCTACCGTACACTTTTCCTGGTATACTCAGTAAGCTTATTCCTCTATAATTTTTACAGTCTCTTTTGTCCCCTTTCCCTTTATATAAAGGGACTATACATGCTCTCTGCCAATCCCTAGGTACCTTCCCCTCTTTCATACATTTATTAAACAAAAGTACCAACCACTCCAACACTATATCCCCCCCTGCTTTTAACATTTCTGTCATGATCCCATCAGTTCCAGCTGCTTTACCCCCTTTCATTTTACGTAATGCCTCACGTACCTCCCCCACACTTACATTCTGCTCTTCTTCACTCCTAAAAGATGGTATACCTCCCTGACCAGTGCATGAAATTACTGCCTCTGTTTCTTCCTTAACATTTAAAAGTTCCTCAAAATATTCTCGCCATCTACCCAATACCTCCATCTCCCCATCTACTAACTCCCCTACTCTGTTTTTAACTGACAAATCCATATTTTCCCTAGGCTTTCTTAACTTGTTTAACTCACTCCAAAATTTTTTCTTATTTTCATTAAAATTTCTTGACAGTGCCTCTCCCACTCTATCATCTGCTCTCCTTTTGCACTCTCTCACCACTCTCTTTACCTTTCTTTTACTCTCCATATACTCTGCTCTTCTTATAACACTTCTGCTTTGTAAAAACCTCTCATAAGCTACCTTTTTCTCTTTTATCACACCCTTTACTTCATCATTCCACCAATCACTCCTCTTTCCTCCTGCCCCCACCCTCCTATAACCACAAACTTCTGCCCCACATTCTAATACTGCATTTTTAAAACTATTCCAACCCTCTTCAACCCCCCCACTACTCATCTTTGCACTAGCCCACCTTTCTGCCAATAGTCGCTTATATCTCACCCGAACTTCCTCCTCCCTTAGTTTATACACTTTCACCTCCCTCTTACTTGTTGTTGCCACCTTCCTCTTTTCCCATCTACCTCTTACTCTAACTGTAGCTACAACTAAATAAAAGAATAAAAGAATGTGAGAAGGTAGATAAGGAAGTTGTCTTGATGTTAGCAATATGTATGAAGGACAAAATGCCATAACTTTAAACTAAGCGAAAAGAAAATATTTTTCAAAAATATTGGGGGCAGGAGGCTGGAATAAAATAAAAAAAAGAATTAATGTGCCAGGACTGATGGAAGTTTTAAAATTTATCTGTGAAAAATTGTACTATACTGTATAACTGCAAATAGGTAATTATGTACCTAAATAATCACTTGTTTAAACACTTAAAGAATAAAAACGGCACAATACTGTGACTGGAACAATACACAAATAACCCACACACAGGAAAATGAAACTCAGGACAGTGTTTTGGTCCAACTTGGTCAAGTAATTCCTAAATTTATTGTTACAACCACTTACAGAACTTATATATAAGCAATCAATTAGTTATTGCTTTATTAGTCTTATGATAGGCTTAAGTTTGCCTGAAATGCTTTGCATATTAATGGGCTTTCTACATGCACACCTCAATGTCACCCATCTATGTACATTGTTTGATACTGAAATAAAGAATTTTTAATTTTTAAGACAAAGACAAAGATTTATTTCAACATGAAAGAATATCTGTACAGAGATGGGTGACATTTCCTTGTGTATGCAAAAAGCCCATAGTTATGCAGAGCATTTCTGGTGCAAGTAGGACTGAAAAGTCATCACGAGTTTCATTCTCCCATGCATGGGTTATTTATGTATTAAACCCTTACCTGTGCTAATTGCAGAGCAATGATGATAGTGCCAAGTGGTGCTTTCTGCAGACGGCCATAGTTACTTTGTTTTTCCCACACATAAAGATCGGCTGGAGGTATCCTCTCCACAACTTCTGCAACCTAATGTTTGAATTAATTCTGATTACTTGCATATGCTTATCAGTAACATATTTCACAAAAACACCTGACAATTCAGGTCATACATTACTTTTATATATGCAGTTTATAAAGGCAGACACCCTCAATTTCAAGAAAAATTTCTAACAAGGCCAGGAGCTAGACAGGCTGGCTGATACCATCTAGGGTAATGAATTTTCACTATTTTTTTATTAATCCTACATATATCTGTAACTTCCCACCCTGCCTCAGTGGGAGACATCTAGTATGTTTAAAAAAAAAAATCTGTAGCTTCAAAACATATGATAGCACTGTGTTGCTCTTTGCCTTCTCCGTGTTATAACCTCGAGTTTCAGTGCATCAACCAATGAATTTTCAAGACCTAAATCTGAAGAAATTGAAGACCTTCAGTAGTCTGCAGAAGAAAAACAGTTAAATGAAAGCAGACAAAGCTCTCAGTCAAATTATTCTTATGACAAAAGCTATTAGTTTGTAAACAAGTTAAGAACCTTAACCTAACCTTGCAGAACCCTGTGTAAAAAAATAGTAAATAAAGTTAAGAAATTAACCTAACCTTGTAAAACCATGTGTAAAAAAAAAAAAAGAAATTCCATCTGGTCCACTTGGATCTTATCAACAATAGAAGAATCATTATAGAAAACCAACAAGGAAGTTTTATCCTCATTCCAAAATGTTAATTCTCCAATGTATCACATAACAAATGCTGCCATGATATTTGATGGCATAAGTCACAAAATTACTGGTGACCAGAAGAGTTTCAATACCACTTTGAGAACATTATCTATGGTACATATGTTTTGTTTAATTTTTATATTGAATTTTCTATGAAGAACCATGAGAGACTGGACAGAGAAGAATCTGACATATGGTTGCAACACATTACAGGACCCAACACTGTGCAACAATGGAGATTTCTTAAATGCATTCAAAATAAAGAGTTAATTATGTTTTTAATCTCTAGTTTGTGAGTGGGATTCTTCAAAGTATACAGAAACTTGAGATGGAAATCAGCAGTTGATAGTAGATAGAGTGCAAGCCATCCCGCACCTCAGCCACCACTGGATCTACTGGTAAGGATCTGTAAAAGAAACCGTACTTTGCCAATATGTAAATGGATAATAAATGGTCTACGGAGCACAGATATGAGCAGACTGTCCACCTGTCATAATCAAGAAAATTATTTATTCATTTTCTCTCACTCTCTAATATTTTTAGAAAGTTACAAAATACTTCATGACAAAACATTCCTGAAAACTTTAATAAATTTATCTTGCAATATTGAACTTTTTTTTTTTTTTTTTAATTTTTGTAGATTTTTTAAAAAGGTTCATAAGACTTCACGATGAAATATTCCTTAAAATTGTAATAATTATCTTAAATAATAAACATTTTATGAACACTTAAACATAAGGATGATATCACAGAAATAAGAAACTGGAAGAAACTATGAGTGCCTCAAAACACAGGGTTATAAAACAGAAAAGTCAAAGAGCTTCACAATCCTCTCATACATTTTCTGAAACTTGAGACAAAGAAAATCTATGTGAGCATTCATCTCTCCAGATGGCATTGATAGTCAAACTTGTGAGGTCTAGTTCAAAGACTATAGACTTAAATTCTACACATAAAACTTAAAATCATTACTCTTTCATAAATCTTTGGGGCATCAAAATGTGAATTTGAGTTGAGTAGTTCCTCGCTGCAGAGATCCAATACTTTACCCCTATGATCAAATTTGGTCCAAGCTAAGAACCCAGCTGTTATATGCAGGGACACCACCGTCTCAACACTCTGTAGAGTAATGCACATTTTAAGACATAAAGGAGCAATTCTTATATATTGACACTGTAGGGAATAATTATTATTATTATTATTAGTTTAACATGCTGGTCGTCTCCTGCCGAGGCAGGGTGACCCAAAAAGGAACACTTTCACCATCATTTACACTATCACTGTCTTGCCAGCAACATGCAGATATGACAGTTTAAATGTCCCTCCAAACAGCAAATATCTCTAACTCTTCCTTCAGAGTGCAGGCACTGTACTTCCCACCTCAAGGACTCAAGTTCGGCTAACCGGTTTCCCTGATTACCCTGCTCACACTCCAACAGTTCGTCAAGTCCCAAATAATTATAATTATTATAAATATTAAATTCAAGGAGAAATGTTAAACTTGTAGAGGTCTTACAGTGCTTTGGGAATGAGAGGCAATCACGTTCAATCCAAGGAAAGGGAGGATATATCCAATTCCTTGGATCAAGAGCCCCTCAGCGGAGTCAGTGCACCTCCCTGAGAGGGTATGAAGAATGAGACAGACTAAGAAATTTACAACAATATGTGGGAAGTACAGTGCCTGCACTCTAAAGGAAGAGTTAGAAATATTTGCTGTTTGGAGGGACATCTAAACTGTCATATCTGTGCACCTCTGGCAAGACAGTTGCAGTGTGAACGATGGTGAAAGTGTTTATTTTTTGGGTCCCATTGCCTCGGTGGAAGACAACCAGTGTGTTAAAATTAAAGTGAACAGGAACAGACATAAATAATATGGCAATATCAAATCAAATCAAAATTTTTATTTCTTTGTGTACAAAGTATAGTTTATATGTAATAGAATTGATAATCACAAAAAAAGCTGGCTTGATAAAGTTCCTGGAGAGCAAAATGTTGCCACAATAAAATGTTACATTAGTTGCATTAATTGCACTCGTGTCTTTTTACTTAACAAAAATCCACTAGCATGCATGTGCATTTCAGGCAGACTTATCTTAATGCTTACAGACAAGACAAATAATGTGCACATAGGAGAGAGAAGCTTATGATGATGTTTCAGTCTGGTTTGGACCATTTACGAAGTCCAAATGGTTCAAGTCAGACCGAAATGTCATGGTAAGCTCCTCTCTCTTATGTGCGGGTTATCTGTGTATTGTTCCAGTCACTGCATTGTGCCTTTTTGTTTCTTACAGACAAGATGTGGAAAAACACTTATAACTGATGTACTGCTCAGAGCACTTATTAAAGGAAATGTGCCACAAGTGGCTTCTTCAGAAGTGAAGAAAGTGCAGGTGCAGAGCAAGTTGTTACTGTGACAACATTTTACTCCATGTAGAGTTATAGCAAGACTTAATAGAGTTTGACATTGATATATTACCACAATAAAATCTTGCCCTGCACCTATCTCACCTTTATTTGTAACACACTGGCCATCTCCCACTGAGGCAGGATGACCCAAAAAAAAAAAAAAAGAAACCCTCTCACCATCATTCACTCCATTACTGTCTTGATAGAGACATGATGATACTACAGTTCAAAACTGCAAATATCACCACCCAGGCAGATCATTCAGTGCTACAAGACAGAGATGAAAGAAATGATAGAAGTGGAAGAGGTAGAGTTGTTGAGAGAGCAGTAAATTACAACTGAACATTGAAATTAAAATGCAATTGCAAATGCACATTTAAATGCAATTGCAAATACACATTTAACCCTTTCAGGGTCCGTCCCGTAGATCTACGGCTTCACGTTGAGTGTCCAAACCATAGATCTACGCCAAAATTCTAGCGCCGTCAAATTTAGCGCGAAAACGCTCATAGGCCTACATGTGAGAGAACGGGTCTGCGTGGTGGGTGTGCGCCATAAACAAAAAATCTAGGTGCCCGCATAGCATTGTGGGAACGCCGGTTCAGTTACCCTTGTTCACCATGCCTCGTTGCAAGTCAGCTCTCACTCCCCGGAAAATTGGGACTCTCCTCTTCCTATCTGATAGTTCTGACAGTGATGGAAGTGGAAATGAAGATGAATTCTACGGCTTTGATCAGTTAGTGACCGAAAAGAATGACCAGGATATCGATAATAGTGCAGAAAACCCTGACGATCCTCAACCTTCTACCTCTGGTGTGGGCACTCGTGACTCACGGTCGGTTGTTCCTCAACACAAGAGAAAACTAATATTTTCGCGTGGCCAGGCCTCTGACTTCAGTAATGATGATGATAGTGACGTGGATTGTGATTTTATTGCGCTCGACGATCATTCGAGTAGTGATAGTGAGGAATCATATTCACCAGTGAAGCGTCGGTATGTTCGCCACCACATGCGCTCGGGTAATGTACCCTATGCTGTGCCCAGGGGACGGAGTACATCCCGTGGCCCTACACCAGTTTTAGGTAGTGATAGTGAGGATGATGTGGCTACACTTGGCATGGATAGACCACAGGCATCAGTGGATGGTGTTAGTGGTAATGGTAGTGGCACCGCCATGCGTGACTCACCAGACCACACTGGGACCCACGCTGCTGATTCATCAGTTCAAGGACAAAGCGGAGCGTCAGCCACCAGCCCACCACAACCACCCGCACAACCAGCCTATGATGTCCAGTATCCACCAGCAAACCATATGTGGGATTGGCAGCAAAATCCCAATTTTGTTCCCAAGCCTCACCACTTTGATGACTCTCAAAGTGGAATTCTACCTACTTGTCCCCTTGGAACCACAGCCAATGAACTGGAATTCTTTGAATTATTCTTTGACCAGCCATTGATGGAAACTATTGTCAGGGAAAGTAATAAGTATTTTGAGTACACCCTGGCAAATACGATCTTATCACCACAGTCAAGACTACACAAGTGGAAAGAGACGACTGTTGCAGAAATGTATTTGCTTTTTGCAACAATAATGCTTATGCCTCATGTGTACAGGCATAATATAAAAGCATACTGGTCCACAGATCGGCTAATTTCTACCCCGGTCTTCAGTGAAATCATACCAGTGAACAGGTTTATCTTACTCTTACGTATGTTGCACTTCTCTGACAAAACCAGGCCTGACAGAAGTGACAGGTTATACAAGATTAGAAATGTTTTCATGTATCTCAAACAAAAGTTCAGCATATACTTTTATCCATTCAAGAATCTTGTAATTGACGAGTCTTTGATTTTGTTCAAAGGTAGACTGTCATTCAAGCAGTATATACCGAGCAAGAGGAAACGCTTTGGTATAAAACTGTTTGTACTCTGTGACTGTGACAGTGGCCTGGTGTTGGATATTGTTGTATACACGGGTAGTAAAACATTGAAAGATACCAAGATGTTATTGGGTATCTCAGGTGACGTAGTGAGAAACATGATGGCACCTTATCTTGGTAAGGGGCATACATTATATACCAATAACTGGTACACAAGCCCATTACTCAGTGATTTCATGCGAGTGAACAAGACAGATGTGTGTGGCACAGTGCATTCTAATCGAAAACATTTGCCCAGGCTCAATGCAGGTGCTCGTGGTGATGACGTGCAGGTGTTTACTACCAATGACATCATGGCATTACGGTGGCATGACAAACGAAATGTCACATTGTTGACAACCATTCACCGTAATGAAATGCAAGACAGTGGCAAAGTTGATCGAGTGACTAATGAACGTATTCGAAAACCAGTGACAGTGATTGATTATACACAAAACATGCGCTTGGTTGACAAATGTGACATGCAGATTGGTTTTGTTGACTGTGTTCGTAAGAGTTACAAGTGGTACATGAAACTTTTCTTCCATCTCATGGACATTTCAATGCTCAATGCATATAATATGTACCAAATAAAGACTGGCAACAGACCACCGTATGGTGAATTTTGTTTGTCTGTTGTCAGACAACTCATAATGAAGTACCAGGTAAGAACACCTGCTATACAACAAGGTCCTCGAATTCCTCAGGATATACCCAAGCGTTTGAGGAGGGAAGGTGATCATTTCATAATACAACTTCCTTCAACTCAGAAGAAATTTGCTCAGAAGAGATGCATCGTCTGTGCACAAACAAAACGACGGCAACAAAGACGCAAAGACACTCGGTTTATGTGTGAGGAATGTAAGGTGCCTCTGTACATGGTGCCTTGTTTCAAGGAGTTCCACAAGCTCCAGCAGTTCTAAAACCATGTCCAGTGATTGTAAATATGTAAATATATGATAGAACATTAGTATTATACAATATTTGTGCATGTTTATTGTAATAAACAACAGTGGTAAACAATAATATGATAATAACTTTAGTGCGGTTATTGTGTTCAATACAGTGAGTATATATATATCAATTATATACAGTATTGGTCTCTCAGGCCCCAAATGTTAGTAGGAATAGAAAAAAATTGGAAAAGAAAAGAAAAAAATGTAAAAACCGCAAAATAATGTAATGAGCGTATGTGGAATTCGTCGATGTTGCCGCCACCACATCATTTTTGACAAACTTCTTGGCACTGTATCTCGGTAAGTACTGATCAGAATTTTTTTTTTTTGTCTTATTACCTTCACAAAAATATGTTCTTTAATTCTGTAAGAAAAAATAATTTTTTTTTTTCAAAATTTCTTGAACACTGGAGCACCACTTCAGATTTTGGCCTTGGACCCTGAAGGGGTTAAATGCAATTGCAAATACACATTTACAGTGGAACCTCAAAATTCGAACGTATCACATATCGAACGTTTCAAAATTAGAACCCTTTTTTCGAACCAACTTTGTCCCTATTACTGAACACACCCCTATTTTCGGACCACTGGGTACCGGACCTGTTCGCCAGCCCGCTCTATCCGCGTCCCCACGCAGGCGCCATGAGCCAGTCTGGCTTTGTTTATGCTTGAGTGAACACTAACATGCGCTCTCATTCAAACATTTTACGATTATTTCATTGTGTTTAGTGCTTGTGGGACTGAAATAAGCTACCATGGGCCCAAAGAAAGTGAGAAACACCATAGATGTGAAGAAGGAAATAATACAGAAGTGGAATGATGTCCAAGTGGAATGATGCCCAAATGTTTGTGGAGAAGTACCACCCTGAGCAAGCTGAAACAAGCCATCTTTGCAACAAGTTCAGTGACAGAACCATGTCCCATTTTAGGGAAATCTTAAAAGAGGTACCAGAAACAGAGGAATGTGGACAATTATTTTGTGAGACAGGGGTCCAGTGACTCTCAAGCTGGTCCTAGTGGCATTAAAAGATAGAGAAGGGAAGTAACCCCAGAGAGGACTTTACCTGAAGTCCTCACAGAGGGGGATTCTCCTTCCAAACACTAACCCCAACTCCCTCTCCCCTTCTCCCTACCTTCCAGATGACTCACCAATCTTCAATAAAGGTAAGTAGAAATTTTATTTTATATTTATATACATAATTGAACACTATAGTATTTGTTGTATGTATGTAAAACTATAATTAATCTCTATAAAATGTAATTTTTTGTGAATATTTTTGGGTTTCTGGAACGGATTAATTGTATTTCCATTGTTTCTTATGGGAAATATTGCTTTGATTTTCAGACTTTTCGAATTTAGAACTAGCTCCTGGAACGGATTAAGTTCGAAATTTGAGGTTCCACTGTACAGTGTTTATACATGGCATTTCACCTGATACATTTCTAAATCTAGAATGCAATATTACTGATAGCCAATGACAAGACAAATTATTTGCATTCTAAAATTCATTAAATCCAATGGATGGATGGAATTATAAAAAACAATGAAAGAGTTACCTTCCTCATATGGGGACTTATCTTTGGCTTTACTAGACGTTTCTTGTATATAATGTTGAAGTCTTGGCTGTCATCACGGTGTAAATCACCATCAAAATCACCGTTGGGCAGCTCGTTAGTACAAATATTTATCTCATTATTTTCTAACACTAATGTGCAAAGATTTTCAACCGATTTTGTTGCTATACCAGAAATGTCACATAGCTGAGATATGTCATGAAATATGCCAACTTCAGATTTCCTCTTCATTAACTTGACAATGGTGTCTTCTGTGATTTTCAACCTCATGAGATCCTCAGCTGAGGCATCATTGATAATTTTTAATATGCTGTCTTTTTCTTTCTGAGAAAATGGCATTCCATTTGCTGAATAATCATAAAATTTTGCATTCTCCTCAGGTGCTTGTTTGCTGGTTAAAGAGGTGCAGTATGGAAGAATCTGCAATAAAAGTATATATTAATTTGAAAATTGACATCACAAGAGGACAAAGTTGTATACTGATTAAATAAAATGGAGTTGAAGAGATACTGTAAGAGATACTGTAAGAGATACTGCAAGAGATACTGTAAGAGACACTGTAAGAGATACTGTAAGAGATACTGTAAGAGATACTGTAAGAGATACTGCAAGAGATACTGCAAGAGAAACTGTAAGAGATACTGTAAGAGATACTGTAAGAGATACTGTAAGAGATACTGTAAGAGATACTGCAAGAGAAACTGTAAGAGATAGATACTGTAAGAGATACTGCAAGAGATACTGCAAGAGATACTGTAAGAGATACTGTAAGAGATATTGTAAGAGATACTGCAAGAGATACTGCAAGAGATACTGTAAGAGATACTGTAAGAGATATTGTATGAGATACTGCAAGAGATACTGTAAGATACTGTAAGAGATATTGTAAGAGATACTGCAAGAGATACTGCAAGAGATACTGTAAGAGATACTGTAAGAGATATTGTATGAGATACTGCAAGAGATACTGTAAGATACTGTAAGAGATATTGTAAGAGATACTGCAAGAGATACTGCAAGAGATACTGTAAGAGATACTGTAAGAGATATTGTATGAGATACTGCAAGAGATACTGTAAGAGATATTGTAAGAGATATTGTAAGAGATATTGTAAGAGATATTGTACAAGATACTGTAAGAGATACTGTACTAGGAGCCTTTTCTTCAGAGGATGGTAGATCAATGACATGAATTACAAGAGGAAATAGAATGTGCTACTCATTTTATACTGATGGGTGAACATGGAAAGCAGGTGTTTTATGAAAATACATCCCTAACGTTTTCCAGCCATACCGGAGATTTGAACTCCGGACCTCAGTGTGTGAGCTGAGTGCGCTAGCGATCGAGCTATGGGCCAAGTCGTCATGAGTTTCCTTCCCCATATGTGCGGGTTATTTGGGTATTGTTCCATTCATAGTATTGTGACTGGAACAATACCCAAATTTATTATTTTTGTCCATTACAGGCAGTGTAAGTTTTGATTGGTTTCCCATAAATGGACATCATGTCACTTTTTTAGTCAGCTATACTGAGGCTTCTATTATATTAGTCTGCAAAAACAAAATATAATACAGTGGACCCCCGGTTAACGATATTTTTTCATTCCAGAAGTATGTTCAGGTGCCAGTACTGACCGAATTTGTTCCCATAAGGAATATTGTGAAGTAGATTAGTCCATTTCAGACCCCCAAACATACATGTACAAATGCACTTATATAAATACACTTACATAATTGGTCGCATTGTGAGGTGATCGTTAAGCGGGGGTCCACTGTACAGTGTATGTATATAATGCACAAAACTTCAAATTACTAATATGTACTGTAATAATTTTTCAATACTAAGCTAGAACAAATATATTATCTCAACTCAAAAAGTCAAATAACTGAAAAATTATAAAAAAATATATATAACTCTAAATATATTTCCTCAAAATTGAAGACTGAAGCATTGAGATTCTTCATGCCAGATGAAGGGCTCTAGATCCAAGGATTTTGGAGCTATGCTCCCCTTTCTTGGCTCAAACCTCATTACTCACTGAAACTTTAAACTTAAAACAGAATAACTTATGGAGTTTCTTTTCATAACGTAATTTGTTTTTGCAAAGACAATTGAAAAAGTATATAAAAACTGAATACCCAAAATACAATTGAAAAAATTTATAAAGAAATTGAATATACAAAATATGAATGAAAATCTTCCAAAAGTTGAACGTCCAGGAAAAAGGCCCTCATAATACTATTTCTAATATATTTTTTCAACTGCATTTACAAAAAAAAAAAAAAAAAAAATCACACTACATATAGGCTTACAGTATAGGCAAACATTTAACCCTTAAACGGTCCAAACGTATATATACGTTTTTTCAACATCTGAAAGTATGTAAAAAAATGAAGATCTTTTTTTTTTTGTTTTACATTTGAAAACGTGTAAAAAAAACTTTCATCAACATTTTTTTTGTTATATTTGAAAATATATATAAAAAAGGTAGATCTACTTTTGTAGCATTACGAACTTGAACGTCGATCTGTTTGGACCGTTTAAGGGTTAAATTCTAATACAAATATGCAAGGAAATACATTTACTTTGAAAGTTCCAAAGGGCCCAATGTGTAGTTTGTAAATAACTGAACGAAACGGAAGTAACATTGTCCCTCGAATCTAAGTTGCCCTTTTGCTTGGGCAAAAATATTACCCTG
Source organism: Cherax quadricarinatus (assembly GCF_038502225.1). Taxonomy (NCBI): domain Eukaryota; kingdom Metazoa; phylum Arthropoda; class Malacostraca; order Decapoda; family Parastacidae; genus Cherax; species Cherax quadricarinatus. Next base: position 13,827,147 of record NC_091376.1, read on the forward strand.
GTTATTATTATAATCAAAACTAAGTGCTAAACCCACAAGGGTCATATAGATAACTGTGGTTGGAGCGGAGAACTGTTCACAGTGCAGTTAGTGAGATAACGGAGACCCCTAGGCCAGGAGCTGTGACTCGACCCCAAATAGGCAAGTGCTTATGAACCTTGATGCCCAGGTTGACCCGGGTATGTTGGGTTTACTAGTAGCCCGTATACTAAATTCCAGTGTCTGGACACAGTGAAGCTAGAGGCTTTGCTGGTTATGTGGTTTACTCTGAGGATTTCCTCTTCTACAGGATACCTGGTTTACACAGGTTTTTCTCTCCTACAGTATACATAGTTTACACAGAAATTTCCTATCGTGCCGGTTACTTAAATAAACCTTCAGGATCCTAAATAAGACTCCAGAATGCTAAATAAACCTCCAGGATGTTAAATAAACCTCGAGAATGCTAAATAAACCTCCAAGCTAAATAAACCTCAAGAAGCTAAATAAACCTCCAGAATGCTAAATAAACCTCCAGGATCTTAAATAAACCTTGAGAATGCTAAATAAACCTCCAGGATGTTAAATAAACCTCCAGGATGATAAATAAACCTCCAGGATGATAAATAAACCTCCAGGATGTTAAATAAACCTCCAGGATGATAAATAAACCTCCAGGATGTTAAATAAACCTCCAGGATGTTAAATAAACCTCCAGGATGATAAATAAACCTCCAGGATGGCAAATAAGAGATAAGCTAAGATTTCGTTCGGATTTTTAACCCCGGAGGGTTAGCCACCCAGGATAACCCAAGAAAGTCAGTGCGTCATCGAGGACTGTCTAACTTATTTCCATTGTGATCCTTAATCTTGTCCCCCAGGATGCGACCCACACCAGTCGACTAACACCCAGGTACCTATTTGCTGCTAGGTGAACAGGACAACAGGTGTAAGGAAACGTGTCGAAATGTTTCTACCCGCCGGGAATCGAACCCGGACCCTCCGTGTGTGAAGAGGGAGCTTTAGCCACCTCCAGGATGTTAAATAAACCTCCAGGATGTTAAATAAATCTCCAGGATGCTAAATAAATCTCCAGGATGCTAAATAAATCTCCAGGATGCTAAATAAATCTCCAGGATGCTAAATAAATCTCCAGGTTCCTAAATAAACCTCCACAGGCTGCTACTGTTATTGTTGGACTATAAGGCTGCGACGGTGCACGAGCCGTAAAGGTTTATACGGCTCGAGGGCCTTATAACCTTTATTATACTGTTCGAGGGCCTTATAACCTTTATTATACTGTTCGAGGGCCTTATAACCTTTATTATACTGTTCGAGGGCCTTATAACCTTTATTATACTGTTCGAGGGCCTTATAACCTTTATTATACTGTTCGAGGGCCTTATAACCTTTATTATACTGTTCGAGGGCCTTATAACCTTTATTATACTGTTCGAGGGCCTTATAACCTTTATTATACTGTTCGAGGGCCTTATAACCTTTATTATACTGTTCGAGGGCCTTATAACCTTTATTATACTGTTCGAGGGCCTTATAACCTTTATTATACTGTTCGAGGGCCTTATAACCTTTATTATACTGTTCGAGGGCCTTATAACCTTTATTATACTGTTCGAGGGCCTTATAACCTTTATTATACTGTTCGAGGGCCTTATAACCTTTTATTTATTTATTTATTTTTTTATTTATTTAGTAATTTTAGCATACATACAAAGGTACCAAAAAATACAGGTAAGAGCAGCATGCCAAAGCCACTTATATGCATAGCATTACGGGCTGGCTTAAAATTATCTTAAGATTAACTAAGCAATGATGAAATCAGTGATAAGACATTATTGTAAACAGATAACTATAAAGCACAAATGAGTATTACAAAGACAGGTCATATGGTTGCATGCATTGCTGTACATTCACTAGAATGGAGTATTCTGTTAGATTGGGTTTTAGGTTTAACATTTATGTGATATAATTGTGAGAAACATTTAAGATATACAATTTATAAGGTTCAGTTATTCAGTATTCATTTGGTTTTGAGTGAGTAAGTGATCTTTGAGAAGAGACTTGAATTTATAAACAGGTAGTGTTTCTTTTATATTTACAGGTAATGAATTCCAGATTTTAGGGCCTTTTATGTGCATTGAGTTTTTGCATAGCGTGAGATGGACACGAGGAACATCAAAGAGCGATCTGTGCCTTGTGTTATGGTCATGTGTTCTGTTGAGGTTGGCAAGGAGATGTTTGAAGGGAGGGTTAATATCAGAGTTAAGTGTTCTATGTATGTAATAAGTGCAATAATAAGTATGGATGTTTTGTATGGTGAGTAGGTTAAGTGTTTTGAATATTGGTGGAGTGTGCTGCCTGTAGTGAGAATTTGTTATCATTCTAACTGCAGCCTTTTGTTGGGTAATTAGTGGTCTGAGATGGTTAATTGTTGTTGAGTCCCATGCACAAATTCCATAGGTGAGATAGGGGTAAATAAGAGAGTGATATAGGGCCAGGAGGGCTGACTGTGGAGCATAGTATCGTATCTTCGATAGAGAGATTTAAAAGCTCGTGTGAGTGTGAGTTTTCATCAGAGCTGCCTCCTGGTGTTATTTCTGCAACAATATTATTTGCTATATTCCTCCATTTTAGGTGCCTTAAGTTGAAATCCCCCAGGAGCAAGATGTTGGGTGCAGGAGCTGGAAGATTTTCCAGACAGTGGTCAATTTTTAACAGCTGTTCCTGGAATTGCTGGGATGTTGCATCCGGAGGCTTATAGACTACCACAATGACTAGGTTTTGGTTCTCGACCTTTACTGCTAAAACTTCCACTACGTCATTTGAGGCATTAAGCAGTTCTGTGCAAACAATAGTAGTTTACCTGGAGTTTACCTGGAGTTTACCTGGAGAGAGTTTCGGGGGTCAACGCCCCCGCGGCCCGGTCTGTGACCAGGCCTCCTGGTGGATCAGCGCCTGATCAACCAGGCTGTTGCTGCTGGCTGCACGCAAACCAACGTACGAGCCACAGCCCGGCTGATCCGGAACTGACTTTAGGTGCTTGTCCAGTGCCAGCTTGAAGACTGCCAGGGGTCTGTTGGTAATCCCCCTTATGTGTGCTGGGAGGCAGTTGAACAGTCTCGGGCCCCTGACACTTATTGTATGGTCTCTTAACGTGCTAGTGACACCCCTGCTTTTCATTGGGGGGATGGTGCATCGTCTGCCAAGTCTTTTGCTTTCGTAGTGAGTGATTTTCGTGTGCAAGTTCGGTACTAGTCCCTCTAGGATTTTCCAGGTGTATATAATCATGTATCTCTCCCTCCTTCGTTCCAGGGAATACAGGTTTAGAAACCTCAAGCGCTCCCAGTAATTGAGGTGTTTTATCTCCGTTATGCGCGCCGTGAAAGTTCTCTGTACATTTTCTAGGTCGGCAATTTCACCTGCCTTGAAAGGTGCTGTTAGAGTGCAGCAATATTCCAGCCTAGATAGAACAAGTGACCTGAAGAGTGTCATCATGGGCTTGGCCTCCCTAGTTTTGAAGGTTCTCATTATCCATCCTGTCATTTTTCTAGCAGATGCGATTGATACAATGTTATGGTCCTTGAAGGTGAGATCCTCCGACATAATCACTCCCAGGTCTTTGACGTTGGTGTTTCGCTCTATTTTGTGGCCAGAATTTGTTTTGTACTCTGATGAAGATTTAATTTCCTCATGTTTACCATATCTGAGTAATTGAAATTTCTCATCGTTGAACTTCATATTGTTTTCTGCAGCCCACTGAAAGATTTGGTTGATGTCCGCCTGGAGCCTTGCAGTGTCTGCAATGGAAGACACTGTCATGCAGATTCGGGTGTCATCTGCAAAGGAAGACACGGTGCTGTGGCTGACATCCTTGTCTATGTCGGATATGAGGATGAGGAACAAGATGGGAGCTAGTACTGTGCCTTGTGGAACAGAGCTTTTCACCGTAGCTGCCTCGGACTTTACTCTGTTGACGACTACTCTCTGTGTTCTGTTAGTGAGGAAATTATAGATCCATCGACCGACTTTTCCTGTTATTCCTTTAGCGCGCATTTTGTGCGCTATTACGCCATGGTCACACTTGTCGAAGGCTTTTGCAAAGTCTGTATATATTACATCTGCATTCTTTTTGTCTTCTAGTGCATTTAGGACCTTGTCGTAGTGATCCAGTAGTTGAGACAGACAGGAGCGACCTGTTCTAAACCCATGTTGCCCTGGGTTGTGTAACTGATGGGTTTCTAGATGGGTGGTGATCTTGCTTCTTGGGACCCTTTCAAAGATTTTTATGATATGGGATGTTAGTGCTATTGGTCTGTAGTTCTTTGCTGTTGCTTTACTGCCCCCTTTGTGGAGTGGGGCTATGTCTGTTGTTTTTAGTAACTGAGGGACGACCCCCGTGTCCATGCTCCCTCTCCATAGGATGGAAAAGGCTCGTGATAGGGGCTTCTTGCAGTTCTTGATGAACACAGAGTTCCATGAGTCTGGCCCTGGGGCAGAGTGCATGGGCATGTCATTTATCGCCTGTTCGAAGTCATTTGGCGTCAGGATAACATCGGATAGGCTTGTGTTAATCAAATTTTGTGACTCTCTCATAAAAAATTCATTTTGATCTTCGACTCTCAGTCTTGGAAATTTTCTTATAAATTTGTTGTATATGTGTATGAAATTTGAGTCTATTATCAAGGTGGATTCCTAAGAATTTTCCCTCTGTTAGCTTTGTGATAGGTGATCCGTTTATCATTATGTTAAGAGGGACATCTGTAGCTCTGTTACCAAACTGAATGAAGTAGGTTTTGTCAATGTTTAGTGTAAGTTTGTTAGTCCTCATCCAGGTAGATATTTTCTGTAATTCGGTATTTACAGTATTGGCTAGCGTGACTGGGCTCGGGTGAGAGAAGACGTATGTAGTGTCATCTGCAAATAGTGTGGGTTTGAGTAATTGCGAAGCATTTGGTAGGTCATTTATGTATAGGGGAAAGAGAAGAGGGCCAAGGACACTTCCCTGTGGGACACCAACTGTAATTGGTTGTGCGGAAGAGCTTGCCCCATTTGCGTATACATATTGGCTTCTGTTGCTGAGATATGACTTGAGGTAGTTGAGGGAGTGCCCTCTTATACCTTAGTGTGACAATTTTACGTGGAGCAAGTCATGGTCAACTGTATCAAAAGCTTTACGTAAGTCAATGAAGATCCCCAGTGGGACTTCTTTTTTCTCTATTGCAGTGTATATATGTTCTAGCATGTGTATTTATTTATTTATTTATTATAAATTTGAGCACACATACAGAGGTACAAAAAAATACAGATAAGAGCAGCATGCCAAAGCCACTTATACTATGCATAGCATTACGGGCTGGCTTAAAATTAACTTAAGATTAACTGAGCAATGATGAATTCAGTGATAAAACATTAATGTAAACAGATTACTATAAAGCACAAGTGAGTATTACAAAGACAGGTCATATGGTTGCATTCAGTCATATGAAGGATTCTGTTAGGTAGTGTATTTAAAAAATAATAAAGTTAGATTCGGTTTTAGGTTTAACATTTATGTGATATAATTGTGAGAAACATTTAAGATATACAATTTATAAGGTTCAGTTATTCAGTATTTATTTGGTTTTGGGTGAGTAAGTGATCTTTGAGTAGAGACTTGAATTTATAAACAGGTAGTGTTTCTTTTATATTTACAGGTAATGAATTCCAGATTTTAGGGCCTTTTATGTGCATTGAGTTTTTGCATAGTGTGAGATGAACACGAGGAACATCAAAGAGTGATCTGTGCCTTGTGTTATGGTCATGTGTTCTGTTGAGGTTGGCAAGGAGATGTTTGAGGGGAGGGTTAATATCAGAGTTAAGTGTTCTATGTATGTAATAGGTGCAGTAATAAGTATGGATGTTTTGTATGGTGAGTAGGTTTAGTGTATTGAATATTGGTGGAGTGTGCTGCCTGAAGTGAGAATTTGTTATCATTCTAACTGCAGCCTTTTGTTGGGTAATTAGTGGTCTGAGATGGTTAATTGTTGTTGAGCCCCATGCACAAATTCCGTAGGTGAGATAGGGGTAAATAAGAGAGTGATATAGGGCCAGGAGGGCTGACTGTGGAACATAGTACCGTATCTTCGATAGTATGCCTACAGTCTTGGAAATTTTCTTAGAAATTTGTTGTATATGTGTATGAAATTTGAGTCTATTATCAAGGTGGATTCCTAAGAATTTTCCCTCTGTTAGCTTTGTGATAGGTGATCCGTTTATCATTATGTTAAGAGGGACATCTGAAGCTCTGTTACCAAACTGAATGAAGTAGGTTTTGTCAATGTTTAGTGTAAGTTTGTTAGTCCTCATCCAGGTAGATATTTTCTGTAATTCGGTATTTACAGTATTGGCTAGTGTGACTGGGCTCGGGTGAGAGAAGACGTATGTAGTGTCATCTGCAAATAGTGTGGGTTTGAGTAATTGCGAAGCATTTGGAAGGTCATTTATGTATAGGAGAAAGAGAAGAGGGCCAAGGACACTTCCCTGTGGGACACCAACTGTAATTGGTTGCGCAGAAGAGTTTGCCCCATTTGCGTACACATATTGGCTTCTGTTGCTGAGGTATGACTTGAGGTAGTTGAGGGAGTGCCCTCTTATACCATAGTGTGACAATTTTACGTGGAGCAAGTCATGGTCAACTGTATCAAAAGCTTTACGTAAGTCAATGAAGATCCCCAGTGGGACTTCTTTTTTCTCTATTGCAGTGTATATATGTTCTAGCATGTGTATAATAGCATCATTAGTATTTTTATTAGGCCTGAATCCAAATTGGCAGGGGTTGAGTATGTTTTGGGAGATAAGGTAGGAGTAGATTCGTTTATGAATTAATTTTTCGAAGATTTTTGAGAGAGGGTGTAAGTTGGATATTGGCCTATAGTTATTCAACTCTGTTTGGTCTCCTCCTTTGTGGATCGGGGTGACCCTTGCTATTTTGAGTACTGTAGGGAAGGTGGAGGATTCGATGGATTTGTTAAAGAGTGTTGCAATGATTGGAGATAGCACTTGTGACACTTTTTTGTATATAAAGGGTGGTAAGGTACTTAAATCTCCTGCCTTGTTTTTTAGTGCATTGATAATAAGGGAGACTTCGTATGGGTTAGTCGGAGCTAGGAACAGTGTGTTCGGGTAGTTGCCGGTGAGGTAGTCATTTGGTGGGGTATCTGAGCTTGGGATTTTATTGGCAAGGTTTTGTCCTATAGTGGAGAAGAAATCGTTGAGTCTGTTTGCTGTTTCTGTTGGTGGGAGTTGGGGTTCATCTGATTTTGCTAATTTTATATCGCTATTGCGTGATATCTTTTTTGTTCCCGGGATTTGAACCCGCGGTCAGAGAATCTCAAAACTCCAGACCGTCGCGTTAGCCACTGACTCTCTGACCGCGGGTTCAAATCCCGCCTGTGGTATGGTTTGTTTGCAGTCGTGTCATTACGATTTCGTGAGTCTTTATTATACTGTTCGAGGGCCTTTTAACCCTTATTATATGGCTCGAGGGCCTTATAACCCTTATTATACAGCTCAAGGGCCTTATAACCCTTATTATATGGCTCGAGGGCCTTATAACCCTTATTATACAGCTCAAGAGCCTTATAACCCTTATGGCTCAAGGGCCTGATAGCCCTTATTATACATTTATTATTATAATCAAAGGAAAGCACTAAGCCCGTAGGATTATACAGCGCCTGGGGGGATGTGGAAGGTATTCAGGCTTAATTCGGGAACTGGAGCACAGATCCAATTCCCTAAATCAAGAGCCCCTCACCAACATCAAGGAACCTTCCATGAGGGGCCCTTATACAGCTTGAGGGCCTTATAACCTTTAGGGCCTTGTAACTCTTATTATACAGCTCGAGGGCTTTATAACTCTTATTATACAGCTCGAGGGCCTTATAACTCTTATTATACAGCTCGAGGGCCTTATAACTCTTATTATACAGCTCGAGGGCCTTATAACTCTTATTATACAGCTCGAGGGCCTTATAACTCTTATTATACAGCTCGAGGGCCTTATAACTCTTATTATACAGCTCGAGGGCCTTATAACTCTTATTATACAGCTCGAGGGCCTTATAACTCTTATTATACAGCTCGAGGGCCTTATAACTCTTATTATACAGCTCGAGGGCCTTATAACTCTTATTATACAGCTCGAGGGCCTTATAACTCTTATTATACAGCTCGAGGGCCTTATAACTCTTATTATACGGCTCGAGGGCCTTATAACTCTTATTATACAGCTCGAGGGCCTTATAACCTTTATTATACGGCTCGAGGGTCTTATAAACCTTTTTATTGTTGTTGTTGTGTTTAAATTACTAGACTTCCTTGTGTTTGCATTACAAGGTCAGAGAAGAATTATGTTCACTCTGTAAAGTGTAGATAATGTTTACTGACAAGGATGATGCAAGATACTCGTGTCAGGATCATGTACACTGTGAAGTGTATATCTCATTGTATATCTACACTGTGAGGTGTTTATCACAGTGTATATATACACTGTGAGGTGGCTGCCTCATTGTATATACACCAGGAACTGTGTGTCTCTCAGCATATATATATATATATATATATATATATATATATATATATATATATATATATATATATATACCATGGAAGGCATCTATTTCTCTGTATGTATGCATATATACTGAGAGGTATATATATCACAGTATATCAGTATATATACAGTAAACGTGTATTTTACTCCATATTTTACGAATTATTGTAACCACGGCTGGTGGTATACAGGTGACATGCAACCATAATGACCATCATGTAGTAGATAGACTACAAATCAGCAAACCAAGCCAGTAACATCAGTAACAGTGACTCTGGTGTAGCAGATAGATTATTAACCCAGCCAGTAACAGTGACCCTGGTGTAGTAGATAATTAACCCAGCCAGTAACAGTGACCCTGGTGTAGTAGATAGATTATTAGCCTAGCAGACCAAGCCAGTAACACCAGTAACAGTGACCCTGGTGCATTATTAACCCAGCAGACCAAGGCAGTAACAGTGACCCTGGTACATTAAAAAGGCAGCAGACCAAGCCAGTAACAGTGACTCTGGTACATTATAAAGCCAGCAGACCAAGCCAGTAACAGTGACCCTGGTACATTATAAAGTCAGGAGACCAAGCCAGTAACATCAGTAACAGTGACCCTAGTACATCATAAAGCCAGCAGACCAAGCCAGTAACAGTGACCCTGGTGCATTATAATGCCAGCAGACCAAGCCAGTAACAGTGACCCTGGTACATCATAAAGCCAGCAGACGAAGCCAGTAACAGTGACCCTGGTGCATTATAAAGCCAGCAGACCAAGGCAGTAACAGTGACCCTGGTACATTATAAAGCCACCAGACCAAGGCAGAAACAGTGACCCTGGTACATTATAAAGCCAGCAGACCAAGGCAGTAACAGTGACCCTGGTACATTATAAAGCCAGCAGACCAAGCCAGTAACAGTGACCCTGTTACATCATAAAGCCAGCAGACCAAGCCAGTAACAGTGACCCTGGTACATTATAAAGGCAGCAGACCAAGGCAGCAACAGTGACCCTGGTGCATTATAAAGCCAGCAGACCAAGGCAGTAACAGTGACCCTGATACATTATAAAGCCAGCAGACCAAGCCAGTAACAGTGACCCTGGTACATCATAAAGCCAGCAGACCAAGCCAGTAACAGTGACCCTGGTGCATTATAAAGCCAGCAGACCAAGGCAGTAACAGTGACCCTGGTACATTATAAAGCCACCAGACAAAGGCAGAAACAGTGACCCTGGTACATTGTAAAGCCAGCAGACCAAGGCAGTAACAGTGACCCTGGTACATTATAAAGCCAGCAGACCAAGCCAGTAACAGTGACCCTGTTACATCATAAAGCCAGCAGACCAAGCCAGTAACAGTGACCCTGGTACATTATAAAGGCAGCAGACCAAGGCAGCAACAGTGACCCAGGTGCATTATAAAGCCAGCAGACCAAGGCAGTAACAGTGACCCTGATACATTATAAAGCCAGCAGACCAAGCCAGTAATAGTGACCCTGGTACATCATAAAACCAGCAGACCAAGCCAGTAACAGTGACCCTGGTGCATTATAAAGCCAGCAGACCAAGCCAGTAACAGTGACCCTGGTACATCATAAAGCCAGCAGACCAAGGCAGTAACAGTGACCCTGGTACATTATAAAGCCAGCAGACCAAGCCAGTAACAGTGACACTGGTACATTATAAAGCCAGCAGACCAAGGCAGTAACAGTGACCCTGGTACATTATAAAGCCAGTAGATCAAGCCAGTAACATTGACCCTGGTACGTTATAAAGCCAGCAGACCAAGGCAGTGACAGTGACCCTGGTACATTATAAAGCCAACAGACCAAGCCAGTAACAGTGACCCTGGTGCATTATGAAGCCAGCAGACCAAGCCAGTAACAGTGACCCTGGTACATTATAAAGGCAGCAGACCAAGGCAGTAACAGTGACCCTGGTGCAATATAAAGCCAGCAGACCAAGGCAGTAACAGTGACCCTGGTACATTATAAAGCCAGCAGACCAAGCCAGTACCAGTGACCCTGGTACATCATAAAGCCAGCAGACCAAGGCAGTAACAGTGACCCTGGTGCATTATAAAGCCAGCAGACCAAGCCAGTAACAGTGACCCTGGTACATCATAAAGCCAGCAGACCAAGGCAGTAACAGTGACCCTAGTACATTATAAAGCCAGCAGACCAAGCCAGTAACAGTGACCCTGGTTCATTATAAAGCCAACAGACCAAGGCAGTAACAGTGACCCTGGTACATTATAAAGCCAGCAGACCAAGCCAGTAACAGTGACCCTGGTGCATTATAAAGCCAGCAGACAAAGCCAGTAACAGTGACCCTGGTACATTATAAAGCCAGCAGACCAAGCCAGTAACAGTGACCCTGGTACGTTATAAAGCCAGAAGACCAAGGCAGTAACAGTGACCCTGGTACATTATAAAGCCAGCAGACCAAGCCAGTAACAATGACCCTGGTGCATTATAAAGCCAGCAGACCAAGCCAGTAACAGTGACCCTGGTACATTATAAAGGCAACAGACCAAGCCAGTAACAGTGACCCTGGTGCATTATAAAGCCAGCAGACCAAGGCAGTAACAGTGACCCTGGTACATTATAAAGCCAGCAGACCAAGGCAGTAACAGTGACCCTAGTACATTATAAATGCAGCAGACCAAGCCAGTAACAGTGACCCTGGTACATTATAAAGCCAGCAGACCAAGGCAGTAACAGTGACCCTGGTACATTATAAAGCCAGCAGACCAAGCCAGTAACAGTGACCCTGGTACATTATAAAGGCAACAGACCAAGCCAGTAACAGTGACCCTGGTACATTATAAAGGCAACAGACCAAGCCAGTAACAGTGACCCTGGTGCATTATAAAGCCAGCCGACCAAGCCAGTAACAGTGACCCTGGTACATTATAAAGGCAACAGACCAAGGCAGTAACAGTGACCCTGGTACATTATAAAGGCAACAGACCAAGGCAGTAACAGTGACCCTGGTACATTATAAAGGCAACAGACCAAGGCAGTAACAGTGACCCTGGTACATTATAAAGGCAACAGACCAAGGCAGTAACAGTGACCCTGGTACATTATAAAGGCAACAGACCAAGGCAGTAACAGTGACCCTGGTACATTATAAAGGCAACAGACCAAGGCAGTAACAGTGACCCTGGTACATTATAAAGGCAACAGACCAAGGCAGTAACAGTGACCCTGGTACATTATAAAGGCAACAGACCAAGGCAGTAACAGTGACCCTGGTACATTATAAAGGCAATAGACCAAGGCAGTAACAGTGACCCTGGTACATTATAAAGGCAACAGACCAAGCCAGTAACAGTGACCCTGGTACATTATAAAGGCAATAGACCAAGGCAGTAACAGTGACCCTGGTACATTATAAAGGCAATAGACCAAGCCAGTAACAGTGACCCTGGTACATTATAAAGGCAACAGACCAAGGCAGTAACAGTGACCCTGGTACATTATAAAGGCAATAGACCAAGCCAGTAACAGTGACCCTGGTACATTATAAAGGCAACAGACCAAGCCAGTAACAGTGACCCTGGTACATTATAAATGCAACAGACCAAGGCAGTAACAGTGACCCTGGTACATTATAAAGGCAACAGACCAAGGCAGTAACAGTGACCCTGGTACATTATAAAGGCAACAGACCAAGGCAGTAACAGTGACCCTGGTACATTATAAAGGCAACAGACCAAGGCAGTAACAGTGACCCTGGTACATTATAAAGGCAACAGACCAAGGCAGTAACAGTGACCCTGGTACATTATAAAGGCAATAGACCAAGCCAGTAACAGTGACCCTGGTACATTATAAAGGCAATAGACCAAGCCAGTAACAGTGACCCTGGTACATTATAAAGGCAACAGACCAAGCCAGTAACAGTGACCCTGGTACATTATAAATGCAACAGACCAAGGCAGTAACAGTGACCCTGGTACATTATAAAGGCAACAGACCAAGGCAGTAACAGTGACCCTGGTACATTATAAAGGCAACAGACCAAGCCAGTAACAGTGACCCTGGTACATTATAAATGCAACAGACCAAGGCAGTAACAGTGACCCTGGTACATTATAAAGGCAACAGACCAAGGCAGTAACAGTGACCCTGGTACATTATAAATGCAACAGACCAAGGCAGTAACAGTGACCCTGGTACATTATAAAGGCAACAGACCAAGGCAGTAACAGTGACCCTGGTACATTATAAAGGCAACAGACCAAGCCAGTAACAGTGACCCTGGTACATTATAAATGCAACAGACCAAGGCAGTAACAGTGACCCTGGTACATTATAAAGGCAACAGACCAAGGCAGTAACAGTGACCCTGGTACATTATAAAGGCAACAGACCAAGGCAGTAACAGTGACCCTGGTACATTATAAAGGCAACAGACCAAGGCAGTAACAGTGACCCTGGTACATTATAAAGGCAACAGACCAAGGCAGTAACAGTGACCCTGGTACATTATAAAGGCAACAGACCAAGGCAGTAACAGTGACCCTGGTACATTATAAAGGCAACAGACCAAGGCAGTAACAGTGACCCTGGTACATTATAAAGGCAACAGACCAAGGCAGTAACAGTGACCCTGGTACATTATAAAGGCAACAGACCAAGGCAGTAACAGTGACCCTGGTACATTATAAATGCAACAGACCAAGGCAGTAACAGTGACCCTGGTACATTATAAAGGCAACAGACCAAGGCAGTAACAGTGACCCTGGTACATTATAAAGGCAACAGACCAAGGCAGTAACAGTGACCCTGGTACATTATAAAGGCAACAGACCAAGGCAGTAACAGTGACCCTGGTACATTATAAAGGCAACAGACCAAGGCAGTAACAGTGACCCTGGTACATTATAAAGGCAACAGACCAAGGCAGTAACAGTGACCCTGGTATATTATAAAGGCAACAGACCAAGGCAGGAAGATCAGTGTTACTCTGACCTTCAACATGGATGTACGCATCTCACTGCTCGTGTTGTTGCTGCTTAACTCGCTCCAGGCTCAAGGTCGTACTTATTTTGTCTCTTTTCTAATTATTTTAATACGCAAATTCATGATTTATTTTCTCAGAATGACTGGTAATATATCATTCTTTAAAATTTGTGAGTGAGTTGTCTGAACTCACCAACTATTCATAAAATTAGCAAATGTTTGCTTATTCTTACGTATTTCTAGGTTTTGTTAGATAATTCTGTGAGGAGATTAATGGGCTTTTTCAGTCTAATAGTGAATATTTGCTGGAGAGAGTGGAGAAGCAATTTTGAGGTGGTCAGTCCCCCAGGATTGATAGGTGATCAGTCCCTCAGGCTTGATAGAAGGTGGTCAGTCCCCCAGGATTGGTAGGTGATCAGTCCCTCAGGCTTGATAGAAGGTGATCAGTCCCTCAGGCTTGATAGAAGGTGATCAGTCCCTCAGGCTTGATAGAAGGTGGTCAGTCCCCCAGGATTGGTAGGTGATCAGTCCCTCAGGCTTGATAGAAGGTGATCAGTCCCTCAGGCTTGATAGAAGGTGATCAGTCCCTCAGGCTTGATAGAAGGTGATCAGTCCCTCAGGCGTGATAGAAGGTGATCAGTCCCCCAGGATTGATAGGTGATCAGTCCCTCAGGCTTGATAGAAGGTGATCAGTCCCTCAGGCTTGATAGAGGGTGATCAGTCCCCCAGTATTGATAGGTGATCAGTCCCTCAGGCTTGATAGAAGGTGGTCAGTCCCTCAGGCTTGATAGAAGGTGATCAGTCCCTCAGGCTTGATAGAAGGTGATCAGTCCCTCAGGATTGATAGGTGATCAGTCCCTCAGGCTTGATAGAAGGTGCTCAGTCCCTCAGGCTTGATAGAGGGTGTTCAGTCCCCCAGGATTGATAGGTGATCAGTCCCTCAGGCTTGATAGAAGGTGATCAGTCCCTCAGGCTTGATAGAAGGTGATCAGTCCCTCAGGCTTGATAGAAGGTGATCAGTCCCTCAGGCTTGATAGAAGGTGATCAGTCCCCCAGGATTGATAGGTGATCAGTCCCTCAGGCTTGATAGAAGGTGATCAGTCCCTCAGGCTTGATAGAGGGTGATCAGTCCCCCAGGATTGATAGGTGATCAGTCCCTCAGGCTTGATAGAAGGTGGTCAGTCCCTCAGGCTTGATTGAAGGTGATCAGTCCCTCAGGCTTGATAGAAGGTGATCAGTCCCTCAGGCTTGATAGAAGGTGATCAGTCCCTCAGGCTTGATAGAAGGTGATCAGTCCCCCAGGATTGATAGGTGATCAGTCCCTCAGGCTTGATAGAAGGTGGTCAGTCCCTCAGGCTTGATTGAAGGTGATCAGTCCCTCAGGCTTGATAGAAGGTGATCAGTCCCTCAGGCTTGATAGAAGGTGATCAGTCCCTCAGGCTTGATAGAAGGTGATCAGTCCCCCAGGATTGATAGGTGATCAGTCCCTCAGGCTTGATAGAAGGTGGTCAGTCCCCCAGGATTGATAGGTGATCAGTCCCTCAGGCTTGATAGAAGGTGGTCAGTCCCCCAGGATTGATAGGTGATCAGTCCCTTAGTCTTGACCCGAGGAAATGGATTATAGAGATCATAGTGAGGCTTTGTCAGAACTGATTGGTATGTACTCACCTATTTGTACTCACCTATGTGGTTGCAGGGGTAGAGTCATAGCTCCTGGCCCCGCCTCTTCACTGATCGCTACTCCACTACGTTACTTTCCAGACTGTTCCACGGCCTGACAACTCTATGACTGAAGAAATACTTCCTAACATCCCTTTGACTCATTTGAGTCTTCAACTTTCAATTGTGGCCCCTTGTTTCTGTGTCCCATCTCTGGAACATCCTGTCTTTGTCCACCTTGTCAATTCTTCGCAGTATTTTATATGTCGTTGCCATGTCTCCCCTGACCCTCCTGTCCTCTAGTGTCGTCAGACCGATATTCCTAAACTTTTCTTCGTGTGTGTGAATATATGTATGTACTCACCTATTTGTGGTTGCAAGGGTCGATTCACAGCTCCACACTCCACACTCTTCAGGTCACTTGTTCTATCTAGGCTGGAATATTGCTGCACACTAACAGCACCTTTCAAGGCAGGTGAAATTACTGACCTAGAATATGTACAGAGAACTTTCACGGCGCGCATAACGGAGATAAAACACCTCAATTACTGGGAGCGCTTGAGGTTCCTAAACCTGTATTCCCTGGAACGTAGGCGGGAGATATACATGATTATATACACCTGGAAAATCCTAGAGGGACTAGTACCGAACTTGTACACGAAAATCACTCACAACGAAAGCAAAAGACTTGGCAGACGATGCACCATCCCCCCAATGAAAAGCAGGGGTGTCACTGGCACGTTAAGAGACAACACAATAAGTGTCAGGGGCCCGAGACTGTTCAACTGCCTCCCAGCATACATAAGGGGGATTACCAATAGACCCCTGGCAGTCTTCAAGCAGGCACTGGACAAGCACCTAAAGTCGGTACATGACCAGCCGAGTTGTGGCTCGTACGTTGGATTGCGTGCAACCAGCAGTAACAGCCTGGTTGATCAGGCTCTGATCCACCAGGAGGCCTGGTCACAGACCGGGCCGCGGGGGCGTTGACCCCCGGAATTCTCTCCAGGTAAACTCCAGTTCCTGGCCCCGCCTCTTCACTGGTGTGTGTGTGTGTGTACTCACCTTATTGTGGTTGCAGGGGTTGATTCATAGCTCCTGGCCCCTTCTCTTCACTGGTGCTCAGTTCACCTATTTGTAGTTGCAGGGGTCAAGTCATAGCTCCTGGTCCTACTATCATGTATTTCAAGCCTCTTATGGCCTTGTCATACCTAGTCTTGAAGCCTAGCATTGTATCCTAAATTCCACGACCTTCACCTCGACATTCCTTCATTTTTTCAGGTGACAAGAACTGTGTACCACGGAACTACGGGTCTGACAGTGTGGTATGTGTGTGTGACGCCCACTACTGTGACCTTCCTGGACCAGTGACCTTACCTGACCCAGGTCACTACACCGTTGTGACCTCCTCCAGAGAGGGCCACAGGTTCCTCACAGAGACTCATGAGTTACAAGACTCACCTGACCAAGGTGAGTTGGAGTGTCCCTCGGTTCGACCCCCACCCCCCTAAAGAGGCGGTCCCTTGATGCTGGTGCAGGGTTCTTGATCCCTGGAAATGGAGCTCCCCTTCCCTTCCTCGGATATATGGCGATATGTAGGTTCTGATTTTAGCGTTTCCCAGGTTAATAATAATAATAATAATAATAATAATAATAATAATAATAATAATAATAATAATAATAATAATAATAATAACACAAGTGAACCTAACCTAACCTAACCTAACCTAACCTAACCTAACCTAACCTAACCTAACCTAACCTAACCTAACCTAACCTAACCTAACCTAACCTAACCTAACCTAACCTAACCTAACCTAACCTAACCTAACCTAACCTAACCTAACCTAACCTAACCTAACCTAACCTAACTTAACCTAACCTAACCTAACCTAACCTAACCTAACCTAACTTAACCTAACCTAACCTAACCTAACCTAACCTAACCTAACCTAACCTAACCTAACCTAACCTAACCTAACCTAACCTAACCTAACCTAACCTAACCTAACCTAACCTAACCTAACTTAACCTAACCTAACCTAACCTAACCTAACTTAACCTAACTCTGCCTAACCTGATCTAGTTGAGCCTTATTTATCCTGCTCTAACCTAACCTAGCCTGCTCGGAGTTAACCTAACTTAACCTTACCTAACCTAACCTACCCTAAGTTAACCTACCCTAACCTGTCTTATGTTAACCTAACTTAACCTTACCTAACCTAACCTACCCTAAGTTAACCTACCCTAACCTGTCTTATGTTAACCTAACTTAACCTGCCCTATGTTAACCTAACCTAACCTGCCCTATGTTAACCTAACCTAACCTGCCCTACATTGACCTAACTTAACCTTACCTAACCTAACCTATCCTAAGTTAATCTAACCTAACGTAACCTCCCCTAAGTTAACCTAACTTAACCAAACCTAACTGAACCTTACGTAGCCAACCCTAAGTTAACCTAACTTAACCTAACCGACCATTACCTAACCTGCCCAAAGTTAACTTAACCTAACCTAAATTTAAGAAAATAACATTCCTAGATATACAGGAAACATAATGAAATAACGATGATATAATCAGTCCCTCAGCCTGGAGAAGAGTTCAACTCCATGGTCTGGGGGACTGATCACCTCGAATACTGTTTCTTCAAGGTTGAGGGACTGATTCCATCATCTTCATTTCATTACTACACCTGCTGCCTCTACATTTGATTGAAGAAGCCTACTGTGTAGGCGAAACATTTTAACAGTAAAGATACCCAACTGTTGCACATGTGTCTTAAGAGGCACCTAAGTCCCCAGTCTTCTAATAACATGTTCATTTTTCCACTATAATCTACCTCGTCCATAATTACTATCGTATTTACTGTGTCTCGTAAGTGAAGTCCAGGATCTTTCCTCAATTCACGGTATAACTTAAATAATCTTTGAGTAGAATTGTGTTGCAAAGGTCTGAGTAATTGTGTTGCAGAGGTCTGAGTAATTGTGTTGCAGAGGTCTGAGTAATTGTGTTGCAGAGGTCTGAGTAATTGTGTTGCAGAGGTCTGAGTAATTGTGTTGCAGAGGTCTGAGTAATTGTGTTGCAGAGGTCTGAGTAATTGTGTTGCAGAGGTCTGAGTAATTGTGTTGCAGAGGTCTGAGTAATTGTGTTGCAGAGGTCTGAGTAATTGTGTTGCAGAGGTCTGAGTAATTGTGTTGCAGAGGTCTGAGTAATTGTGTTGCAGAGGTCTGAGTAACTGTGTTGCAGAGGTCTCAGTAATTGTGTTGCAGAGGTCTGAGTAATTGTGTTGCAGAGGTCTGAGTAATTGTGTTGCAGAGGTCTGAACAGTTGTGTTGCAGAGGTCTGAGCAATTGTGTTGCAGAGGTCTGAGCAGTTGTGTTGCAGAGGTCTGACCAATTGTGTTGCAGAGGTCTGAGCAGTTGTGTTGCAGAGGTCTGAGCAATTGTGTTGCAGAGGTCTGAGCAGTTGTGTTGCAGAGGTCTGAGCAGTTGTGTTGCAGAGGTCTGAGCAATTGTGTTGCAGAGGTCTGAGCAGTTGTGTTGCAGAGGTCTGAGTAATTGTGTTGCAGAGGTCTGAGTAATTGTGTTGCAGAGGTCTGAACAGTTGTGTTGCAGAGGTCTGAGCAATTGTGTTGCAGAGGTCTGAGCAGTTGTGTTGCAGAGGTCTGAGTAATTGTGTTGCAGAGGTCTGAACAGTTGTGTTGCAGAGGTCTGAGCAGTTGTGTTGCAGAGGCCTGAGTAATTGTGTTGCAGAGGTCTGAACAGTTGTGTTGCATAGGTCTGAGTAATTGTGTTGCAGAGGTCTGAACAGTTGTGTTGCAGAGGTCTGAGCAGTTGTGTTGCAGAGGTCTGAGTAATTGTGTTGCAGAGGTCTGAGTAATTGTGTTGCAGAGGTCTGAACAGTTGTGTTGCAGAGGTCTGAGCAATTGTGTTGCAGAGGTCTGAGCAGTTGTGTTGCAGAGGTCTGAGCAGTTGTGTTGCTGAGGTCTGAGCAATTGTGTTGCAGAGGTCTGAGTAATTGTGTTGCAGAGGTCTGAACAGTTGTGTTGCAGAGGTCTGAGCAATTGTGTTGCAGAGATATGAGCAGTTGTGTTGCAGAGGTCTGAGCAGTTGTGTTGCAGAGGTCTGAGTAATTGTGTTGCAGAGGTCTGAACAGTTGTGTTGCAGAGGTCTGAGTAATTGTGTTGCAGAGGTCTGAGTAATTGTGTTGCAGAGGTCTGAGTAATTGTGTTGCAGAGGTCTGAGCAATTGTGTTGCAGAGGTCTGAGTAATTGTGTTGCAGAGGTCTGAGTAATTGTGTTGCAGAGGTCTGAGTAATTGTGTTGCAGAGGTCTGAGTAATTGTGTTGCAGAGGTCTGAGTAATTGTGTTGCAGAGGTCTGAGCAATTGTGTTGCAGAGGTCTGAGTAATTGTGTTGCAGAGGTCTGAGCAGTTGTGTTGCAGAGGTCTGAACAGTTGTGTTGCAGAGGTCTGAGCAGTTGTGTTGCAGAGGTCTGAACAGTTGTGTTGCAGAGGTCTGAGCAATTGTGTTGCAGAGGTCTGAGTAATTGTGTTGCAGAGGTCTGAGCAATTGTGTTGCAGAGGTCTGAGTAATTGTGTTGCAGAGGTCTGAGCAGTTGTGTTGCAGAGGTCTGAACAGTTGTGTTGCAGAGGTCTGAGCAATGGTGTTGCAGAGGTCTGAGTAATTGTGTTGCAGAGGTCTGAGTAATTGTGTTGCAGAGGTCTGAGTAATTGTGTTGCAGAGGTCTGAGTAATTGTGTTGCAGAGGCCTGAGCAATTGTGTTGCAGAGGTCTGAACAGTTGTGTTGCAGAGGTCTGAGTAATTGTGTTGCAGAGGTCTGAGCAATTGTGTTGCAGAGGTCTGAGTAATTGTGTTGCAGAGGTCTGAGCAGTTGTGTTGCAGAGGTCTGAACAGTTGTGTTGCAGAGGTCTGAGCAATGGTGTTGCAGAGGTCTGAGTAATTGTGTTGCAGAGGTCTGAGTAATTGTGTTGCAGAGGTCTGAGTAATTGTGTTGCAGAGGTCTGAGCAGTTGTGTTGCAGAGGTCTGAACAACACAGTCGTCCTCAAAAGTTAGTTAAGTTATACCATGAATTAAAGAAACATCTTAGACTTCACTTACGAAACAGACAAAACAAGGACGATAGTAATTATGAACAAGGTAGATTATAGTGGAAAAATGAACATGTTATTAGAAGACTGAGGACCTTACGTGGCTCTTAAGACTGGTAGTAAACTGTGTTACAAAAGTTAGTTTAATAAAATACTGGTGTCACAGGTTCAGCACTGTTGAGAGTGTTGGTGGAGGAACCTGGCCAGACTATGCTAGGATTTGGTGGTGCCTTTACTGACTCTGCTGGGATTAACATAGCAACTCTCTCTGCCCCAGCCCAGGACCTGCTGATGAGGTGAGAAAAGATTTTGTTCGGATTTTTAACCCCGGAGGGTTAGCAACCCAGGAAAACCCAAGAAAGTCAGTGTGTCATCAAGGACTGTTTGTCTTATTTCCATTGTGATCCTTAATTTTGTCCCCCAGGATGCCACCTACACCAGTCAGCTAACACCCAGGTACCTACTTGCTTACTAGGTGAACATGGACAGCCAGTGTAAGGACACCCCCCCAATGTTTTCACCCGTGCCGGGGATCGAACCACGGACACTCAGTGTGTGTGAGGCGAGAGCGTCGCCTGCCAGGCCCCAGTATCTTATATGGCAAAGTGCAATTAACACTTGTTAATGGAGACAGACACCGTTATCTTGCTCTACCTGTTAACAGGTACCCGTTATCTTGATCTACCTATTAACAGGCATCCGTTATCTTGCTCTACCTGTTAACAGGTCCCTGTTATCTTGGTCTACCTATTAACAGATCCCTGTTATCTTGATTTACCTATTAACTGACATCCGTTATCTAGCTCTACCTGTTAACAGGTCCCTGTTATCTTGGTCTACATGTTAACAGGTCCCTGTTATCTTGCTCTACCTGTTAACAGGCACCTGTTATCTTGCTCTACCTGTTAAGAAGTCCCTGTTATCTTGGTTTACCTGTTAACAGGTCCCTGTTATCTTGCTTTACCTGTTAACAGGTACCTGTTATCTTGGTCTACCTGTTAAGAGGTCCCTGTTATCATGGTCTACCTGTTAACAGGTCCCTGTTATCTTGCTCTACCTGTTAACAGGTACCCGTTATCTTGCTCTACCTGTTAACATGCACCTGTTATCTTGCTCTATCTGTTAACAGGTCCCTGTTATCTTGGTCTACCTGTTATCTTGCCCTACCTGTTAACAGGTCCCTGTTATTTTGGTCTACCTGTTAACAGGTCGTACTTCGGGCCGGACGGTGTGGAGTACGACCTGTGTCGAGTACCCATCGCTGGTACGGACTTCTCAGTGAGGCCGTACTCGTACGCAGACCTCGTCGAGGACGACCTCCTCCTCGAGTCCTTCGCCCTGGCTGACGAGGACAAACTCTATAAGGTCAGTCTTGGAGATGGAAGAAAATGTAAATTGTTTTAGGCTCGTATGAAGGAAAATGGGTTTAAAAATATATTTATTTTGGTTTAGGAAAAAATATAAATTGTTTTAGGCTCGTTTTTCATATTAAGGAAAAAAAGGATAAAACCATTTTTTTTTCGGTTTAGGAAAAAATATAATTTTTTAGGCTCGTGCTTAAGAAAACGGGTTTTAAAAACCATGTTTTGTCGGTCTAGGAAAAAATATCAATTGTTTTAGGCTCGTGTGAAGGAACACGGGTTTACAAAAATAAGACCATTTTTAGGTGAAAGGATGATGTTTCGCCCTGTGTAGACACACACAACGTTCTCACAGGAGACTGGAACTCGTGACAACGTTTCGCCCCGACTTGCACCATTAACTAGTCACAGTGAAGCTGGAGGGGGAAGGGCGCCAGTATCGTTGCTCTGATGAAGCTGTGTAACCCCCTTACGGTTTTAGAGCTTGCTTGTGATAATAGTAGTGAACCCCCAAGCTAATCCTGTGAGTGGTAGTGAACCCACAGCTCATTCTGTGAGTGGTAGTGAACCCATAGCTCATTCTGTGAGTGGTAATGAACCCACAACTCATCCTGTGAGTGGTAGTGAACCCCAACTCATCCTATGAGTGGTAGTGAACCCACAGCTCATCCTGTGAGTGGTAGTGAACCCACAGCTCATTCGGTGAGTGGTAATGAACTCACAACTTATCCTGTGAGTGGTAGTGAACCCCACCTCATCCTATGAGTGGTAGTGAACCCACAGCTCATCCTGTGAGTGGTAGTGAACCCCAACTTATCCTGTGAGTGGTAGTGAACCCACAACTCATCCTGTGTGGCAGTGAACCCCAACTCATCCTGCGAATGGCAGTGGACCCCAACTCATCCTGTGAGTGGTAGTGAATCCCCAACTCATCCTGTGAGTGGCAGTGAACCCACAACTCATCCTGTGAGTGGCAGTGAACCCCAACTCATCCTGTGAGTGGCAGTGAACCCACAACTCATCCTGTGAGCGGCAGTGAACCCCAACTCACTCTGTGAGTGGTAGTGAACCCCAATTCATCCTGTGAGTGGTAGTGAACCCACAGCTCATTCTGTGAGTGGCAGTGAACCCCAACTCATTCTGTGAGTGGTAGTGAACCCCAACTCATCCTGTGAGTGGTAGTGAACCCACAGCTCATTCTGTGAGTGGTAGTGAACCCCAGCTCATCCTATGAGTGGCAGTGAACCCCAACTCATCCTGTGAATGGCAGTGAACCCCAACTCATCCTGTGAGTGGTAGTGAACCCCAACTCATCCTGTGAGTGGCAGTGAACCCCAACTCATCCTGTGAATGGCAGTGAACCCCAATTCATCCTGTGAGTGGTAGTGAACCCCAACTCATCCTGTGAGTGGCAGTGAACCCACAACTCATCCTGTGAGTGGCAGTGAACCCCAACTCATCCTGTGAGTGGTAGTGAACCCCAACTCATCCTGTGAGTGGCAGTGAACCCACAACTCATCCTGTGAGTGGCAGTGAACCCCAACTCATCCTGTGAGTGGTAGTGAACCCCAACTCATCCTGTGAGTGGTAGTGAACCCCAACTCATCCTGTGAGTGGTAGTGAGCCCACAACTCATCCTGTGAGTGGCAGAGAATCCCAACTTATCCTGTGAGTGGCAGTAAACCCACAACTCATCCTGTGAGTGGCAGTGAATCCCCTTAGCTCATTACGAGACCCCACATTTAGCATATAAACATATTCCACCAGCTACCTCTGATCCAGCGGGCCCAAGAGCTGAGTGAGAGGAGTCTGAGGATATTCGCCTCACCCTGGGCACCTCCAGCATGGATGAAAACCAACAGGAAACTCAACGAAAGCGGGGAACTGTTGCCTGAGATGTGGCAGCCTTGGTCCAACTACCTGCTCAAGTAAGTTCCACATTTTTAGTTTAATATGTTTATTATCCACCCCATACCCATGGTGTGGGCGGTAGTCAAAAGATTACAGAGGTACATAATGGGTCCAGGGACTGGACTCCAAAGTTTTGATAGCTGAGCAAGTTACAGAGGTAATGAATGATAAACATTGTCCTGATTTTGCACTAATCTTTTCCCTATATATACTGTTGAATTTACAAGCAACGAGAGAGCTTTGTATTTACAAGTTAAGATAGAGTCTTGTATTTACAAGCTAAGATAGACTCTTGTATTTACAAGTTAAGATAGAGTCTTGTATTTACAAGTTAAGATAGAGTCTTGTATTTACAAGTTAAGATAGAGTCTTGTATTTACAAGTTAAGATAGAGTCTTGTATTTACAAGTTAAGATAGAGTCTTGTATTTACAAGTTAAGATAGAGTCTTGTATTTACAAGTTAAGATAGAGTCTTGTATTTACAAGTTAAGATAGAGTCTTGTATTTACAAGTTAAGATAGAGTCTTGTATTTACAAGTTAAGATAGAGTCTTGTATTTACAAGTTAAGATAGAGTCTTGTATTTATAAGTTAAGATAGAGTCTTGTATTTACAAGTTAAGATAGAGTCTTGTATTTACAAGTTAAGATAGAGTTTTGTATTTACAAGTTAAGATAGAGTCTTGTATTTATAAGTTAAGATAGAGTCTTGTATTTACAAGTTAAGATAGAGTCTTGTATTTACAAGTTAAGATAGAGTCTTGTATTTACAAGTTAAGATAGAGTCTTGTATTTACAAGTTAAGATAGAGTCTAGTATTTACAAGTTAAGATAGAGTCTAGTATTTACAATGGCTAGTAACATCGGTAGCCCCGTGGCCTGGTGGCTAAAGCTCTTGCTTCACGGTGAGTGTCCGGGTTCGATTCGCAGCGAGGGTAGAAACATTGGGCGTGTTTCTTTATACCAGTTATCTATGTTCACCCATCAGTAAAATAGGTACCTGGGTGTTAGTGGACTGGTGTGGGTCGCATCCTGGGACAAAACTGACAATTTGCGGGAAATGCTCAGCATAACAAGCGGCTTTCTATATAGTAGTATGTCACTGATGTCAACTATGGTCTGTATACCTTGTACATGTACTGGTAGTAAATAAAGATATATTATTATTGTTAAAAAAAGTGGTCTCTCGCTCACATATTAAATATTATCTCTCTCGTAGGTCCTTCATGATGTCAAAAATTAAGCGGAGAATATAGATTACCAGCTCAGAGAGACTAAAAGTGTCGATACTGACTTCATCCGTTATCGTGGTCAGATATGCTATCTATGATAACTCTCACATACACTTAGGGTATTACAAACTGTACGTGTTATTCTCGGTCATATACTGGGAGATAATCGAGTTTGATCCGAGTAAGGGGAAGGGTAGTTTCAGTTCTTCGTATTAAGAAGTCTATGTTAATATTAAGATCTCCAAAAGCCTCTTAGTTTTGGAAAAATATACATTACGAACTATTTTCCATCATCTGGCAGTCTTCCAGTTTTAAGTATAATATCGACGAGTTGTATATTGTAATAATGTTGGTAGAATTACCGACAATATTGTGGCAATGTTTCGCTTTCCATGTACTGTTTGTAACAGCTTGACAAAGCTCCTGGAGAGCGAAACGTTGCCACAATAAAATGTCACATTAGTTGCACTTGTGTCCTTTTACTTTACGAGTTGTATACTAGTAATGAACACAGGGTTTCAGCTTCTTCCTTCAGATAAACTGGGGTATACCTGGAGTATACCTGGGGTATACCTGGAGTATACCTGGGGTATACCTGGAGTATACCTGGGGTATACCTGGAGTATACCTGGAGTATACCTGGAGTATACCTGGAGTATATCCTGATGGTAACTTTGTCAGGTCATGTGGTTGTAATAATATTAGAATTACCCACAATATGTTAGATAAAAGGACACAAGTCCAACTGATATTACATTTTAATGTGGCATTAGTTGCACTTGTGTCCTTTAACTTAATACAATCCTAATAAGTCACTCTGTTTTGTGTCATCCCAGGTTGTCTACACACATGCTGCTATGTATGATAATCTATGTAACTGTATTTGTGTATACCTGAATAAACTTAATCAGCTAACCAGACTGAGAGTCGAAGATCAAAATGAATTTTTTATGAGAGAGCCACAAAATTTGATTAACACAAGCCTATCCGATGTTATCCTGACGCCAAATGACTTCGAACAGGCGAAAAATGACATGCCCATGCACTCTGCCCCAGGGCCAGACTCATGGAACTCTGTGTTCATCAAGAACTGCAAGAAGCCCCTATCACGAGCCTTTTCCATCCTATGGAGAGGGAGCATGGACACGGGGGTCGTCCCTCAGTTACTAAAAACAACAGACATAGCCCCACTCCACAAAGGGGGCAGTAAAGCAACAGCAAAGAACTACAGACCAATAGCACTAACATCCCATATCATAAAAATCTTTGAAAGGGTCCTAAGAAGCAAGATCACCACCCATCTAGAAACCCATCAGTTACACAACCCAGGGCAACATGGGTTTAGAACAGGTCGCTCCTGTCTGTCTCAACTACTGGATCACTACGACAAGGTCCTAAATGCACTAGAAGACAAAAAGAATGCAGATGTAATATATACAGACTTTGCAAAAGCCTTCGACAAGTGTGACCATGGCGTAATAGCGCACAAAATGCGCGCTAAAGGAATAACAGGAAAAGTTGGTCGATGGATCTATAATTTCCTCACTAACAGAACACAGAGAGTAGTCGTCAACAGAGTAAAGTCCGAGGCAGCTACGGTGAAAAGCTCTGTTCCACAAGGCACAGTACTAGCTCCCATCTTGTTCCTCATCCTCATATCCGACATAGACAAGGATGTCAGCCACAGCACCGTGTCTTCCTTTGCAGATGACACCCGAATCTGCATGACAGTGTCTTCCATTGCAGACACTGCAAGGCTCCAGGCGGACATCAACCAAATCTTTCAGTGGGCTGCAGAAAACAATATGAAGTTCAACGATGAGAAATTTCAATTACTCAGATATGGTAAACATGAGGAAATTAAATCTTCATCAGAGTACAAAACAAATTCTGGCCACAAAATAGAGCGAAACACCAACGTCAAAGACCTGGGAGTGATTATGTCGGAGGATCTCACCTTCAAGGACCATAACATTGTATCAATCGCATCTGCTAGAAAAATGACAGGATGGATAATGAGAACCTTCAAAACTAGGGAGGCCAAGCCCATGATGACACTCTTCAGGTCACTTGTTCTATCTAGGCTGGAATATTGCTGCACTCTAACAGCACCTTTCAAGGCAGGTGAAATTGCCGACCTAGAAAATGTACAGAGAACTTTCACGGCGCGCATAACGGAGATAAAACACCTCAATTACTGGGAGCGCTTGAGGTTTCTAAACCTGTATTCCCTGGAACGCAGGAGGGAGAGATACATGATTATATACACCTGGAAAATCCTAGAGGGACTAGTACCGAACTTGCACACGAAAATCACTCACTACGAAAGCAAAAGACTTGGCAGACGATGCACCATCCCCCCAATGAAAAGCAGGGGTGTCACTAGCACGTTAAGAGACCATACAATAAGTGTCAGGGGACCGAGACTGTTCAACTGCCTCCCAGCACACATAAGGGGGATTACCAACAGACCCCTGGCAGTCTTCAAGCTGGCACTGGACAAGCACCTAAAGGCAGTTCCTGATCAGCCGGGCTGTGGCTCGTACGTTGGTTTGCGTGCAGCCAGCAGCAACAGCCTGGTTGATCAGGCGCTGATCCACCAGGAGGCCTGGTCACAGACCGGGCCGCGGGGGCGTTGACCCCCGAAACTCTCTCCAGGTAAACTCCAGGTAAACTCCAGGTCCCGTCGGTGTTGCTGCGTCCGGTTCACTCTATATTGAATGTTGTCCGCTTCTTGTTGTTCTTCTTTTTCATCTGGTTCCTTTGTTATTATCCCAGACGCCGCAGAGAACACCACATCGACCCCTTCCTTCAGATCACTCCCCTCAAGGGAGGTTCCTTGACGCTGGTGAGGGGCTCTTGATCTAGGGAATTGGATCTGTGCTCCAGTTCCCTGAATTGAGCCTGAATACCTTCCATCCCCCCCCCTGCATGCGCTGTATAATCCTACGGGTTTAGCGCTCCCCCATGATTATAATAATAATAATAATCCTTCAGACCACTAAAAGAATGAGGTTCGAACCCATGGCAAGTGGGCTCTAAAACCTCTCAGACCAGTGAGTTTCAGCACCCACTCGCCATGGGTTCCAATCCCACCCGTTCTAGGATTGGTTAGCGATTTTATAATTATTTGGTAAGAGTCCCTTCGGATCTTACATTGCGAGCTCCTTCGACACATAATAAAATCGATAAAAAGATACTTGCAGAACATTTTTTGTTTAAAAATATTTATTGGCATAATAAAATTACCTGGTCCTTTACTGTCGCCTTATTTTTGGTGTCAGAAGTGGTGTTAGACTCTCCTTTAAGTGCTGATTCTGTTGTTCACGAATTGTTGCGGTTTATTTTCTGACATTAAGGGAACTGACGATGTATTGGTATTCTGCGTGTGAGGACTGACAGTCTATTAGTACACTGTATGTGTATATATGGCTGACAGTGTATTAGTACCCTGTATGTGTATATATGGCCGACAGTGTATTAGTACCCTGTATGTGTATATATGGCCGACAGTGTATTAGTACCCTGTATGTGTATATATGGCCGACAGTGTATTAGTACCCTGTATGTGTATATATGGCTGACAGTGTATTAGTACCCTGTATGTGTATATATGGCTGACAGTGTATTAGTACCCTGTATGTGTATATAGGGCTGACAGTGTATTAGTACCCTGTATGTGTATGAGGGTTGACAGTGTATTAGTACCCTGTATGTGTATATAGGGCTGACAGTGTATTAGTACCCTGTGTGTGTGTATGAGGGCTGACAGTGTATTAGTACCTTGTATGTGTATATAGGGCTGACAGTGTATTAGTACCCTGTGTGTGTATCAGGGCTGACAGTGTATTAATACCCTGTATGTGTATGAGGGCTGACAGTGTATTAGTACCCTGTATGTGTATATAGGGCTGACAGTGTATTAGTACCCTGTGTGTGTATCAGGGCTGACAGTGTATTAGTACGCTGTATGTGTATGAGGGCTGACAGTGTATTAGTACCCTGTATGTGTATATAGGGCTGACAGTGTATTAGTACCCTGTGTGTGTATCAGGGGTGACAGTGTATTAGTACCCTGTGTGTGTATCAGGGCTGACTGTGTATTAGTACCCTGTGTGTGTATCAGGGCTGACAGTGTATTAGTACCCTGTGTGTGTATCAGGGCTGACTGTGTATTAGTACCCTGTGTGTGTGTGTGTGTGGGGCTGACAGTGTATTAGTACCCTGTATGTGTATGAGGGCTGACAGTGTATTAGTACCCTGTGTGTGTGTGTATAGGGCTGACAGTGTATTAGTACCCTGTGTGTGTATGAGGGCTGACAGTGTATTAGTACCCTGTGTGTGTGTGAATAGGGCTGACAGTGTATTAGTACCCTGTGTGTGTATGAGGGCTGACAGTGTATTAGTACCCTGTGTGTGTATGAGGGCTGACAGTGTATTAGTGCCCTGTATGTATATGAGGGCTGACAGCGTATTAGTACTCTGTGTGTGTGTGTATGAGGGCTGACACTGTATTAGTACCCTGTGTGTGTGTATAGGGCTGACAGTGTATTAGTATCCTGTGTGTGTGTATAGGGCTGACAGTGTATTAGTACCCTGTGTGTGTATGAGGGCTGACAGTGTATTAGTACCCTGTGTGTGTATGAGGGCTGACAGTGTATTAGTACCCTGTGTGTGTGTATAGGGCGGACAGTGTATTAGTTCCCTGTGTGTGTGTATGAGGGCTGACGGTATACTAGTACCCTGTGTGTATGTGTGTGTATATATATATATATATATATATATATATATATATATATATATATATATATATACATGTATATATATATATATATATATATATATATATATATATATATATATATATATATATATATATTTTTTTTTTTTTTTTTATTATCACACCGGCCGATTCCCACCAAGGCAGGGTGGCCCGAAAAAGAAAAACTTTCACCATCATTCACTCCATCACTGTCTTGCCAGAAGGGTGCTTTACACTACAGTTTTTAAACTGCAACATTAACACCCCTCCTTCAGAGTGCAGGCACTGTACTTCCCATCTCCAGGACTCAAGTCCGGCCTGCCGGTTTCCCTGAATCCCTTCATAAATGTTACTTTGCTCACACTCCAACAGCACGTCAAGTATTAAAAACCATTTGTCTCCATTCACTCCTATCAAACACGCTCACGCATGCCTGCTGGAAGTCCAAGCCCCTCGCACACAAAACCTCCTTTACCCCCTCCCTCCAACCCTTCCTAGGCCGACCCCTACCCCGCCTTCCTTCCACTACAGACTGATACACTCTTGAAGTCATTCTGTTTCGCTCCATTCTCTCTACATGTCCGAACCACCTCAACAACCCTTCCTCAGCCCTCTGGACAACAGTTTTGGTAATCCCGCACCTCCTCCTAACTTCCAAACTACGAATTCTCTGCATTATATTCACACCACACATTGCCCTCAGACATGACATCTCCACTGCCTCCAGCCTTCTCCTCGCTGCAACATTCATCACCCACGCTTCACACCCATATAAGAGCGTTGGTAAAACTATACTCTCATACATTCCCCTCTTTGCCTCCAAGGACAAAGTTCTTTGTCTCCACAGACTCCTAAGTGCACCACTCACTCTTTTTCCCTCATCAATTCTATGATTCACCTCATCTTTCATAGACCCATCCGCTGACACGTCCACTCCCAAATATCTGAATACGTTCACCTCCTCCATACTCTCTCCCTCCAATCTGATATTCAATCTTTCATCACCTAATCTTTTTGTTATCCTCATAACCTTACTCTTTCCTGTATTCACCTTTAATTTTCTTCTTTTGCACACCCTACCAAATTCATCCACCAATCTCTGCAACTTCTCTTCAGAATCTCCCAAGAGCACAGTGTCATCAGCAAAGAGCAGCTGTGACAACTCCCACTTTGTGTGTGATTCTTTATCTTTTAACTTCACGCCTCTTGCCAAGACCCTCGCATTTACTTCTCTTACAACCCCATCTATAAATATATTAAACAACCACGGTGACATCACACATCCTTGTCTAAGGCCTACTTTTACTGGGAAAAAATTTCCCTCTTTCCTACATACTCTAACTTGAGCCTCACTATCCTCGTAAAAACTCTTCACTGCTTTCAGTAACTTACCTCCTACACCATACACATATATATATATGTATATATATATATATATATATATATATATATATATATATATATATATATATATATATATGTATATATGTATATATATATATATATATATATATATATATATATATATATATATATATATATATATATATATATATATATATATATATATATATATAAGGGCTGACAGTATACTGGTACACTATGTTTGTATGAGGTCTGACAGTATATACTGGTATACTATATATGTGTATGAGGTCTGATAGTATAAAGGAACACTGTGTATGTGTATGAGGGCTAACAGTATACCAGTATCCTTTAACAGGTTCGTTAAGACGTATGAGGCTGAGGGTGTCAAACTGTGGGGACTGACTACACAAAACCACGCTGGAGGAGAAGAACCTATCGTAAGTGCTTACCTCAATGTATGATAAAAAATAATTGTCACGGTAAGACTGCAATGTTATCACGGATTCATTGTTATTCTTCTACTGCTCCTATAAAATGAGATTAGTCACGAGGGAGCCTTCACCAAATTCAGCTTCAATAACAAGAACATAAAGTGGGACCAAGTAAATCAAGTCCTAAACGATATAAGCTGGGAAGATATACTAAGCAACACAGATCCCAACTTATGCCTAGAACAGATTAACTCGGTGGCACTCGATGTATGCACAAGGCTTATTCCTCTAAGAAAAAGGAGGAGTAGATGTAAAATAGAAAGAGACAGGCGCTCCCTTTACAGGCGACGGAAAAGAAAAACAGAGCGGCTAAAAGAGGTCAATATATCTGAAATGCGTAGGGAGACACTGGTCAGAGAAATAGCAAGCATCGAACTTAAGCTAAAGGAATCTTATAGGAGTCAGGAATCGCGGGAAGAACTAAAAGCCATAAATGAAATCGAAAGAAACCCAAAGTATTTCTTTTCTTATGCCAAATCAAAGTCGAGAACAACATCCAGTATTGGGCCCCTACTTAAACAAGATGGGTCCTACACAGATGACAGCAAGGAAATGAGTGAGCTACTCAAGTCCCAATATGACTCAGTTTTTAGCAAGCCGCTAACCAGACTGAGAGTCGAAGATCAAAGTGAATTTTTTATGAGAGAGCCACAAAATTTGATTAACACAAGCCTATCTGATATTATCCTGACACCAAATGACTTCGAACAGGCGAAAAATGACATGCCCATGCACTCTGCCCCAGGGCCAGACTCATGGAACTCCGTGTTCATCAAGAGCTGCAAGAAGCCCCTATCACGAGCTTTTACCATCCTATGGAGAGGGAGCATGGACACGG
Source organism: Cherax quadricarinatus (assembly GCF_038502225.1). Taxonomy (NCBI): domain Eukaryota; kingdom Metazoa; phylum Arthropoda; class Malacostraca; order Decapoda; family Parastacidae; genus Cherax; species Cherax quadricarinatus. Next base: position 13,859,433 of record NC_091376.1, read on the forward strand.
GGGTCGTCCCACAGTTACTAAAAACAACAGACATAACCCCACTCCACAAAGGGGGCAGTAAAGTAATAGCAAAGAACTACAGACCGATAGCACTAACATCCCATATCATAAAAATCTTTGAAAGGGTCCTAAGAAGCAAGATCGCCACCCATCTAGATACCCATCAGTTACACAACCCAGGGCAACATGGGTTTAGAGCAGGTCGCTCCTGTCTGTCTCAACTACTGGATCACTACGACATTGTCCTAGATGCACTAGAAGACAAAAAGAATGCAGATGTAATATATACAGACTTTGCAAAAGCCTTCGACAAGTGTGACTATGGTGTAATAGCGCACAAAATGCGTGCTAAAGGAATAACAGGAAAAGTTGGTAGATGGATCTATAATTTCCTCACAAACAGAACACAGAGAGTAGTAGTCAACAGAGTCAAGTCTGAGGCTGCTACGGTGAAAAGCTCTGTTCCACAAGGCACAGTACTCGCTCCCATCTTGTTTCTCATCCTCATATCTAACATAGAGAAGGATGTAAGCCACAGCACCGTGTCTTCATTTGCAGATGACACCCGAATCTGCATGACAGTGTCTTCCATTGCAGACACTGCAAGGCTCCAGGCGGATATCAACCAAATCTTTCAGTGGGCTGCAGAAAACAATATGAAGTTCAACGATGAGAAATTTCAATTACTCCGATATGGTAAACACGAGGAAATTAAAAACACCTCAATTACTGGGAACGCTTGAAGTTCCTGAACCTGTACTCCCTGGAACGCAGGCGGGAGATATACATGATTATATACACCTGGAAAATCCTAGAGGGACTAGTACCGAACTTGCACACGAAATCACTCAGAACGAAAGCAAAAGACTCGGAAGACGATGCAACATCCCCCCAATGAAAAGCAGGGGTGTCACTAGCACGTTAAGAGACCATACAATAAATGTCAGGGGCCCGAGACTGTTCAACTGCCTCCCAGCATACATAAGGGGGATTACCAATAGACCCCTGGCTGTCTTCAAGCTGGCACTGGACAAACACCTAAGTCGGTACCTGACCAGCCGGATTGCGTGCAACCAGCAGTAACAGCCTGGTTGATCAGGCTCTGATACACCAGGAGGCCTGGTCACAGACCGGGCCGCGGGGGCGTTGACCCCCGGAACTCTCTCCAGGTAAACTCCAGGTAATAGAGATTTCTTGATTTCCATGTGGCTAAATTGACCACTGCTGGGTGGAAGTTGATAGGCCTGCCTTAGCAACTCGCGTAGACTCAAAACACTGCAAGAAAAATTATCTTTTAGGCTGAATCCTTTTTCATTACGTCACTTCACAAATAACCCGCACATTGGACAGAGAAGCTTACTTTGACGTTTCGGTTCGACTTGGACCATCAACAAATATGACTTACAAACGGTCCAAGTCAGACCGAAACGTTGTCGTAAGCTCCTCTTTCCTATTTGCTGGTTATGTGTGTATTGTTCCAGCCACGGCACTTTTCGCTCTTCAATTCCCAATACTGTACCTTCAGAAGTGGAACTCACTCTACTGGAAGAGCGAAAACATGAGGGACTGGATAAAGGAGAGTCTGGGACCCACCCTGGAGGCCGCTGGTCTGGGACGCCTCAAGGTCATGGTAGGAGATGAAAACAGAGACGCTCTTCTCTGGTACGTCCCAGAGGTAAGTTATTTATTTATTTATATATTTATTTAGTAATTTGAGCATACATACAGAGGTACAAAAAAATACAGGTAAGAGCAGCATGCCAAAGCCACTTATATGCATAGCATTACGGGCTGGCTTAAAATTAACTTAAGATTAACTAAGCAATGATGAAATCAGTGATAAGACATTATTGTAAACAGATAACTATAAAATACAAATGAGTATTACAAAGACAGGTCATATGGTTGCATGCATTGCTGTACATTCACTAGAATGGAGTATTCTGTTAGATTGGGTTTTAGGTTTAACATTTATGTGATATAATTGTGAGAAACATTTAAGATATACAATTTATAAGGTTCAGTTATTCAGTATTTATTTGGTTTTGGGTGAGTAAGTGATCTTTGAGAAGAGACTTGAATTTATAAACAGGTAGTGTTTCTTTTATATTTACAGGTAATGAATTCCAGATTTTAGGGCCTTTTATGTGCATTGAGTTTTTGCATAGCGTGAGATGGACACGAGGAACATCAAAGAGTGATCTGTGCCTTGTGTTATGGTCATGTGTTCTGTTGAGGTTGGCAAGGAGATGTTTGAGGGGAGGGTTAATATCAGAGTTAAGTGTTCTATGTATGTAATAAGTGCAATAATAAGTATGGATGTTTTGTATGGTGAGTAGGTTGAGTGTTTTGAAGTTCAGTTTATCTTCTCCTGTGGTGAAGATTTTATCTGATGAGGATGCAGCGAGGTACATAGATGGCGTAGCGGTCCACTGGTACACTGACCTGGGCCATGGACCACAGCTCCTGGACCAGACACACGAGCGCTTCCCTCATAAGTTTATCCTATATACCGAAGCTTGTATTGGTAAGTATTGTTATTTTACGTTCGAGGGGGGAGCGCTAAGCACATATGGGTTTTGCAGCGCCTGGGGAATGGGAGGTAATCTGGTTTGATCCTAGGAAGAGGAGGGTAGGGACAATTATTTAAGTCAAGAAGTTTTCACTAGTATTATGGCTGGTCCTCTACCTAGGTTAGTACACTACCTAGGTTAGTGCACTACCTAGGTTAGTATTTTCACTGCCAGGTTGGTTGCCACTGCCCTAGGAGTTGAAGTTCACCACTGGGCCTGGGTTAGTATAGCCCACAGGTTAGTCACTGACCTGGTTGGTACACTACTAGGGTTGGAGTCCACTGCACAGGTTAGGTTGCAGGTACCTGGGCCTTAGGTTGGTGACCTGCCGTTGGGTTGGTCACTACCTGAGGTTGGATGCACTACCTGGGGAGTTAGGTACACTGCCTGGGTTGGTACCACTACCTGGGGTTAGGGTCCACTACCTAGGGTTAGGTCCACTGCCTGGAGGTTAGGTACACTGCCTGGGAGGTTAGGTACACTACCTGGGTTGGATCCCACTACCTGGAGGTTGGTGCACTGCTACCTGGGAGTTTTAGGTCCACTACCTGGGATTGATGCCACTGCCTAGGGTTGGTGCACTACCTGAGGTTGGTGGTCCACTCCCCAGGATGGTCTACTCTCCAGGGTGGTCCACTCCCCAGGGTGGTCCACTCCCCAGGATAGTCCACTACCCAGGGTGGGCAACTCCCCAGGGTGGTCCACTCCATAGGGTGGTCCACTCCCCAGGGTGGTTCACTCCCCAGGATGGTCCACTCCCCAGGATGGTCCACTCCCCAGGATGGTCCACTCCCCAGGATGGTCCACTCCCCAGGATGGTCCACTCCCCAGGATGGTCCACTCCCCAGGATGGTCCACTCCCCAAGATGGTCCACTCCCCAGGATAGTCCACTCCCCAGAATTGTCCACTCCCCAGGATGGTCCACTCCCCAGGATATTCCACTCCCCAGGATAGTCCACTCCCCAGTATATTCCACTCCCCAGGATGGTCCACTCCCCAGGATATTCCACTCCCCAGGATGGTCCACTCACCAGGATAGTCCACTCCCCAGGATGGTCCACTCCCCAGGATGGTCCACTCCCCAGGATGGTCTACTCTCCAGGGTGGTCCACTCCCCAGGGTGGTCCACTCCCCAGGATAGTCCACTACCCAGGGTGGGCAACTCCCCAGGGTGGTCCACTCCATAGGGTGGTCCACTCCCCAGGGTGGTCCACTCCCCAGGATGGTCAACTCCCCAGGATGGTCCACTCCCCAGGATGGTCCACTCCCCAGGATATTCCACTCCCCAGGATGGTCCACTCCCCAGGATGGTCCACTCCCCAGGATAGTCCACTCCCCAGAACTGTCCACTCCCCAGGATGGTCCACTCCCCAGGATGGTCCACTCCCCAGGATATTCCACTCCCCAGGATAGTCCACTCCCCAGTATATTCCACTCCCCAGGATGGTCCACTCCCCAGGATATTCCACTCCCCAGGATGGTCCACTCCCCAGGATAGTCCACTCCCCAGGATGGTCCACTCCCCAGGATGGTCCACTCCCCAGGATGGTTCACTCCCCAGGATAGTCCACTCCCCAGAATGGTCCACTCCCCAGGATGGTCCACTCCCCAAGATGGTCCACCCCCCATGATGGTCCACTCCCCAGGATAGTCCACTCCCCAGGATGGTCCACGCCCCAGGATGGTCCACTCCCCAAGATAGTCCACTTCCCAGGATGGTCCACTCTCCAGGATAGTCCACTCCCCAGGATAGTCTACCCCCCAGGATGGTCCACTCCCCAGGATAGTCCACTCCCCAGGATAGTCTACTCCCCAGGATAGTCCACTCCCCAGGATGGTCCACTCCCAAGGATGGTCCATTCCCCAGGATGGTCCACTCCCCAGGATAGTCCACTCCCCAGAATGGTCCACTCCCCAGAATGGTTCACTCCCCAAGATGGTCCACTCCCCATGATGATCCACTCCCCAGGATAGTCCACTCCCCAGGATGGTCCACGCCCCAGGATGGTCCACTCCCCAGGATAGTCCACTCCCCAGGATGGTCCACTCCCCAGGATGGTCCACTCCCCAGGATAGTCCACTCCCCAGTATATTCCACTCCCCAGGATGGTCCACTCCCCAGGATATTCCACTCCCCAGGATGGTCCACTCCCCAGGATGGTCCACTCCCCAGGATAGTCCACTCCCCAGAACTGTCCACTCCCCAGGATGGTCCACTCCCCAGGATGGTCCACTCCCCAGGATATTCCACTCCCCAGGATAGTCCACTCCCCAGGATATTCCACTCCCCAGGATGGTCCACTCCTCAGGATATTCCACTCCCAAGGATGGTCCACTCCCCAGGATAGTCCACTCCCCAGGATGGTCCACTCCCCAGGATGGTCCACTCCCCAGGATGGTCCACTCCCCAGGATGGTCCACTCCCCAGGATGGTCCACTCCCCAGGATGGTCCACTCCCCAGGATGGTCCACTCCCCAGGATAGTCCACTCCCCAGAACTGTCCACTCCCCAGGATGGTCCACTCCCCAGGATGGTCCACTCCCCAGGATATTCCACTCCCCAGGATAGTCCACTCCCCAGGATGGTCCACTCCCCAGGATGGTCCACTCCCCAGGATGGTCCACTCCCCAGGATAGTCCACTCCCCAGAATGGTCCACTCCCCAGGATGGTCCACTCCCCAGGATAGTCCACTCCCCAGAACTGTCCACTCCCCAGGATGGTCCACTCCCCAGGATGGTCCACTCCCCAGGATATTCCACTCCCCAGGATAGTCCACTCCCCAGGATGGTCCACTCCCCAGGATGGTCCACTCCCCAGGATGGTCCACTCCCCAGGATAGTCCACTCCCCAGAATGGTCCACTCCCCAGGATGGTCCACTCCCCAAGATGGTCCACTCCTCAGGATATTCCACTCCCCAGGATAGTCCACTCCCCAGTATATTCCACTCCCCAGGATGGTCCGCTCCCCAGGATAGTCCACTCCCCAGGATAGTCCACTCCCCAGAATGGTCCACTCCCCAGGATGGTCCACTCCTCAGGATATTCCACTCCCAAGGATGGTCCACTCCCCAGGATAGTCCACTCCCCAGGATGGTCCACTCCCCAGGATGGTCCACTCCCCTGGATGGTCCACTCCCCAGGATGGTCCACTCCCCAGGATAGTCCACTCCCCAGGATAGTCCACTCCCCAGGATAGTCCACTCCCCAGGATAGTCCACTCCCCAGTATAGTCCACTCCCCAGGATGGTCCACTCCCCAGGATAGTCCACTCCCCAGGATAGTCCACTCCCCAGGATGGTCCACTCCCCAGGATAGTCTACTCCCCAGGATAGTCCACTCCCCAGGATGGTCCACTCCCCAGGATGGTCCACTCCCGAGGATGGTCCACTCCCCAGGATAGTCCACTCCCCAGAATGGTCCACTCCCCAGGATGGTCAACTCCCCAAGATGGTCCACTCCCCATGATGGTCCACTCCCCAGGATAGTCCACTCCCCAGGATGGTCCACGCCCCAGGATGGTCCACTCCCCAGGATAGTCCACTCCCCAGGATGGTCCACTCCCCAGGATAGTCCACTCCCCAGGATAGTCCACTCCCCAGGATGGTCCACTCCCCAGGATAGTCCACTCCCCAGGATAGTCTACTCCCCAGGATAGTCCACTCCCCAGGATGGTCCACTCCCCAGGATGGTCCACTCCCCAGGATGCTCCACTTCCCAGGATAGTCCACTCCCCAGAATAGTCCACTCCCCAGGATGGTCCACTCCCCAAGATGGTCCACTCTTCAGGATAGTCCACTCCCCAGGATAGTCTACTCCCCAGGATAGTCCACTCCCCATTATGGTCCACTCCCCAGGATGGTCCACTCCCCTGGATGGTCCACTCCCCAGGATAGTCCACTCCCCAGAATGGTCCATTCCCCAGGATGGTCCACTCCCCAAGATGGTCCACTCCCCATGATGGTCCACTCCCCAGGATAGTCCACTCCCCAGTATGGTCCACGCCCCAGGATGGTCCACTCCCCAGGATAGTCCACTCCCCAGGATGGTCCACTCCCCAGGATGGTCCACTCCCCAGGATGGTCCACTCCCCAGGATGGTCCACTCCCCAGGATGGTCCACTCCCCAGGATGGTCCACTCCCCAGGATGGTCCACTCCTCAGCATGGTCCACTCCCCAGGATGGTCCACTCCCCAGGATGGTCCACTCCCCAAGTTGGTCCACTCCCCATGATGGTCCACTCCCCAGGATGGTCCACTCCCCAGGATGGTACACTCCCCAGGATGGTCCACTCTCCAGGATGGTCCACTCCTCAGGATGGTCCACTCCCCAGGATGGTCCACTCCCCAGGATGGTCCACTCCCCAGGATGGTGCACTCCCCAGGATGGTGCACTCCCCAGGATGGTCCACTCCTCAGGATGGTCCACTCCCCAGGATGGTCCACTCCCCAGGATGGTCCACTCCCCAGGATGGTCCACTCCTCAGGATGGTCCACTCCCCAGGATGGTCCACTCCCCAGGATGGTCCACTCCCCAGGATGGTCCACTCCCCAGGATGGTCCACTCCCCAGGATAGTCCACTCCTCAGGATGGTCCACTCCCCAGGATGGTCCACTCCCCAGGATGGTCCACTCCCCAGGATGGTCCACTCCCCAGGATAGTCCACTCCTCAGGATGGTCCACTCCCCAGGATGGTCCACTCATCAGGATGGTCCACTCCCCAGGATGGTCCACTCCCCAGGATGGTCCACTCCCCAGGATGGTCCACTCCCCAGGATGGTCCACTCCCCAGGATGGTGCACTCCCCAGGATGGTGCACTCCCCAGGATGGTCCACTCCTCAGGATGGTCCACTCCCCAGGATGGTCCACTCCCCAGGATGGTCCACTCCCCAGGATGGTCCACTCCTCAGGATGGTCCACTCCCCAGGATGGTCCACTCCCCAGGATGGTCCACTCCCCAGGATGGTCCACTCCCCAGGATAGTCCACTCCTCAGGATGGTCCACTCCCCAGGATGGTCCACTCCCCAGGATGGTCCACTTCCCAGGATGGTCCACTCCCCATGATAGTCCACTCCTCAGGATGGTCCACTCCCCAGGATGGTCCACTCATCAGGTTGGTCCACTCCCCAGGATGGTCCACTCCCCAGGATGGTCCACTCCCCAGGATGGTCCACTCCCCAGGATGGTCCACTCCCCAGGATGGTCCACTCCTCAGGATGGTCCACTCCCCAGGATGGTCCACTCCCCCGGATGGTCCACTCCCCAGGATGGTCCACTCCCCAGGATGGTCCACTCCCCAGGATGGTCCACTCCCCAGGATGGTCCACTCCCCAGGATGGTCCACTCCCCAGGATGGTCCACTCACCAGGATGGTCCACTCCCCAGGATGATCCACTCCCCAGGATGGTCCACTCCCCAGGATGGTCCACTCCCCAGGATGGTCCACTCCCCAGGATGGTCCACTCCCCAGGATGGTCGACTCCCCAGGATGGTCGACTCCCCAGGATGGTCGACTCCCCAGGATGGTCCACTCCCCAGGATGGTCCACTCCCCAGGATGGTCCACTTCCCAGGATGGTCCACTCCCCAGGATGGTCCACTCCCCAGGATGGTCCACTCCCCAGGATGGTCCACTCCCCAGGATGGTCCACTCCCCAGGATGGTCCACTCCCCAGGATGGTCCACTCCCCAGGATGGTCCACTTCCCAGGATGGTCCACTCCCCAGGATGGTCCACTCCCCAGGATGGTCCACTCCCCAGGATGGTCCACTCCCCAGGATGGTCCACTACCCAGGATGGTCCACTACCCAGGATGGTCCACTCCCCAGGATGGTCCACTTCCCAGGATGGTCCACTCCCCAGGATGGTCCACTCCCCACTCCCCAGAATGGTCCACTCCCCAGGATGGTCCACTCCCAGGATGGTCCACTACCTAGGTTGGTCCACTACCTAGGTTGGTCCACTACCTAGGTTGGTCCACTACCCAGGTTGGTCCACTCCCCAGGATGGTCCACTCCCCAGGATGGTCCACTCCCCAGGATGGTCCACTCCCCAGGATGGTCCACTCCCCAGGATGGTCCACTCCTCAGGATGGTCCACTCCCCAGGATGGTCCACTCCCCAGGATGGTCCACTTCCCAGGATAGTTCACTCTCTTGATTGAAATCTTCATCTGAAATAGTGAAAAAAAATTACGCTTTTTACCCCTTACATAGGCACAACACTGTATTTTACCGATTTTTCAATCATCTTTGTTTACGTTTCTGTCTCTAGTGCCAGGACTGATGATGTGGAATGACCCGGGTTCCGAAGCAGTGGTCCTGGGCTCGTGGTCTCGCGCTGAGAATTACGCCATCAGCATTATACAGGTGGGTTAGAGAGTCTTCTGTCATTATACAGGTGGGTTAGACGTTAGAGAGTCTTCTATCATTGTACAGGTGTGTTAGAGAGTCTTTAATCATTGTACAGGTGTGTTAGAGAGTCTTTAATAATTGTACAGGTGTGTTGGAGAGTCTTTAATCATTGTACAGGTGTGTTAGAGAGTCTTCTATCACGATACAGGTGTGTTAGAGAGTCTTCTATCATTATACAGGTGTGTTGGAGAGTCTTCTGTCATTATACAGGTGTATTAGAGTCTTCTGTCATTATACAGGCGTGTTAGAGAGTCTTCTGTCGTAAATCCCCTCAAGGAAGGTTCCTTGATGTTGGTGAGGGGCTCTTGATTTAGGGAATTGGATCTGTGCTCCAGTTCCCCGAATTAAGCCTGAATGCCTTCCACATCCCCCCCCCCCAGGCGCTGTATAATCCTCCGGGTTTAGCGCTTCCCCCTTGATTATAATAATAATAATAATAATCTGTCGTAAGTAAGGTTCCAGACTGTGTGGGCAGTTACTATGTGGGAATTTACGAGGTTGGGGTGAGACGTATGTTGTCTGACATGCCTGGCAGGTAGGATGGGATTTTCCAGTCATACTCCATCACGTCATACTCCATCACACTGGATGGTTTTCAAGTTATACTACATCACGTTGAATGTTTTTCGAGTAGCACTTCACACAGGATGGAGTTCCTCTCCTCCACAGGGACTCCACCGGACGTTTGATGACTTGGAATAAGACACAACTCGTCCTCACCGAACTTAGACGCTGACGATGTCTGGAAGCCTCGCTAATCGCCGTCACAGACACCATAGAACACAATCCTGGAACCCACAAATTTTCGAAAACATTGGCATACATAATACTCAACCAGGCAAAACACCACCTACCTAACAACACAGGAGTCACATGACTCACGAAATCGTAATGACACGATTGCAAACAAACCATACCACGAGTTTTGAGACTCTCTGACCGCGGGTTCAAATCCCGCCCGTGGTATGTTTTTTTAGGAGTCACATTATCCCATTGTCTACCTGACCTTATCTCAAATATGTCATTTGTCGGGTCACTTTGTGTCACTCACACCCCACTCTCCGCCTATATATACTGTTATATTAATCTCTCTGTGTTTGAAGTGATCAAGGTGCCAGGACCGAAACGTTTTCTAATAAATATGTCCTAATGTTTGCTTACGTGCCTTTTTAAACCAGAGCGAAATTACGTTTTCTTATACATTTTCCCTATGCAGGTAGTGAACCATCACGGGTCTGGTTGGGTGAACTGGAACATAGCCCTGAACCTGGCTGGTGGACCAAACTGGGCCGGTAATTTGGTTGACGCCCCTATCATCATCAATGAAGTCAGTGTATATTAATACATCTATGTCTTTATATTAAGTACACGTCTTATTTTTCATAAATAGTTACAGTTTTATAACTTAACAGCCTCGCCAGTCTAGGTATTTCACACCTTACCAACAGTGAAAAGCCACAGAACGGGTGATGGTTTGAACTATTGGTCAGGAAGCCTTAAATCTCGCAGGCCAGTGTGTTAACAACAGGTCCATTCCGGCCTTAAATGATTCATCCAACTTTGTATGTTTTTATACACCATAGAAATGTCAACATGTGAAGGTTTGTTTTTGAGAAGGATTTGCCTAGAATGGGCCAGTAGACCTGCTGCAGTGTTCCTCCTTGCTCATGTTCTTATGTTTCTATTGCAGGAAGCTGACGAGTTCTACAAACAACCTATGTTCTATGTGATGGGTCACTTTAGTAAGTTTGTTGTAGCTGGGTCTAGGATGCTGCCCTCCAGTATTGAGGAGCTGGACTCACACCAGGTCCACACTGCTGCCTTCCTACGACCTGATGGACCCATCGTGATCGTTCTTCTTAACACGTAAGATTCTTTGTATTTAAAATTAAGACACATGTGCAGCAGTTGGGTATCTTTATAGGTGAAACATTTCGCCCTCACAGCAGGCTTCTTCAGTCAAATACAGAGGCAGCAGTAGTAATGAAATAAAGATGATGTAATTAGTCCATCAACCTTAAAGAAAAAGTATTTGAGGTGGTCAGTCCCTCAGCCTGGAGAAGAGTTCAGTTTCATGGTCTGGAACGGTATCGTTCCAGACCATCAATAAAGATACCCAGTCGTTGTACATGTGTCTTAATCTTAAAGTTGTCTGTATTTTATAACATTTTCAACAGGTTCTTTGTATTGTTAGATAAATGGTTCAGAGAACCGACAAGGTGAAAAAGGAGGAACTCCAAGCAAATACGTTCCTCTGAACGTATTTGCTTGCAACACTCCTTTTTCTGCAACACTGCAAGCTTCTGAAGATGTTTATTGCAACACGATTGTTTCACATCGTATGTGATGTTTTTACTATTCCTTGATAATGTGAGAAATCACGAAAGCGCTTAGAATTTCACTATTTTTTTTCACTGGTTATTTTGCATATTGTGATAACACCTGTTTACTGTGATCTTATTGCATATGATGTTTTGTGATTAAGACACGTGTGCAACAGTTGGGTATATTCAAGGTATACACTAAAAACTTCTTCAGTTAAATACAGATACAGCAGGTGTAGAAGTGAAATGATGTAATCAGTATTTGAGGTGGTCAGTCCCTTAGCTGGTCTTTTCCAGGCTAAGAGACTGACCACCTCAAATCCTATTTTTCCAAGGTTGACGGGTTCATTACGTCATATTCATTTCACTACTACACCTGTTCCCTCTGTATTTGACTGAAGAATCCTACTGTGTAGGCGATACGTTTCCACAATAAACATACCCAACTGTTGCACTTGTATCTTGATCATCAACGTATCGGTATTATATAGTATTTTCAACGTAAGATGTTTTGTGTTGCCAGAGGTGAGGCAGAGCTAGACTTGAGTGTGGATGTTGCAAGTGAAGGCTACGCCACTTTGCACCTTCCTGCTAAAACAATACAGACCGTCATTATTGCTGGGGATCACCAGCAAGCCAAGTCTCACTCCAAGACCAAGTTTACCAAGACACAAAGCTCCGACGACGACCGAAGCTAAATTCTTGATGCGGTCGTCCTGACGTCAGTAAAGAGATCATAACATTCCCAATACAAGACCATCATTATTGCTGGGGATCACCAGCAAGCCAAGTCTCACTCCAAGACCAAGTTTACCACCAAGACACAAAGCTCCGACGACGACCGAAGCTAAATTCTTGATGTGGTCGTCCTGACGTCAGTAAAGAGATCATAACATTCCCAATACAAGACCATCATTATTGCTGGGGATCACCAGCAAGCCAAGTCTCACTCCAAGACCAAGTTTACCCCCAAGACACAAAGCTCCGACGACGACCGAAGCTAAATTCTTGATGTGGTCGTCCTGACGTCAGTGGTGAGGCTGTAACATCCCATTCACATGGTCTTCAGAGGTGAATTAAGAAATTAAACGAAGACGCCAGTTGATAAAAGACCATATCTTACGTGATATTGAATTTGCTACAAGATGGGCCATTACGAAGAACAAAAAGGCACAATACAGTGACTGGAACAATACACAAATAACTCGCACATAGGAGAGAGGAGCTTATGACGACGTTTCGGTCCGACTTGGACTATTAACTATTAACAAGCGTGGCTAGTTAATTGTCCAAGTAGGACCGAAACGTCGTAATAAGTTTCACTCTCCCATGTCCGGATTATTTGTGTACTGGACCATTACCAAAATCCTCTCGTGTAAATACTTCATTGTTTAGGTAAGACACATATGCAACAGTTAGGTATCTTTATTTCGAAACGTTTCGCCTACACAGTAGGCTTCTTCAGTCGAGTACAGCAAAGTTGATAGAAGCAGAAGAGACTTGAAGACGATGTAATCAGTCCATCACCCTTAAAGTTTTGAGGTGGTCAGTCCCTCAGTCTGGAGAAGAGCATTGTTCCATAGTGTGGATATTATTCCACACAATGGAACAATACTCTTCTCCAGACTGAGGGACTGACCACCTCAAAACTTTAAGGGTGATGGACTGATTACATCGTCTTCAAGTCTCTTCTGCTTCTATCAACTTTTCTGTACTCGACTGAAGAAGCCTACTGTGTAGGCGAAACGTTTCCAAATAAAGATACCTTACTGTTGCATATGTGTCTTACCTAACAACCTGTCGGTATTTTATACCATTTTATTATTCAAATACTTCATTACCACTGTAACTTGTTCATTACCACTGTAACTTGTTCATTACCACTGTAACTTGTTCATTACCACTGTAACTTGTTCATTACCACTGTAACTTGTTCATTACCACTGTAACTTGTTCATTACCACTGTAACTTGTTCATTACCACTGTAACTTGTTCATTACCACTGTAATTTGTTCATTACCACTGTAACTTGTTCATTACCTCTGTAACTTGTTCATTACCACTGCAACTTATTCAGCTATCAAAACTTTGCGGTCCAATCCCTGGACCCATTATGTACCTCTGTAATGTTGAAGTACAGTCCCTGGACCCATTATGTACCTCTGTAATGTTGAAGTACAGTCCCTGGACCCATTATGTACCTCTGTAATGTTGAAGTACAGTCCCTGGACCCATTATGTACCTCTGCAATGTTGATGTACAGTCCCTGGACCCATTATGTACCTCTGTAATGTTTAAGTACAGTCCCTGGAGCCATTATGTACCTCTGTAATGTTGATGTACAGTCCCTGGACCCATTATGTACCTCTGTAATGTTGAGGTACAGTCCCTGGAGCCATTATGTACCTCTGTAATGTTGAAGTACAGTCCCTGGACCCATTATGTACCTCTGTAATGTTGATGTACAGTCCCTGGACCCATTATGTACCTCTGTAATGTTGATGTACAGTCCCTGGACCCATTATGTACCTCTGTAATGTTGATGTACAGTCCCTGGACCCATTATGTACCTCTGTAATGTTGATGTACAGTCCCTGGACCCATTATGTACCTCTGTAATGTTGATGTACAGTCCCTGGACCCATTATGTACCTCTGTAATGTTGATGTACAGTCCCTGGACCCATTATGTACCTCTGTAATGTTGATGTACAGTCCCTGGACCCATTATGTACCTCTGTAATGTTGATGTACAGTCCCTGGACCCATTATGTACCTCTGTAATGTTGATGTACAGTCCCTGGACCCATTATGTACCTCTGTAATGTTGATGTACAGTCCCTGGACCCATTATGTACCTCTACAACCTTTTGACTGTACCCAAAGGACAGGTATGGTGTGCATAATAAAAATATTAACCTAACTACACTGTTCGGGTCGTTTAAGACCCGTCAAACCCTCCAGGGGTCAGACCCGTCAAACCCTCCAGGAGTCAGACCCATCAAACCCTCCAGGAGTCAGACCCGTCAAACCCTCCAGGAGTCAGACCCGTCAAACCCTCCAGGAGTCAGACCCGTCAAACCCTCCAGGGGTCAGACCCGTCAAACCCTCCAGGAGTCAGACCCATCAGACCCCGTCAAACCCTCCAGGGTTCAGACCCGTCAAACCCTCCAGGGGTCAGACCCGTCAAACCCTCCAGGAGTCAGACCCGTCAAACCCTCCAGGAGTCAGACCCGTCAAACCCTCCAGGAGTCAGACCCGTCAAACCCTCCAGGAGTCAGACCCGTCAAACCCTCCAGGAGTCAGACCCGTCAAACCCTCCAGGAGTCAGACCCGTCAAACCCTCCAGGAGTCAGACCCGTCAAACCCTCCAGGAGTCAGACCCGTCAAACCCTCCAGGAGTCAGACCCGTCAAACCCTCCAGGAGTCAGACCCGTCAAACCCTCCAGGAGTCAGACCCGTCAAACCCTCCAGGAGTCAGACCCGTCAAACCCTCCAGGGGTCAGACCCGTCAAACCCTCCAGGGGTCAGACCCGTCAAACCCTCGAGGGGTCAGACCCGTCAAACCCTCCAGGAGTCAGACCCGTCAAACCCTCCAGGAGTCAGACCCGTCAAACCCTCCAGGGGTCAGACCCGTCAAACCCTCCAGGGGTCAGACCCGTCAAACCCTCCAGGGTTCAGACCCGTCAAACCCTCCAGGGGTCAGACCCGTCAAACCCTCCAGGGATCAGACCCGTCAAACCCTCCAGGGGTCAGACCCGTCAAACCCTCCACGAGTCAGACCCGTCAAACCCTCCAGGGGTCAGACCCGTCAAACCCTCCAGGGGTCAGACCCGTCAAACCCTCCAGGGGTCAGACCCGTCAAACCCTCCAGGGGTCAGACCCGTCAAACCCTCCAGGAGTCAGACCCGTCAAACCCTCCAGGGGTCAGACCCGTCAAACCCTCCAGGGGTCAGACCCGTCAAACCCTCCAGGGGTCAGACCCGTCAAACCCTCCAGGGGTCAGACAGACCCGTCAAACCATCCAGGGGTCAGACCCGTCAAACCCTCCAGGGGTCAGACCCGTCAAACCCTCCAGGGTCAGACCCGACAAACCCACCCGGAGTCAGACCCGTCAAACCCTCCAGGAGTCAGACCCGTCAAACCCTCCAGGGGTCAGACCCGTCAAACCCTCCAGGGGTCAGACCCGTCAAACCCTCCAGGAGTCAGACCCGTCAAACCCTCCAGGAGTCAGACCCGTCAAACCCTCCAGGGGTCAGACCCGTCAAACCCTCCAGGGTTCAGACCCGTCAAACCCTCCAGGGGTCAGACCCGTCAAACCCTCCAGGAGTCAGACCCGTCAAACCCTCCAGGAGTCAGACCCGTCAAACCCTCCAGGAGTCAGACCCGTCAAACCCTCCAGGAGTCAGACCCGTCAAACCCTCCAGGAGTCAGACCCGTCAAACCCTCCAGGGGGGTCAGACCCGTCAAACCCTCCAGAGACCCGTCAAACCCTCCAGGAGTCAGACCCGTCAAACCCTCCAGGGGTCAGACCCGTCAAACCCTCCAGGGTCAGACCCGTCAAACCCTCCAGGGGTCAGACCCGTCAAACCCTCCAGGGGTCAGACCCGTCAAACCCTCCAGGGGTCAGACCCGTCAAACCCTCCAGAGTCAGACCCGTCAAACCCTCCAGGGGTCCGACCCGCCACACCCTCCAGGGGTCAGACCCGACAAACCCTCCAGGGGTCAGACCCGTCAAACCCTCCAGGGGTCAGACCCGTCAAACCCTCCAGGGGTCAGACCCGTCAAACCCTCCAGGGGTCAGACCCGTCAAACCCTCCAGGGGTCAGACCCGTCAAACCCTCCAGGGGTCAGACCCGTCAAACCCTCCAGGGGTCAGACCCGTCAAACCCTCCAGGGGTCAGACCCGTCAAACCCTCCAGGGGTCAGACCCGTCAAACCCTCCAGGGGTCAGACCCGTCAAACCCTCCAGGGGTCAGACCCGTCAAACCCTCCAGGGGTCAGACCCGTCAAACCCTCCAGGGGTCAGACCCGTCAAACCCTCCAGAGGTCAGACCCGTCAAACCCTCCAGGAGTCAGACCCGTCAAACCCTCCAGGAGTCAGACCCGTCAAACCCTCCAGGGGTCAGACCCGTCAAACCCTCCAGGGGTCAGACCCGTCAAACCCTCCAGGGGTCAGACCCGTCAAACCCTCCAGGGGTCAGACCCGTCAAACCCTCCAGGGGTCAGACCCGTCAAACCCTCCAGGGGTCAGACCCGTCAAACCCTCCAGGGGTCAGACCCGTCAAACCCTCCAGGGTTCAGACCCGTCAAACCCTCCAGGGGTCAGACCCGTCAAACCCTCCAGGGGTCAGACCCGTCAAACCCTCCAGGGGTCAGACCCGTCAAACCCTCCAGGGGTCAGACCCGTCAAACCCTCCAGGGGTCAGACCCGTCAAACCCTCCAGGGGTCAGACCCGTCAAACCCTCCAGGGGTCAGACCCGTCAAACCCTCCAGGGGTCAGACCCGTCAAACCCTCCAGGGGTCAGACCCGTCAAACCCTCCAGGGGTCAGACCCGTCAAACCCTCCAGGGGTCAGACCCGTCAAACCCTCCAGGGGTCAGACCCGTCAAACCCTCCAGGGGTCAGACCCGTCAAACCCTCCAGGGGTCAGACCCGTCAAACCCTCCAGGGGTCAGACCCGTCAAACCCTCCAGGGGTCAGACCCGTCAAACCCTCCAGGGGTCAGACCCGTCAAACCCTCCAGGGGTCAGACCCGTCAAACCCTCCAGGGGTCAGACCCGTCAAACCCTCCAGGGTTCAGACCCGTCAAACCCTCCAGGGGTCAGACCCGTCAAACCCTCCAGGGGTCAGACCCGTCAAACCCTCCAGGGGTCAGACCCGTCAAACCCTCCAGGGGTCAGACCCGTCAAACCCTCCAGGGGTCAGACCCGTCAAACCCTCCAGATCTCAGACCCGTCAAACCCTCCAGGGGTCAGACCCGTCAAACCCTCCAGGGGTCAGACCCGTCAAACCCTCCAGGGGTCAGACCCGTCAAACCCTCCAGGGGTCAGACCCGTCACACCATCCAGCTCTCAGACCCGTCAAACCCTCAGACCCGTCAAACCCTCCAGGGGTCAGACCCATCAAACCCTCCAGGAGTCAGACCCGTCAAACCCTCCAGGAGTCAGACCCGTCAAACCCTCCAGGGGTCAGACCCGTCAAACCCTCCAGGAGTCAGACCCGTCAAACCCTCCAGGAGTCAGACCCGTCAAACCCTCCAGGGGTCAGACCCGTCAAACCCTCCAGGGGTCAGACCCGTCAAACCCTCCAGGAGGTCAGACCCGTCAAACCCTCCAGGAGTCAGACCCGTCAAACCCTCCAGGAGTCAGACCCGTCAAACCCTCCAGGAGTCAGACCCGTCAAACCCTCCAGGGGTCAGACCCGTCAAACCCTCCAGGGGTCAGACCCGTCAAACCCTCCAGGGGTCAGACCCGTCAAACCCTCCAGGGGTCAGACCCGTCAAACCCTCCAGGAGTCAGACCCGTCAAACCCTCCAGGGGTCAGACCCGTCAAACCCTCCAGGAGACCCGTCAGACCCTACAGGAGTCAGACCCGTCAAACCCTCCAGGGGTCAGACCCGTCAAACCCTCCAGGGGTCAGACCCGTCAAACCCTCCAGGAGTCAGACCCGTCAAACCCTCCAGGAGTCAGACCCGTCAAACCCTCCAGGAGTCAGACCCCTCAAACCCTCCAGGAGTCAGACCCATCAAACCCTCCAGGAGTCAGACCCGTCAAACCCTCCAGGAGTCAGACCCATGTCAGACCCTCCAGGAGTCAGACCCGTCAAACCCTCCAGGAGTCAGACCCATCAAACCCTCCAGGAGTCAGACCCATCAAACCCTCCAGGAGTCAGACCCATCAAACCCTCCAGGAGTCAGACCCGTCAAACCCTCCAGGAGTCAGACCCGTCAAACCCTCCAGGAGTCAGACCCATCAAACCCTCCAGGAGTCAGACCCATCAAACCCTCCAGGAGTCAGACCCGTCAAACCCTCCAGGAGTCAGACCCGTCAAACCCTCCAGGGGTCAGACCTGTCAGACCCTCCAGGGGTCAGACCCGTCAATCCCTCCAGGAGTCAGACCCGTCAAACCCTCCAGGAGTCAGACCCGTCAAACCCTCCAGGAGTCAGACCCATCAAACCCTCCAGGAGTCAGACCCGTCAAACCCTCCAGGAGTCAGACCCGTCAAACCCTCCAAGGGTCAGACCTGTCAGACCCTCCAGGGGTCAGACCCGTCAAACCCTCCAGGGGTCAGACCTGTCAGACCCTCCAGGAGTCAGACCCGTCAAACCCTCCAGGAGTCAGACCTGTCAGACCCTCCAGGAGTCAGACCCGTCAAACCCTCCAGGGGTCAGACCTGTCAGACCCTCCAGGAGTCAGACCCGTCAAACCCTCCAGGAGTCAGACCCGTCAAACCCTCCAGGAGTCAGACCCATCAAACCCTCCAGGAGTCAGACCCATCAAACCCTCCAGGAGTCAGACCCCTCAAACCCTCCAGGAGTCAGGCCCGTCAAACCCTCCAGGAGTCAGACCCGTCAAACCCTCCAGGAGTCAGACCAATCAAACCCTCCAGGAGTCAGACCCATCAAACCCTCCAGGAGTCAGACCCATCAAACCCTCCAGGAGTCAGACCCATCAAACCCTCCAGGAGTCAGACCCATCAAACCCTCCAGGAGTCAGACCCATCAAACCCTCCAGGAGTCAGACCCGTCAAACCCTCCAGGAGTCAGACCCGTCAAACCCTCCAGGAGTCAGACCCATCAAACCCTCCAGGAGTCAGACCCATCAAACCCTCCAGGAGTCAGACCCGTCAAACCCTCCAGGAGTCAGACCCGTCAAACCCTCCAGGAGTCAGACCCATCAAACCCTCCAGGAGTCAGACCCATCAAACCCTCCAGGAGTCAGACCCATCAAACCCTCCAGGAGTCAGACCCGTCAAACCCTCCAGGAGTCAGACCCGTCAAACCCTCCAGGAGTCAGACCCATCAAACCCTCCAGGAGTCAGACCCATCAAACCCTCCAGGAGTCAGACCCATCAAATCCTCCAGGAGTCAGACCCGTCAAACCCTCCAGGAGTCAGACCCGTCAAACCCTCCAGGGGTCAGACCCGTCAAACCCTCCAGGAGTCAGACCCGTCAAACCCTCCAGGAGTCAGACCCATCAAACCCTCCAGGAGTCAGACCCATCAAACCCTCCAGGAGTCAGACCCGTCAAACCCTCCAGGAGTCAGACCCGTCAAACCCTCCAGGAGTCAGACCCATCAAACCCTCCAGGAGTCAGACCCGTCAAACCCTCCAGGAGTCAGACCCGTCAAACCCTCCAGGAGTCAGACCCATCAAACCCTCCAGGAGTCAGACCCATCAAACCCTCCAGGAGTCAGACCCGTCAGACCCTCCAGTCAGAACCCTCCAGGAGTCAGACCCGTCAAACCCTCCAGGAGTCAGACCCGTCAAACCCTCCAGGAGTCAGACCCGTCAAACCCTCCAGGAGTCAGACCCATCAAACCCTCCAGGAGTCAGACCCGTCAAACCCTCCAGGAGTCAGACCCATCAAACCCTCCAGGAGTCAGACCCGTCAAACCCTCCAGGAGTCAGACCCGTCAAACCCTCCAGGAGTCAGACCCGTCAAACCCTCCAGGAGTCAGACCCATCAAACCCTCCAGGAGTCAGACCCGTCAAACCCTCCAGGAGTCAGACCCGTCAAACCCTCCAGGAGTCAGACCCGTCAAACCCTCCAGGAGTCAGACCCATCAAACCCTCCAGGAGTCAGACCCATCAAACCCTCCAGGAGTCAGACCCGTCAAACCCTCCAGGAGTCAGACCCGTCAAACCCTCCAGGAGTCAGACCCGTCAAACCCTCCAGGAGTCAGACCCATCAAACCCTCCAGGAGTCAGACCCGTCAAACCCTCCAGGAGTCAGACCCGTCAAACCCTCCAGGGGTCAGACCTGTCAGACCCTCCAGGAGTCAGACCCGTCAAACCCTCCAGGAGTCAGACCCATCAAACCCTCCAGGAGTCAGACCCATCAAACCCTCCAGGAGTCAGACCCGTCAAACCCTCCAGGAGTCAGACCCGTCAAACCCTCCAGGAGTCAGACCCGTCAAACCCTCCAGGAGTCAGACCCGTCAAACCATCCAGGAGTCAGACCCGTCAAACCCTCCAGGGGTCAGACCCGTCAAACCCTCCAGGAGTCAGACCCATCAAACCCTCCAGGAGTCAGACCCATCAAACCCTCCAGGAGTCAGACCCGTCAAACCCTCCAGGAGTCAGACCCGTCAAACCCTCCAGGAGTCAGACCCATCAAACCCTCCAGGAGTCAGACCCGTCAAACCCTCCAGGAGTCAGACCCATCAAACCCTCCAGGAGTCAGACCCGTCAAACCCTCCAGGAGTCAGACCCGTCAAACCCTCCAGGAGTCAGACCCGTCAAACCCTCCAGGAGTCAGACCCATCAAACCCTCCAGGAGTCAGACCCGTCAAACCCTCCAGGAGTCAGACCCGTCAAACCCTCCAGGAGTCAGACCCGTCAAACCCTCCAGGAGTCAGACCCATCAAACCCTCCAGGAGTCAGACCCATCAAACCCTCCAGGAGTCAGACCCGTCAAACCCTCCAGGAGTCAGACCCGTCAAACCCTCCAGGAGTCAGACCCGTCAAACCCTCCAGGAGTCAGACCCATCAAACCCTCCAGGAGTCAGACCCGTCAAACCCTCCAGGAGTCAGACCCGTCAAACCCTCCAGGGGTCAGACCCGTCAAACCCTCCAGGAGTCATACCCGTCAAACCCTCCTGGAGTCAGACCCATCAAACCCTCCAGGAGTCAGACTCATCAAACCCTCCAGGAGTCAGACCCGTCAAACCCTCCAGGAGTCAGACCCGTCAAACCCTCCAGGAGTCAGACCCATCAAACCATCCAGGAGTCAGACCCGTCAAACCCTCCAGGGGTCAGACCCGTCAAACCCTCCAGGAGTCAGACCCATCAAACCCTCCAGGAGTCAGACCCATCAAACCCTCTAGGAGTCAGACCCGTCAAACCCTCCAGGAGTCAGACCCGTCAAACCCTCCAGGAGTCAGACCCGTCAAACCCTCCAAGGGTCAGACCCATCAAACCCTCCAGGAGTCAGACCCGTCAAACCCTCCAGGAGTCAGACCCGTCAAACCCTCCAGGAGTCAGACCCGTCAAACCCTCCAGGAGTCAGACCCGTCAAACCCTCCAGGAGTCAGACCCATCAAACCCTCCAGGAGTCAGACCCGTCAAACCCTCCAGGAGTCAGACCCGTCAAACCCTCCAGGAGTCAGACCCGTCAAACCCTCCAGGAGTCAGACCCATCAAACCCTCCGGGAGTCAGACCCGTCAAACCCTCCAGGAGTCAGACCCGTCAAACCCTCCAGGAGTCAGACCCGTCAAACCCTCCAGGAGTCAAACCCGTCAAACCCTCCAGGAGTCAGACCCATCAAACCCTCCAGGAGTCAGACCCGTCAAACCCTCCAGGAGTCAGACCCATCAAACCCTCCAGGAGTCAGACCCGTCAAACCCTCCAGGAGTCAGACCCGTCAAACCCTCCAGGAGTCAGACCCGTCAAACCCTCCAGGAGTCAGACCCATCAAACCCTCCAGGAGTCAGACCCGTCAAACCCTCCAGGAGTCAGACCCGTCAAACCCTCCAGGAGTCAGACCCGTCAAACCCTCCAGGAGTCAGACCCGTCAAACCCTGCAGGAGTCAGACCCATCAAACCCTCCAGGAGTCAGACCCGTCAAACCCTCCAGGAGTCAGACCTGTCAAACCCTCCAGGAGTCAGACCCGTCAAACCCTCCAGGAGTCAGACCCATCAAACCCTCCAGGAGTCAGACCCGTCAAACCCTCCAGGAGTCAGACCCGTCAAACCCTCCAGGGGTCAGACCCGTCAAACCCTCCAGGGGTCAGACCCGTCAAACCCTCCAGGAGTCAGACCCGTCAAACCCTCCAGGAGTCAGACCCATCAAACCCTCCAGGTGTCAGACCCGTCAAACCCTCCAGGAGTCAGACCCGTCAAACCCTCCAGGAGTCAGACCCATCAAACCCTCCAGGAGTCAGACCCGTCAAACCCTCCAGGAGTCAGACCCGTCAAACCCTCCAGGAGTCAGACCCGTCAAACCCTCCAGGAGTCAGACCCGTCAAACCCTCCAGGAGTCAGACCCATCAAACCCTCCAGGAGTCAGACCCGTCAAACCCTCCAGGAGTCAGACCCGTCAAACCCTCCAGGAGTCAGACCCGTCAAACCCTCCAGGAGTCAGACCCATCAAACCCTCCAGGAGTCAGACCCGTCAAACCCTCCAGGAGTCAGACCCGTCAAACCCTCCAGGGGTCAGACCCGTCAAACCCTCCAGGGGTCAGACCCGTCAAACCCTCCAGGGGTCAGACCCATCAAACCCTCCAGGAGTCAGACCCATCAAACCCTCCAGGAGTCAGACCCGTCAAACCCTCCAGGGGTCAGACCCATCAAACCCTCCAGGGGTCAGACCCATCAAACCCTCCAGGGGTCAGACCCATCAAACCCTCCAGGGGTCAGACCGTCAAACCCTCCAGGAGTCAGACCCATCAAACCCTCCAGGGGTCAGACCCATCAAACCCTCCAGGGGTCAGACCCATCAAACCCTCCAGGAGTCAGACCCATCAAACCCTCCAGGGGTCAGACCCATCAAACCCTCCAGGGGTCAGACCCGTCAAACCCTCCAGGAGTCAGACCCATCAAACCCTCCAGGGGTCAGACCCATCAAACCCTCCAGGGGTCAGACCCATCAAACCCTCCAGGGGTCAGACCCATCAAACCCTCCAGGGGTCAGACCCATCAAACCCTCCAGGGGTCAGACCGTCAAACCCTCCAGGAGTCAGACCCATCAAACCCTCCAGGGGTCAGACCCATCAAACCCTCCAGGGGTCAGACCCATCAAACCCTCCAGGAGTCAGACCCATCAAACCCTCCAGGGGTCAGACCCATCAAACCCTCCAGGGGTCAGACCCGTCAAACCCTCCAGGGGTCAGACCCATCAAACCCTCCAGGAGTCAGACCCATCAAACCCTCCAGGAGTCAGACCCATCAAACCCTCCAGGGGTCAGACCCATCAAACCCTCCAGGGGTCAGACCCATCAAACCCTCCAGGAGTCAGACCCATCAAACCCTCCAGGGGTCAGACCCATCAAACCCTCCAGGGGTCAGACCCGTCAAACCCTCCAGGGGTCAGACCCATCAAACCCTCCAGGAGTCAGACCCATCAAACCCTCCAGGAGTCAGACCCATCAAACCCTCCAGGGGTCAGACCCATCAAACCCTCCAGGGGTCAAACCCATCAAACCCTCCAGGGGTCAGACCCATCAAACCCTCCAGGGGTCAGACCCATCAAACCCTCCAGGGGTCAGACCCGTCAAACCCTCCAGGGGTCAGACCCATCAAACCCTCCAGGAGACAGACCCATCAAACCCTCCAGGAGTCAGACCCATCAAACCCTCCAGGGGTCAGACCCATCAAACCCTCCAGGGGTCAAACCCATCAAACCCTCCAGGGGTCAGACCCATCAAACCCTCCAGGGGTCAGACCCATCAAACCCTCCAGGAGTCAGACCCATCAAACCCTCCAGGGGTCAGACCCATCAAACCCTCCAGGAGTCAGACCCATCAAACCCTCCAGGGGTCAGACCCATCAAACCCTCCAGGAGTCAGACCCGTCAAACCCTCCAGGGGTCAGACCTGTCAGACCCTGGAGGGTCTGACAGGTCTTGAAGTGCCAGTAGGGCTTCTCACAATTTCATAATTCCTCAGCAACATATTCGTCGTGAACCAACACAGTCATCATGGTTCTTGTCACTATGTTATTAACATCATATTATTTTATATTGTCACTGTAAACTAAGAACATTCCATGAATATAACCCCAAGAATGTTAAAGTTACTTAAGTTGTCTTACCTTTGTTACTGTCTACCTATATTCTTACCTTATTAGTCCTGTCTACCCACATTCTTACCTTATTAGTCCTGTCTATCTACATTCTTACCTTATTAGTCCTATCTACCTACATTCTTACCTTATTAGTCCTGTCTACCCACATTCTTACATCTCTAGTCCTGTCTACCCACATTCTTACCTTATTAGTCCTGTATACCCACATTCTTACCTTATTAGTCCTGTCTACCCACATTCTTACCTTATTAGTCCTGTCTACCTACATTCTTACCTTATTAGTCCTGTCTACCCACATTCTTACATCTCTAGTCCTGTCTACCCACATTCTTACCTTACTAGTCCTGTATACCCACATTCTTACATCTCTAGTCCTGTCTACCTACGAATTCTTACCTTACTAGTCCTGTATACCCACATTCTTACATCTCTAGTCCTTTCTACCCACATTCTTACCTTACTAGTCCTGTATACCCACATTCTTACATCTCTAGTCCTGTCTACCCACATTCTTACCTTACTAATCCTGTATACCCACAGTCTTACCTTTCTAGTCCTGTATACCCACATTCTTACCTTTCTAGTCCTGTCTACCCACATTCTTACTTTTCTAGTCCTGCCTACCCGCATTCTTACCTTTCTAGTCCTGTCTACCCACATTCTTACCTTTCTAGTCCTGTCTACCCACATTCTCACATTTCTAGTCCTGTCTACCCACATTCTCACATTTCTAGTCCTGTCTACCCACATTCTCACATTTCTAGTCCTGTCTATCCACATTCTCACATTTCTAGTCCTGTCTACCCACATTCTCACATTTCTAGTCCTGTCTACCCACATTCTCTCATTTCTAGTCCTGTCTACCCACATTCTTACCTTTCTAGTCCTGTCTACCCACATTCTCACCTTTCTAGTCCTGTCTACCCACATTCTTACCTTTCTAGTCCTGTCTACCCACATTCTCACATTTCTAGTCCTGTCTACCCACATTCTCACATTTCTAGTCCTGTCTACCCACATTCTCACATTTCTAGTCCTGTCTACCCACATTCTCACATTTCTAGTCCTGTCTACCCACATTCTTACCTTTCTAGTCATGTCTACCCACATTCTTACTTTTCTAGTCCTGTCTACCCACATTCTCACATTTCTAGTCCTGTCTACCCACATTCTCACATTTCTAGTCCTGTCTACCCACATTCTCACATTTCTAGTCCTGTCTACCCACATTTTTACCTTTCTAGTCCTGTCTACCCACATTCTTACCTTTCTAATCCTGTCTACCCACATTCTTACCTTTCTAGTCCTGTCTACCCACATTCTTACCTTTCTAGTCCTGTCTACCCACATTCTCACCTTTCTAGTCCTGTCTACCCACATTCTTACCTTTCTAGTCCTGTCTACCCACATTCTCACATTTCTAGTCCTGTCTACCCACATTCTCACATTTCTAGTCCTGTCTACCCACATTCTCACATTTCTAGTCCTGTCTACCCACATTCTCACATTTCTAGTCCTGTCTACCCACATTCTTACCTTTCTAGTCATGTCTACCCACATTCTTACTTTTCTAGTCCTGTCTACCCACATTCTCACATTTCTAGTCCTGTCTACCCACATTCTCACATTTCTAGTCCTGTCTACCCACATTCTCACATTTCTAGTCCTGTCTACCCACATTTTTACCTTTCTAGTCCTGTCTACCCACATTCTTACCTTTCTAATCCTGTCTACCCACATTCTTACCTTTCTAGTCCTGTCTACCCACATTCTTACCTTTCTAGTCCTGTCTACCCACATTCTTACCTTTCTAGTCCTGTCTACCCACATTCTTACCTTTCTAGTCCTGTCTACCCACATTCTCACCTTTCTAGTCCTGTCTACCCACATTCTTACCTTTCTAGTCCTGTCTACCCACATTCTCACCTTTCTAGTCCTGTCTACCCACATTCTTACCTTTCTAGTCCTGTCTACTCACAACCTTGACCACTGCTCTGTCTATCGTCAATCTTTCTGTCCATATAACCTATCCTAAGAAGCAGTTGATGTTAAAATAATAATTGACTTGAATAAATGGATTGGCCAAATGATGTTTTGAATTTCTTCTTTTACGCGAACACATCAACAGCCAGATTGATCTAAAATCAGGACAGAGGATCGAGCCTTCACCAGTCTTTGTGATGAATATTTTTTTTTTCGTTCTATTGTTCTAGATGTGTAGTGGAGGCTTGATCCACCGTCCATGTGTGTGTCATTCAATACAAGGAGTGCTGGAGGCTTGATTCCGTGGCTCGATTGCCACCGCACTCACCTCACACACTGAGGTCCGTGGTTCAATCCCTGGTACGGGTGGAAACATTAGGACATGTTCCCTTAAGATACCTGTCCATGCTCACTTTACCTGGAATTTACCTGAAGAGGGTTTCGGGGGTTAACGCCCCAGCGGCTCGGTCTGAGACCAGGCCTCATGGTGGATCTGGGTCTAATCAACCAGGCTATTACTGCTGGCCGCACGCAAGCTAACGTATGAACCACAGCCCGGTTGGTCAGGTATTGACTTTAGGTGCCTGTTCAGTGCCTTCTTGAAGACAGTCAGGGGTCTATTGGTAATCCCCCTTATGTATGCTGGGAGGCAATTGAACAGTCTGGGACCCCGGACACTCATTGTGTTGTCTCTCAGTGTACTCGTGGCGCCCCTGCTTTTCATCGGGGAAATGTTACATCTCCTGCCGAGTCTTTTCTTTCATAGGGAGTGATTTTCGTCTGCAAGTTTGGTAGTAATCCCTCCAGGACCTTCCAAGTGTATATTACCATGTATTTCTATCGCCTACTTTCGAGGGAATACAGATCAAGGACCTTCAACCGTTCCCAGTAGTTGAGGTGCCTTATCGTACTTATGTGTGCTGTGAAAGTTCTTTGTACATTCTCCAGGCCTGCAATATCGCCTAGCAGTAAGTAGGTACCTAGGGTTTAGTGGACTAGTGTGGGTCGCATCCCGGGGACAAAATTTCCCTAATTTGCGGGAAATGCTCTGCATAACAAGGGGCTTTCTATGTAGTAGTATGTCATTGATGTCAGCTATGGTCTGTATACCTTGTACATGTACTTGTAGAAATAAAGATTATTATTATTATTATTATTATTATTATTATTATTATTATTATTATTATTATATTATTATTATTATTATTATTATTATTATTATTATTATTATTATTATTATTATTATTATTATTATTATTATTATTATTATTATTATGTGCGTATCATTTAACACAAGGAGTGCTGTAGGCTTGATCCACCGTCCACCAAATCCCAGACAGAGCGCAATGCTGACACACTTCAAATACTGTTATCTTTGCAACAGTCATCATAAAATAACACTGCAGCAGCCACAAGCTTGACCTTCCTTGTTATCTTCTCCAGACTTATCACACACACTGTTATGTCCACTGATAACTACAGCATCATTAACTCTTATTGACATTGTCTTGATCTTTTATGCTACATATTTCCTTGGATCAAAATTCAGTACCTTTTATTTACCTTAAATTGTATCCCCATCCCCCGTGTGATGTGTGATCCCATCCTTCAGAGTACAGACACTGTACTTCCCACCTCCAGGACTGTAACATCCTCACCCATCCTTCAGAGTACAGACACTGTACTTCCCACCTCCAGGACTGTAACATCCTCACTCATCCTTCAGAGTACAGACACTGTACTTCCCACCTCCAGGACTGTAACATCCTCACTCATCCTTCAGAGTACAGGCACTGTACTTCCCACCTCCAGGACTGTAACATCCTCACCCATCCTTCAGAGTACAGGCACTGTACTTCCCACCTCCAGGACTGTAACATCCTCACCCATTCTTCAGAGTACAGACACTGTACTTCCCACCTCCAGGACTGTAACATCCTCACCCATCCTTCAGAGTACAGACACTGTACTTCCCACCTCCAGGACTGTAACATCCTCACTCATCCTTCAGAGTACAGGCACTGTACTTCCCACCTCCAGGACTGTAACATCCTCACTCATCCTTCAGAGTACAGGCACTGTACTTCCCACCTCCAGGACTGTAACATCCTCACCCATCCTTCAGAGTACAGGCACTGTACTTCCCACCTCCAGGACTGTACCATCCTCACCCATCCTTCAGAGTACAGGCACTGTACTTCCCACCTCCAGGACTGTAACATCCTCACTCATCCTTCAGAGTACAGGCACTGTACTTCCCACCTCCAGGACTGTAACATCCTCACCCATCCTTCAGAGTACAGACACTGTACTTCCCACCTCCAGGACTGTAACATCCTCACTCATCCTTCAGAGTACAGGCACTGTACTTCCCACCTCCAGGACTGTAACATCCTCACTCATCCTTCAGAGTACAGGCACTGTACTTCCCACCTCCAGGACTGTAACATCCTCACTCATCCTTCAGAGTACAGGCACTGTACTTCCCACCTCCAGGACTGTAACATCCTCACCCATCCTTCAGAGTACAGGCACTGTACTTCCCACCTCCAGGACTGTAACATCCTCACTCATCCTTCAGAGTACAGGCACTGTACTTCCCACCTCCAGGACTGTAACATCCTCACTCATCCTTCAGAGTACAGACACTGTACTTCCCACGTCCAGGACTGTAACATCCTCACCCATCCTTCAGAGTACAGGCACTGTACTTCCCACCTCCAGGACTGTAACATCCTCACTCATCCATCAGATTACAGGCACTGTACTTCCCACCTCCAGGACTGTAACATCCTCACTCATCCTTCAGAGTACAGACACTGTACTTCCCACCTCCAGGACTGTAACATCCTCACCCATCCTTCAGAGTACAGGCACTGTACTTCCCACCTCCAGGACTGTAACATCCTCACTCATCCTTCAGAGTACAGGCACTGTACTTCCCACCTCCAGGACTGTAACATCCTCACTCATCCTTCAGAGTACAGGCACTGTACTTCCCACCTCCAGGACTGTAACATCCTCACCCATCCTTCAGAGTACAGGCACTGTACTTCCCACCTCCAGGACTGTAACATCCTCACTCATCCTTCAGAGTACAGGCACTGTACTTCCCACCTCCAGGACTGTAACATCCTCACTCATCCTTCAGAGTACAGACACTGTACTTCCCACCTCCAGGACTGTAACATCCTCACCCATCCTTCAGAGTACAGGCACTGTACTTCCCACCTCCAGGACTGTAACATCCTCACTCATCCATCAGATTACAGGCACTGTACTTCCCACCTCCAGGACTGTAACATCCTCACTCATCCTTCAGAGTACAGACACTGTACTTCCCACCTCCAGGACTGTAACATCCTCACCCATCCTTCAGAGTACAGGCACTGTACTTCCCACCTCCAGGACTGTAACATCCTCACTCATCCTTCAGAGTACAGGCACTGTACTTCCCACCTCCAGGACTGTAACATCCTCACCCATCCTTCAGAGTACAGGCACTGTACTTCCCACCTCCAGGACTGTAACATCCTCACTCATCCTTCAGAGTACAAGCACTGTACTTCCCACCTCCAGGACTGTAACATCCTCACTCATCCTTCAGAGTACAGGCACTGTACTTCCCACCTCCAGGACTGTAACATCCTCACTCATCCTTCAGAGTACAGGCACTGTACTTCCCACCTCCAGGACTGTAACATCCTCACTCATCCTTCAGAGTACAGGCACTGTACTTCCCACCTCCAGGACTGTAACATCCTCACCCATCCTTCAGAGTACAGGCACTGTACTTCCCACCTCCAGGACTGTAACATCCTCACTCATCCTTCAGAGTACAGGCACTGCTACTCAAGTCCCAATATGACTCAGTTTTTAGCAAGCCGCTAACCAGACTGAGAGTCGAAGATCAAAATGAATTTTTTATGAGAGAGCCACAAAATTTGATTAACACAAGCCTATCCGATGTTATCCTGACGCCAAATGACTTCGAACAGGCGATAAATGACATGCCCATGCACTCTGCCCCAGGGCCAGACTCATGGAACTCTGTGTTCATCAAGAACTGCAAGAAGCCCCTATCACGAGCCTTTTCCATCCTATGGAGAGGGAGCATGGACACGGGGGTCGTCCCTCAGTTACTAAAAACAACAGACATAGCCCCACTCCACAAAGGGGGCAGTAAAGCAACAGCAAAGAACTACAGACCAATAGCACTAACATCCCATATCATAAAAATCTTTGAAAGGGTCCTAAGAAGCAAGATCACCACCCATCTAGAAACCCATCAGTTACACAACCCAGGGCAACATGGGTTTAGAAAAGGTCGCTCCTGTCTGTCTCAACTACTGGATCACTACGACAAGGTCCTAAATGCACTAGAAGACAAAAAGAATGCAGATGTAATATATACAGACTTTGCAAAAGCCTTCGACAAGTGTGACCATGGCGTAATAGCGCACAAAATGCGCGCTAAAGGAATAACAGGAAAAGTTGGTCGATGGATCTATAATTTCCTCACTAACAGAACACAGAGAGTAGTCGTCAACAGAGTAAAGTCCGAGGCAGCTACGGTGAAAAGCTCTGTTCCACAAGGCACAGTACTAGCTCCCATCTTGTTCCTCATCCTCATATCCGACATAGACAAGGATGTCAGCCACAGCACCGTGTCTTCCTTTGCAGATGACACCCGAATCTGCATGACAGTGTCTTCCATTGCAGACACTGCAAGGCTCCAGGCGGACATCAACCAAATCTTTCAGTGGGCTGCAGAAAACAATATGAAGTTCAACGATGAGAAATTTCAATTACTCAGATATGGTAAACATGAGGAAATTAAATCTTCATCAGAGTACAAAACAAATTCTGGCCACAAAATAGAGCGAAACACCAACGTCAAAGACCTGGGAGTGATTATGTCGGAGGATCTCACCTTCAAGGACCATAACATTGTATCAATCGCATCTGCTAGAAAAATGACAGGATGGATAATGAGAACCTTCAAAACTAGGGAGGCCAAGCCCATGATGACACTCTTCAGGTCACTTGTTCTATCTAGGCTGGAATATTGCTGCACTCTAACAGCACCTTTCAAGGCAGGTGAAATTGCCGACCTAGAAAATGTACAGAGAACTTTCACGGCGCGCATAACGGAGATAAAACACCTCAATTACTGGGAGCGCTTGAGGTTTCTAAACCTGTATTCCCTGGAACGCAGGAGGGAGAGATACATGATTATATACACCTGGAAAATCCTAGAGGGACTAGTACCGAACTTGCACACGAAAATCACTCACTACGAAAGCAAAAGACTTGGCAGACGATGCACCATCCCCCCAATGAAAAGCAGGGGTGTCACTAGCACGTTAAGAGACCATACAATAAGTGTCAGGGGACCGAGACTGTTCAACTGCCTCCCAGCACACATAAGGGGGATTACCAACAGACCCCTGGCAGTCTTCAAGCTGGCACTGGACAAGCACCTAAAGGCAGTTCCTGATCAGCCGGGCTGTGGCTCGTACGTTGGTTTGCGTGCAGCCAGCAGCAACAGCCTGGTTGATCAGGCGCTGATCCACCAGGAGGCCTGGTCACAGACCGGGCCGCGGGGGCGTTGACCCCCGAAACTCTCTCCAGGTAAACTCCAGGTAAAACCTCCAGGACTGTAACATCCTCACTCATCCTTCAGAGTACAGACACTGTACTTCCCACCTCCAGGACTGTAACATCCTCACCCATCCTTCAGAGTACAGGCACTGTACTTCCCACCTCCAGGACTGTAACATCCTCACTCATCAATCAGATTACAGGCACTGTACTTCCCACCTCCAGGACTGTAACATCCTCACTCATCCTTCAGAGTACAGACACTGTACTTCCCACCTCCAGGACTGTAACATCCTCACCCATCCTTCAGAGTACAGGCACTGTACTTCCCACCTCCAGGACTGTAACATCCTCACTCATCCTTCAGAGTACAGGCACTGTACTTCCCACCTCCAGGACTGTAACATCCTCACCCATCCTTCAGAGTACAGGCACTGTACTTCCCACCTCCAGGACTGTAACATCCTCACTCATCCTTCAGAGTACAAGCACTGTACTTCCCACCTCCAGGACTGTAACATCCTCACTCATCCTTCAGAGTACAGACACTGTACTTCCCACCTCCAGGACTGTAACATCCTCACTCATCCTTCAGAGTACAGGCACTGTACTTCCCACCTCCAGGACTGTAACATCCTCACCCATCCTTCAGAGTACAGGCACTGTACTTCCCACCTCCAGGACTGTAACATCCTCACTCATCCTTCAGAGTACAGGCACTGTACTTCCCACCTCCAGGACTGTAACATCCTCACTCATCCTTCAGAGTACAGGCACTGTACTTCCCACCTCCAGGACTGTAACATCCTCGCCCATCCTTCAGAGTACAGACACTGTACTTCCCACCTCCAGGACTGTAACATCCTCACTCATCCTTCAGAGTACAGGCACTGTACTTCCCACCTCCAGGACTGTAACATCCTCACTCATCCTTCAGAGTACAGACACTGTACTTCCCACCTCCAGGACTGTAACATCCTCACTCATCCTTCAGAGTACAGGTACTGTACTTCCCACCTCCATGACTGTTACATCCTCACCCATCCTTCAGAGTACAGACACTGTACTTCCCACCTCCAGGACTGTAACATCCTCGCCCATCCTTCAGAGTACAGACACTGTACTTCCCACCTCCAGGACTGTAACATCCTCACTCATCCTTCAGAGTACAGGTACTGTACTTCCCACCTCCAGGACTGTAACATCCTCACTCATCCTTCAGAGTACAGGTACTGTACTTCCCACCTCCAGGACTGTAACATCCTCACCCATCCTTCAGAGTACAGGTACTGTACTTCCCACCTCCAGGACTGTAACATCCTCACCCATCCTTCAGAGTACAGGTACTGTACTTCCCACCTCCAGGACTGTAACATCCTCACTCATCCTTCAGAGTACAGACACTGTACTTCCCACCTCCAGGACTGTAACATCCTCACTCATCCTTCAGAGTACAGGCACTGTACTTCCCACCTCCAGGACTGTAGCATCCTCACCCATCCTTCAGAGTACAGACACTGTACTTCCCACCTCCAGGACTGTAACATCCTCAACCATCCTTCAGAGTACAGACACTGTACTTCCCACCTCCAGGACTGTAACATCCTCACCCATCCTTCAGAGTACAGACACTGTACTTCCCACCTCCAGGACTGTAACATCCTCACCCATCCTTCAGAGTACAGACACTGTACTTCCCACCTCCAGGACTGTAACATCCTCACTCATCCTTCAGAGTACAGACACTGTACTTCCCACCTCCAGGACTGTAACATCCTCACTCATCCTTCAGAGTACAGACACTGTACTTCCCACCTCCAGGACTGTAACATCCTCACTCATCCTTCAGAGTACAGACACTGTACTTCCCACCTCCAGGACTGTAACATCCTCACTCATCCTTCAGAGTACAGACACTGTACTTCCCACCTCCAGGACTGTAACATCCTCACCCATCCTTCAGAGTACAGACACTGTACTTCCCACCTCCAGGACTGTAACATCCTCACTCATCCTTCAGAGTACAGACACTGTACTTCCCACCTCCAGGACTGTAACATCCTCACTCATCCTTCAGAGTACAGGTACTGTACTTCCCACCTCCAGGACTGTAACATCCTCACTCATCCTTCAGAGTACAGACACTGTACTTCCCACCTCCAGGACTGTAACATCCTCACTCATCCTTCAGAGTACAGACACTGTACTTCCCACCTCCAGGACTGTAACATCCTCACTCATCCTTCAGAGTACAGACACTGTACTTCCCACCTCCAGGACTGTAGCATGGCCACTCCACCATACGAGATGTGAGGGGAAAGTGAAGAGACCGGTGTGGGTGTAGGGGTGGTGCGTGTTGGTGTAGGGGTGGTTCTTGTGGGTGTGGGGGTGGTGTGGGTGTGAGGGTGGTGCGTGTGGGTGTGGGGGTGGTGTGGGTGTGAGGGTAGTGCGCGTGGGTGTAGGATTGGTGCTTTTGGGTGTGGGGGTGGTGTGGGTGTGAGGGTGGTGGGTGTGGGTACTGACGCAGCAGTATGTTGTAAACAACACTGGTATCCAAGAATACATTCAAGGTTAAATATACCGAGACTTGTATCTCAGTGTATTAGCACCTAGGGAGCCATATATATCCATCAGTGTATATACACTGTGCTCAGTGTATATACACTGTGTGCTCAGTGTATATACACTGTGTGCTCAGTGTATATACACTGTGTGCCCAGTGAAGCCTTAATGACCCTCGTATTATCGATAGACTTCAAACCCAACAAACCAACCACGGTCTCGTAGTTGGGTTGGTAGACTACTTACCTCACACATTGAGGTTTGTGGTTCGATCCCCGGCACGGGTGGATACATTAGGGGGCGTTTCCTCAAGACACCTGTTGTCCCTCTTCACCTAGCAGTAAATAGGTACCTGGATGTTAGTGGACTGGTGTGGGTCGCATCCTGGGAACAAAATTAACCTAATTTGCCCGAAATGCTCTGAATAACAAGGTGCTTTGTATATAGTGTGTCACTGGTGTGAGCTATGGTCTGTATAAGTTGTATCATGTACTTGTGGAAATAAAGATTATTATTATTATTATTATTATTATTATTATTATTATTATTATTATTATTATTATTATTATTATATTATTATTATTATTATTATTATATTATTATTATTATTATTATTATTATTATTATTATTATTATTATTATTATTATTATTATATTATTATTATTATTATTATATTATTATTATTATTATTATTATTATTATTATTATTATTATTATATTATTATTATTATTATTATTATTATTATTATATTATTATTATTATTATTATTATTATTATTATTATTATTATTATTATTATTATTATTATTATTATTATATTATTATTATTATTATTATTATTATTATTATTATTATTATTATTATTATTATTATTATTATTATTATTATTATTATTATTATTATTATTATTATTATTATTATTATATTATTATTATTATTATTATTATTATTATTATATTATTATTATTATTATTATTATTATTATTATATTATTATTATATTATTATTATTATTATTATTATTATTATTATTATTATTATATTATTATTATTATTATTATTATATTATTATTATTATTATTATTATTATTATTATTATTATATTATTATTATTATTATTATTATTATTATTATTATTATTATTATTATTATTATATTATTATTATTATTATTATTATTATTATTATTATTATATTATTATTATTATTATTATTATTATTATTATTATTATTATTATTATTATTATTATTATTATTATTATTATTATTATTATTATTATATTATTATTATTATTATTATTATTATTATTATTATTATTATTATTATTATATTATTATTATTATTATTATTATTATTATTATTATATTATTATTATTATTATTATTATTATTATTATTATTATTATTTTTATTATATTATTATTATTATTATTATTATTATTATTATTATTATTATTATTATTATTATTTTTATTATATTATTATTATTATTATTATTATTATTATTATTATTATTATTATTATTATTAGTATTAGTATTATCTACAACCTTGCCCACCCAGCACATCGTCATTTCGCTCAGTAGTACAGCACATTTCGGCCCACCACCGTCGACCTACTTCCAGGTACCTGTTTACAGCCAAGTGACAGGTGCAGTAGGTGCCGAGGACTTGCTCCAACCTCTCAACCCCACGCCCAGGATTCTACCCGGTTATTTCTAGTGTAGGACCCGGTGCGACCACGTGGCATCTAGTGCGACATGTGGCATCCAGTGCCACTAGGCATGAGAGTGCCAACTGTGCACTGTTCTTTGTTTATTAAGAGGAAAAAAATAACTCTGGGGGTGGGGGGTGTTCCCTCCCCTGGTGAAGGGGATGGCGTTGAGGAGTCTTGGTCCCCTTGCACTTGTGTCTAGATATGCTCATGGCACCACTACTTTCCGCTCATAGTATTTTGCACCATCAGTCATTAGGGTGTGTTTCCTTAAGACACCTGCTGTCCCTGTTCACCTAGCAGTAAATAGGTACCTGGGTGTTAGTCGACTGGTGTGGGTCGCATCCTGGGACATTAACCTAATTTGCTCGAGATTCTATGCATAACAAGGAGCTTTGTATATAGCTATGGTCTGTATAAGTTGTATCATGTACTTGTAGAAATAAAGATTATTATTATTATTATTATTATTATTATTATTATTATTATTATTATTATTATTATAAGGGTCATGTAGCGAAGGGATGTTGAGCTGAGAAATTAGATCTGACCTTCCCTTAGTTCAGTTCTATGTGCTTGTCATTCCCCAGGCACCTACACGACCCTTACGGGTTTACTGCAACCACATAATAAAAATAATTTAAAGAGCATTAATAAGATGAGAGAGAAAAATAAGACAGTTCCCTCACTGTGATCTTATTTGCTTGGACATACTCTTTTCTGCAACATTGCAAGCTCCTGATAATGTATTGATTGCAACACGAAAGGCCTAGAGCTATCATTCAACCCCCCTTGGTTGTTTTATATAGTAACATATATATATATATATATATATATATATATATATATATATATATATATATATATATATATATATATATATATATATATATATATATATATATATATATATATATATATATATATATATATATATGTCGTGCCGAATATGTAAAACTGGTCAATTATATAAAATTATATATACGTTTAAAGAAATATTTTTTTCATTAATATATATATATATATATATATATATATATATATATATATATATATATATATATATATATATATATATATATATATATATATATATATATATATATATATATATATATATATATATATATATATATATATATATATATATATATATATATATATATATATATATATATATATATATATATATATATATATATATATATATATATATATATATATATATATATATATATATATATATATATATATATATATATATATATATATACAGATTACCTAAAATAATCCCAAATAAGAGAGAGTTGCATATTTCCAGTGTGGTCCTTGATGCCAGTTTATGGCGAAACGTCTCCAAGTCAAGATTCCCAAATGTGAGAAATGTGTTTGAAAATGGCGGCGGTGGTGGATGAGGAAGGAAGTGAGAGTCATCAGTCATAAGAAATATTCTCACCAATAAGATTGAGACATAACCATACCATGACTACCTTACTTCTCATCTATCATGTATTATAATCTCTCTTAAAGCACACACTTCCCTCATAATATTTCTCCTTTTATCTGAAATTAATACAAACATTCATGAATAAATTCACATACACATACATGAGTAGTTTGAGGAGAGTTATATACATAATTATGGTCAGATATGTGAGAAAATCACCCATAGGAAAAAAAAGTCACTTTATTTAATATATTAACTTATCCGAGGTAAAACTTACACAGTATATTATTTAACGCATTTATAGCAAGTCTGCTTTTAAATCCAAAGCCAAAAAAATGTGTATGGAGAATGAAATACCAAAATAATAAAATGAAACATTACTGGAACTTTGCTTACTAACAAATGGTGGTCAGCTGAGAGGAGGAGGTGACCTGACACTCATTTCTCAACATTTTCTAGTCACCAGCACCACCATCACTCTCCAGCACCACGTTTCGCACACACCAACCTCTGAGGTAACTAGGTGAGGGCGTACAAGTGCTGGATAATAGGTACTGTGGCGCAGGTGCAGTGTATAACGTGGCAGTAGTGGCTCACCTCCCCACCACTCCTCAACCTTAATTAACTGAATAATTACGCAAATAAATGTATTTATGCACTATTTAAATTCATTTTATTATCTTTCATTTCAATATCTATGTAAATGACCGATGATAACCCCTCAAATATGTCCCGGTGACATTTCGTAACAGGAGAGAAACGTTCAACACAGGACTGAAAAATTAAATCATTTGGGCAAAACGTCATTATCTTTATTGTGGGAACGTTTCGCCGATCATTGGCTTCCTCAGTCCAGTACAGAGAAGAATGGTTGAAGGAGTTGTTTGAGGTAATCAGTTCTTTCAGGTTTAGGGACTGATTACCTCAAACTGATCTTCAGTCATTTTCTGTATTGGACTGAGGAAGCCACTGTGTGGGCGAAACGTTTGTCCATTACAGAGGAGAATAGATGAATATAAGAGGAGGTTGAGGTAATCAGTCCCTCAGCCTGGAGGGACTGATTACCTCAGACTTCTGATCTTCAACCATTCTTCTCTGTATTGAACTGATGAAGCCACTGGTTGGTGAAACGTTTCCAAAGTAAAGGTTCCCAAGTGTTGCACGAGCGACTTATTTCATCAAAGTGTTGGTTCTTCAAATGATTTATCTTCGCAGGACTGAAAAAGTCAGTCACTTGAGGTCAGACGTTTCCCTCGATAAACGTCTTGAAGTGCGACAATACTGTGTGCGTTCTCCAGCCACGTGCGACTCTCTTACTTTCCGACACTAATGGAAACGTTCTGCTCTCCAGGAGTCTTGGCAATGACTTGATCAACCAGGCTGTTGGTGCTAGCCCCATGCATTCCAGTGTATGCACCTTAACCAGGCTGATCAGGAACTGACATGATCTTGAAGAATTAGACATGTACAGTAGCTGCGTATATCTTTATTTGTAGACGTTTTGCCATCCAGTGGTTTTATCAATACAGTTCAAGGACATAATGGGAGGACTGTAGAACTACATACAAAAGACGAGGTAATCAGTCCCTCAGCGTCATGTTTTGTGTACAGCTGCTTCTCAACTTACAATGGGGTCATGATCCAACGAACCCATCATAAGTCGGAAATATAATTTAAATATGAATGATCTGCTAAATTTATAAGTAAATAAGTAACTACTGTCACTGAATAAGTTAATAAACAAATAATTACTACTGTATCTAAATACCTGTATGGAAATGTAAATAAATGTACACAGGTTACGGACTTGCCGCCTTCATGCTGGGTAATTATCTTGAGATTCACCTCCAAAGTACAGCCTCTCTTTACTTAGCGATGTACTTGTTTACCAACCACTTGGAGTTATGACTGGCCCTTCGACCAGTCGGTATTGTATGTTACGCCCAGGACTCCTGTGCTAAACTCTACAAGTTCTTCCATTTCCTCACCATCATCTCCCTTACCCACGCCCTCTACATCTGATAACCCTGATGACGATGACGACCCTGAACTAGTACTCTGAAGGATTCAGTGACTAAAATGTTAATTTGAATGTCCTTTTATACTGTAATGTGAATTTTTTTAGTATATTTTTTATACTGTACAGTAATTACAATTTTCTGTAATATGTAAAAGTTATGCAAATTACAACAAAGTTATCAAGTTGGAGTTTCCTTTAGACCTTTTATATATTCAGAATAAAATGTTTGAAATAGTTGTTATAAATGCTTGAA
This sequence comes from Cherax quadricarinatus, assembly GCF_038502225.1. Lineage (NCBI taxonomy): Eukaryota > Metazoa > Arthropoda > Malacostraca > Decapoda > Parastacidae > Cherax > Cherax quadricarinatus. Next base: position 13,899,294 of record NC_091376.1, read on the forward strand.
GTATCAGTAAGTAGTGGTTCCTCGCTAAGTGACGAATTCGTTTACTGATGTGGTCTTAGGAACGGAACTCCGTCGTTAAGTGACGAGAGGCTGTAATTGCTTTTGCACCATCATAAAGTCAAAATATCGTAAGTCAAGGAGCACCTGTATGAGTTCTACAGTCTTCCCATTATGTCTTTGAATTTGTATTGATACAGTGAAATGTCTACAAATAAAGATACCCAGATGCTGTACATGTGTCTAACTCTTCATCTTGTCTGTATTGTATACCATTCATGTATAATTTGAACCTAACAGGTTTTCCCTTGAAGACAGCCAGAGGTCTGTTGGTGGTTAAGGAAGAGTTAGAGGAAAGTTGAGAGATGCTGAGAGGTTTTACTCATTCAGAAGGGATGTGTTGGCATTTTTCAACTGACCCACAATTCAGAGAAAGAACTGAAAATTATATCCTGGTCTATCCTGGACAGTTATCAATTCATGGCTTGATAATAGTCAAGGATGGATTGAAACATCTTAAATTACCTCCCTGAATTAGTGGTTTTGAAATTGCTCTAGCCATGGTGTTGTGATTTCACTTCGTTTGTATTGTACGAGCATGTTATACTGACAGTTCAATAGCTGCTTATGTTTGAGCAACTGGTTGCCAGTCCACTATCCTCGGTTTTTGCAGTCATTTTTGGACTTCATGAAGCTGATTTTAGTGTTAAACATGCAAAACTTGTATATAATTAAAGGTATAGGAAAAGACAAATCATTGTTTCATGGTGGAATACACGCCTTTCAGTGAAAGCCAAGTTCCTGTTGCTTTCCAGCATCAGTACTGGAATTGCAAGATGAATTTGTATACATATATATATATATATATATATATTCTTTTAACACATCGACCGTTTCTCACCAAGGCAGGTGACCTGAAGAAGAAACACTTTTCATCATCACTCTATCACTGTCTTGCCAGAGGCATGCTGATACTGCAGTTCAACAACTGCAGTATATCTCCACTCTTCCTTCAGAGTGCAGGCAATATGCTTCCCACCTCCAGGACTCAAGTCCGACTAACCAGTTTCCCTGAATCCCTTCATAAATGTTACTTTGCTCACACCAACAGCATGTCAAGTCATAAAAACTATTTGCCTCCACTTCCCTCTAACACCAGCAAATTTGTTTCACCTGGCAGATGGAAGGGAATGTGACTTTGATCATTAAAGCTGCCAATCAGAGCGTTCCAGACGAACGCATGGACTGTGACCTGAATTGGTCTGTACTATATCTTAAGGATCATTTATCATCTGTTCATCCTTCTAAACCAGTGAGTGATTATCTTTTTTTCTTTTTCTAATATTAAAAGTACTTGTTGATTTTTTGCAGCAGTCTTGAAGAATTTTTGCATAAGTAACTAGTGACATTTTGAACAAAGGTAATAGTTACTGTTTTTCACACAAGAGTTCACAGCTATTTAAGAGATTTCAGAGCAAATTATCACCAGCTTAATGTTTTTAGAATGTAACTAAATTATTTACATGTACATATTTTATGCTCTTAGTTGATTACTTAGGGCATAACCCTAAATTTACCAAATTACTGTTACATTCTCATTAGTGTGAAATTTCAGTTTGTTTATATGTCCTAGGTTTTTGGTTGTTTAAATGTAACTCATTGCTAATATTCATGTTACCTGGAGTAACATTAGCCTGTTACTTAGGGTGATATAATTGTTTTTATATAAAAGTATTTGCCATGAGGTATCACGAGAATAGTGACAGTTTTGGAATAAGAGTCATGGGCTGGGCTGCAGGGTGCCTTGGTCCCTGGAATGCCCTTCAGATATACTTCAGCCTGGTCCGTGGCCAGGCTTCAGGAGTAGAAAGACTCTCGAAACCCAAAAAGGTATGTGCGTAAGTCAACAAGTGATACTAGAAAAATTAGGATAAGAGATACTTTTATTTCTGTGTTGTTAAACCCACTGGGGGGAGGGCCTTTACCAGGCACCAATTGTTGAAACATAATACAGTATAAAAGTTAGTTCACATACTGTATTGTACTACGGAACATAAATTTTTTTTTCCCATGTTAGCTTTGGTTTCCTTTAGGCGTCATTTTCATTGTACTGCGTTATCATTGCATTTGGGCATTAGTTCATGATTACAGCATACAGCTTGTATGGTGGTGGCTACAACATTGCATCCTGTCATATGTGGTGGCATTCTGATTTTTTTTTTTTTTTATGGAATTCAACCCAAGCAAATGCATAACTATTAGTTTTGACATTGATATCAAGGGAGGCTTTCTAGATGGTTTTAGCATTTTGCAGTAACTGAATAGTGTGGCTGATTCAAGATGGCTATACCTTGTGCATGTATGGGAACTGAATGTTCCCTTGGTCCCTCGCTCACTGTAATTCCCGTACCCTTTCTCCTACTGGAATGTATCATCCAGCTTTCCAGTGCTATCTATGGATGACAAACCTTGATCAAGTCCTCAAATTGGAATAAAATCATTGACATTTATAGGTATATTCTAAGGCTCCTGTGAAGCTTAATGTATCTTCAAAGTGTTTTTGTGCTATAAGAGTTTAATTTCCTTATGAGGACAATTTAAAGTTAATGAGTTGTGTATTTTAAAAGAGTATGTTAAGAGGTTTCACTTTTCACTGTGTACTAAGTTTCACTACATTTTTTTTATAGGTACTTATACATACATTGTATTTATGATTTTGCATAAATGTTAGAAAAATTGGAATATCAATCGAACAAGGATGGTAAGAAAAATTTTTAAGGTTGTAATTCTCTAGTTTATATTAACTGAATAATTGAGGAAATAGTTAATGATAATCTTTGAAATTTGTGTAAGTGCTATAAAAAACATTCTTAATTGGCACTCTTGAAGAATGAGTGAAAATATTGCTGTTAAATAAGTCTCATAATGGAACTCTCCTGCTCTAGGTTGCTCTACCTTGCCAAGATATGGCTAATGTAATATTTATTTAAACAAACTTTGCATTTTTATATTCATTTTTAACTACTTTCAACTCTTTAATAATAAACATTTTAAAAAGATTAAACAAAAAAATCTATGAATAAGGGTTTACAGGAAGATTTACCATACATAATACAGTAAATGAAATGTTTGTAATATGGCAACATTGTTTAATGGGAACAGGCCAGCTGTGGTGAGCACCTGTGGGAGATATGGTTGGCAAATACTTCCACTTACACCAGGGTTAGTTCCTACACAGTATACCTGTGTGGTGTACACAAGTGGTCAGTAGTACAATCGTGAGTTAATGTGGACACAAAGCAAATTGTAAGTTAGCGAATATGTTACAGAGGCGCCTCTGTTCGAACTTGAGTGGGGAAATTAATGTGAAATTGATTCTCTACCCTCCTTGTTTTATTTACAATTTCACTGTAGTTTGTATCATCTGGAAGAAATTTGTGGATTAGTAAAGGTTGTGCACGAAGGCATCCTCCATGTTTATTAAATTAAGCATGGAGGCTGCCTTCATCAAGCATGGAGGCTGCCTTCATTAAGCTGATAAAATCTAATATTAAATTAATACTGGTTGAGATCTTTCTCCACTGATAAAATGTAGGCTGTTAAAATTGATTTTTTCAAATGGGGAAACTGGCTTATTGGCCGCTTTCCCCCCCCCCCCCAACTGGCATGGACTGGGTACCAGTGGGTGTTAGGTTTCTCTATTATCTGTAGTGATAGTAAATGAAAATGGGTGCTTCAGCCTTTCTCTGATAATGCATTATCATCATCTTGGTGGCTACATTGTCACTAACCAGTTTTGCTTAGATTTTCCTACATATTAAAAGGGGTGTACCTGGAGGGAGTTTCAGGGGTCAGCGCCCCCAAGGCCTGGTCCATGACCAGGCCTTGCGGTGGATCAGGGCCTGATCAACCAGGCTGTTACTATTGGCAGCATGCAAACCAACATATGAACCATAGCCTGGCTGGCCAGGTACTGACTCTAGGTGTCTCACCAGCTCCCTCTTGAAGACAGCCAGGGGTCTATTGGTAATCCCTTTTATGTATGCTGGTAGGCAGTTGAATAGTCTTGTGCCCCTGACACTTATTGTGTTCTTTCTTAGCATACTCATGGCACCACTGCTTTTTATTGGGGGATGTTGGTATGATGTAACCATGAGTACAAAATTTTATCTCAGGCTGATGATTGAAGTTGATATTTATAGTTATTTTTTCCTTATTTTGTGTTTGTAAAAATCTGTATCTTTGTATCCCTTGTATACATTTAGACATGAAACCTATAATCACATCTAGTACAGCCTACTGCTTGCTATGGATCTTCACAGTTCAGGATTTGTCTAATAGTAATTAAAAAAAACATAAATATATGTCCCTGAGTATAAATTGTAAGACTTGGGCGTGTGAATGATAGACAAATAGAATTACCATATAACATAAGCATAGTTATTATACTTTTTCTAATATTCTTCCCATATTGGTAAACGACCGCCCTGAAAAATTTATTTTTTCATACAAAAAAAAAAAAAGTGCGACAGGGTTAACGGATGTAAAAGAGGCTAATGTTGTCTACTGAAACAAGAACTAATTTAAAAACAGTAAAAAGATATCTCTTGTATTATCAGCTGGCCTGTGAAATTTTTTAGCACTGGCCGTCTTCCACCGAGGTACGGTATTCTGATGAAATATCTGTTGCCATCACTCATTCAGTCTTATTCTATTCATTTATTATCCTTGATGTTGCTCCAAGGAATTGGATTTATCCTCTCCCTGTATCTGACCTGATTATCACCCATTCAGCAAGTGCTGATCCCTGTGGCTGTAATACTTCTCCATGAATATTATAACAATCATTATTACAGCAAAATATTTAAATCGCCTATCTTTAAATTTCACAGAAAGTGGATGAACAGCGTCTCATCTATTCAGGACAGTTGCTGCTTGACGATCTACTATTAAGAAATGTTTTACGACACCCTACCGAAAATAACGCTTATACAATTCATCTAGTTTGCTCGCCCAATCGTAACTCTGTAAACACGTCAGCAAGCTCGCAGACATCACCCTCGAGTAGTCAGAGAAGGCAGATTTCGCCTGAGTCTTCATCAGTTGGCACCCAGTCATCTCCCCAGTTACCAGCATCATCAGTGGGCACACAGTCATCTTCCCAGCTACCATCAGACATGAATCCAGACAGAGATGCAGAGAGAACTACCCCTCAGCAAACTGGGTTTTCACAGGACACCCCTGTAAATAATGATTCACCTCCTGGTAAGGAATTAGTCATTGGCACTTAGCAGCTACCGTATTCTTTAGAGAAAAAGTAAGTTTCAAGAATAATCACTAGAATAATGTGTACCCTTACCTTTGATATACCTTTGACGAGTTCCCAGAGCCTGGCCATAGGCTGGCCATAGCCTGGCCATAGGCCAGGCTCATCTAGTGCTTGTCTGGTTAACCAAGCTTTTGCTGGTGGTGGCCCACTGCCCTGCATATCCATCACAGCTTGGTTGATCTGGCACCTGGTGACGATACTTGTCTAATTTCTTCTTGAAGACTTCTACACTTGTCCCAGGAGTGTTTCTGATATCTTCTGGTATACAAATGCTTCCTTAGTGTTTTAAGGATATCCTAGATGAATTAGTTGTCTTTAAGAAATTATAATGTTGTAATAAAGGGATTTAAACAGGACAAGGGATGCCTAGATCAAATAATTCTACTAAAGCATTTATGTAGTGAGCAATAATTAGATAATGGAATTGAACTCTCAGTTGCACTTTTGTATTTGTGGAAGCTCAGCTGTGGGAGTTTTGTCATGCTTAGTGGATGTCTGGTGCTTGCCTGGTCAACCAGGCTGATGCTGCTGGTGGTCCGCTGACCCATGTATCCATTACAGCCTGGGTGATCCGGCACTCCTCTGCTCTGATTTATACATTTCTCATCACTGCACCCTTTTTAAATTTCTTCACTGTTCTTTCAGTATTATTCAGAGCACACAATGCTCTCGAATTCAGTTTTACCAAAGTTATATTTACAAATTATAAAAAATTATAGTATTTACAAATTATAAAAGTATAATGGTTTTGGGCCCATAACACAATAGCTGTACTTCCCAGCTCCAAATCTCTTCTTTTTTTTTTTATTGCCTCATCAGCCATTTCCCACCAAGGCAGGGTGACCCAAAAAGAGAGAGAAATCCAAAAAGAAAGAAAAAACTTTCATCATTCAACACTTTCGCCATTACTCACACATAATCACTGTCTTTGCAGAGGCACTCAGATATGACAGTTTGTGTCCCTCCAAACTACAAATATCTCAAACCCCTCCTTTACAGTGCAGGCATTGTACTTCCTATTTCCAGGACTCCAGTCCAGCTAACCAGTTTCCCTGAATCCCTTCACAAAATATTACCCTGCTCACACTACAGCAGTTCGTCAGGTCCCAAAAAACATTTGTCTATTCACTCCTATTTAACATGCTCACGCATGCTTGCTGGAAGTCCAAGCCCCTTGCCCACAAAACCTCCTTTACCCCCTCCCTCCAACCTTTTCGGAGATGACCCCTACCCTGCCTTCCTTCCCCTACAGATTTTTACGCTCTCCAGGTCATTCTACTTTGATCCATTCTCTCTAAATAACCAAACCACCTCAACAGCCCTCTGACTAATACTTTTAGTAACTCCACACCTAATTTCCACACTCCAAATTTTCTTCATAATATTTACACCACACATTGCCCTTAGGACATCTCCACTGCCTCCAGCTGCCTCCTCGCTGTAGCATTTACAACCCGTGCTTCACACCTGTATAAGAGCATTGGTACCACTATACTCTTGTGCATTCCCTTCTTATTATTCTCTTCATATTATTAATAAATGAATGTGAGTGAGGTAATATTTTGTGAAGGGATTCAGGGGAAATCGGTTAGCCGGACTTGAGTCCTGGAGGTGGGAAGCACAATGCCTGCACATTAAGGAGGGGTTTGGGGTGTTTTGCTTTCTGGAGGAACATCTGAACTGTTGTACCTATGTGCCTCTGGCAAGACAGTGATAGTGTGAATGATGGTGAAAGTGTTCCTCTTTGTGAGTCCTGCCTTGGTGGGAGATGGCCAGCGTGTTAAAAAAATATTCATAATTTGTAATACAGTGGACTCCCGCATAACGATTACCTCCGAATGCGACCAATTATGTAAGTGTATTTATGTAAGTGCGTTTGTACGTGTATGTTTGGGGGTCTGAAATGGACTAATCTACTTCACAATATTCCTTATGGGAATAAATTTGGTCAGTACTGGCACCTGAACATACTTATGGAGTGAAAAAAATATCGTTAACCGGGGGTCCACTGTATTTGTAATTAGTAAAGAGCCTATTTTGCAGATCACATACAAATTATAGAGTCACAAGTCAGTGTATATACCTTATATACCAATGTTTTTTTTTTTTTTTTTTTTTTCTCAACAAGTCGGCTGTCTCCCACCGAGGCAGGGTGACCCAAAAAAGAAAGAAAATCCCCAAAAAGAAAATACTTTCATCATTCAACACTTTCACCACACTCACACATTATCACTGTTTTTGCAGAGGTGCTCAGAATACAACAGTTTAGAAGCATATACGTATAAAGATACACAACATATCCCTCCAAACTGCCAATATCCCAAACCCCTCCTTTAAAGTGCAGGCATTGTACTTCCCATTTCCAGGACTCAAGTCCGACTATATGAAAATAACCGGTTTCCCTGAATCCCTTCACTAAATATTACCCTGCTCACACTCCAACAGATCGTCAGGTCCCAAGTACCATTCGTCTCCATTCACTCCTATCTAACACGCTCACGCACGCTTGCTGGAAGTCCAAGCTCCTTGCCCACAAAACCTCCTTTACCCCCTCTCTCCAACCCTTTCGAGGACGACCCCTACCCCACCTTCCTTCCCCTATAGATTTATATGCTTTCCATGTCATTCTACTTTGATCCATTCTCTCTAAATGACCAAACCACCTCAACAACCCCTCTTCTGCCCTCTGACTAATACTTTTATTAACTCCACACCTTTTCCTAATTTCCACACTCCGAATTTTCTGCATAATATTTACACCACACATTGCCCTTAAACAGGACATCTCCACTGCCTCCAACTGTCTCCTCGCTGCTGCATTTACCACCCAAGCTTCACACCCATATAAGAGTGTTGGTACTACTATACTTTCATACATTCCCTTCTTTGCCCCCATAGATAACGTTTTTTGACTCCACATATACCTCAACGCACCACTCACCTTTTTTCCCTCATCAATTCTATGATTAACCTCATCCTTCATAAATCCATCTGCCGACATGTCAACTCCCAAGTATCTGAAAACATTCACTTCTTCCATACTCCTCCTCCCCAATTTGATATCCAATTTTTCTTTATCTAAATCATTTGATACCCTCATCACCTTACTCTTTTCTATCTTCACTTTCAACTTTCTACCTTTACACACATTCCCAAACTCATCCACTAACCTTGGCAATTTTTCTTTAGAATCCCCCATAAGCACAGTATCATCAGCAAAAAGTAACTGTGTCAATTCCCATTTTGAATTTGATTCCCCAAAATATAATCCCACTCCTCTCCCGAACACCCTAGCATTTACTTCCTTTACAACCCCATCTATAAATATATTAAACAACCATGGTGACATTACACATCCCTGTCTAAGACCTACTTTTACTGGGAAGTAGTCTCCCTCTCTTCTACACACCCTAACCTGAGCCTCACTATCCTCATAAAAACTCTTTACAGTATTTAATAACTTACCACCTATTCCATATACTTGCAACATCTGCCACATTGCTCCTCTATCCACTCTATCATATGCCTTTTCTAAATCCATAAATGCAATAAAAACTTCCCTACCTTTATCTAAATACTGTTCACATATATGCTTCAATGTAAACACTTGATAAACCATACCCCCGGCCGGGATTGAACCCGCGGTCATAGAGTCTCAAAACTCCAGCCCGTCGCGTTAGCCACTAGACCAGCTAGCCACAATAAGATTCATCCAACTAGGTATATTTCTACACCATAGGAAAGTTAGCACAGGCACCTCTGTGACCACAAATGCAAGTTTTTACAGACGAATCTCCAACTAGGTTGGATGAATCTTATTGTGGCTAGCTGGTCTAGTGGCTAACGCGACGGGCTGGAGTTTTGAGACTCTATGACCGCGGGTTCAATCCCGGCCGGGGGTATGGTTTATTTGCAATCATGTCATTACGATTTCTTAAGTCATGTTAAACACTTAATCTACACATCCCCTACCCACTCTGAAACCTCCTTGCTCATCCGCAATCCTACATTCTGTTTTACCTCTAATTCTTTCAATTATAACCCTACTGTACACTTTTCCTGGTATACTCAGTAAACTTATTCCTCTATAATTTTTACAGTCTCTTTTGTCCCCTTTCCCTTTATATAAAGGGGCTATACATGCTCTCCGCCAATCCCTAGGTACCTTCCCCTCTTTCATACATTTATTAAACAAAAGTACCAACCACTCCAACACTATATCCCCCCCTGCTTTTAACATTTCTGTCATGATCCCATCAGTTCCAGCTGCTTTACCCCCTGTCATTCTACGTAATGCCTCACGTACCTCCCCCACACTTACATTCTGCTCTTCCTCACTCCTAAAAGATGGTATACCTCCCTGACCAGTGCATGAAATTACTGTCTCTCTTTCTTCCTTAACATTTAAAAGTTCCTCAAAATATTCTCGCCATCTACCTAATACCTCCATCTCCCCATCTACTAACTCCCCTACTCTGTTTTTAACTGACAAATCCATACTTTCCCTAGGCTTTCTTAACTTGTTTAACTCACTCCAAATTTTTTTCTTATTTTCATTAAAATTTCTTGACAGTGCCTCTCCCACTCTATCATCTGCTCTCCTTTTGCACTCTCTCACCACTCTCTTTACCTTTCTTTTACTCTCCATATACTCTGCTCTTCTTATAACACTTCTGCTTTGTAAAAACCTCTCATAAGCTATCTTTTTCTCTTTTATCACACCCTTTACTTCATCATTCCACCAATCACTCCTCTTTCCTCCTGCCCCCACCCTCCTATAACCACAAACTTCTGCCCCACATTCTAATACTGCATTTTTAAAACTATTCCAGCCCTCTTCAACCCCCCCACTACTCATCTTTGCACTAGCCCACCTTTCTGCCAATAGTCGCTTATATCTCACCCAAACTTCCTCCTCCCTTAGTTTATACACTTTCACCTCCCTCTTACTTGTTGTTGCCACCTTCCTCTTTTCCCATCTACCTCTTACTCTAACTGTAGCTACAACTAAATAATCCGATATATCAGTTGCCCCTCTATAAACATGTACATCCTGGAGCCTACCCATCAACCTTTTATCCACCAATACATAATCTAATAAACTACTTTCATTACGTGATACATCATACCTTGTATATTTATTTATCCTCTTTTTCATAAAATATGTATTACTTATTACCAAATCTCTTTCTACACATAGCTCAATTAAAGGCTCCCCATTTACATTTACCCCTGGCACCCCAAATTTACCTACTACTCCCTCCATAACATTTTTACCCACTTTAGCATTGAAATCCCCAACCACCATTACTCTCTCACTTGATTCAAAACTCCCCACGCATTCACTCAACATTTCCCAAAATCAATCTCTCTCCTCTACACTTCTCTCTTCTCCAGGTGCATACACGCTTATTATAACCCACTTTTCACATCCAATCTTTATTTTACTCCACATAATCCTTGAATTAATACATTTATAGTCCCTCTTTTCCTGCCATAGCTTATCCTTCAACATTATTGCTACTCCTTCTTTAGCTCTAACTCTATTTGAAACCCCTGACCTAATCCCATTTATTCCTCTCCATTGAAACTCTCCCACCCCCTTCAGCTTTGTTTCACTTAAAGCCAGGACATCCAGCTTCTTCTCATTCATAACATCCACAATCATCTCTTTCATATCATTTGCACAACATCCACGCACATTCAGACTTCCCACTTTGACAATTTTCTTCTTCTTATTCTTTTTAGTAATCTTTACAGGAAAAGGGGTTACTAGCCCATTGTTCCCAGCATTTTAGTTGACTTTTACAACACGCATGGCTTACGGAGGAAAGATTCTTATTCCACTTCCCCATGGATATAAAAGGAAAAGTAATAAGACCAAGAACTTTTAAGATAAAATCAAAGAAAACTCAGATGAGTGTGTATAAATAAATGTGTACATGTATGTGTAGTGTGACCTAAGTGTAAGTAGAAGTAGCAAGACAATGTATTTAACAGGAATAATCTTGATAATACTGTATGATGATCAAATTGTAAAATAAACTAAACTCACTTTAAGAAATTAACTATCCCTTGAAAGGGGAAAGGATTCTGTGATGCTGGTAGAGGGATTTTGATCCAAGGAATTGGTACTACTTCATTACCTTTCACTCCCATATGGGCTTCACAAGTTTAACACATTCCTTAAATTGGGTTCCCAACCTTTTCTATGCCCCACACCCAAAGGAACCCAATACAGTGTTGTGGGTGAACAAGTTGAACTCTAAAAAAAATGAGCTTTTAGTTCATATTTATAAACTGAGCAATTAGAATACATTTGGTAAAATAAACAGAATTGTGTTTTTCATTAGGACTCTTGTCGCACCCGAAGGTTAGGGACCCCTGCCCTAAATGGCATGTTAATTTAGATGGATATCAGCATTTGTTGTAGCAACATTATCTAAGGTGCGTTGTTTGTGCACTTTCCTTCTGTGCACTGAAGGTGCACTTTTTCTTAGTGCCATATGGCTTGCAGGAAGTACAGTGTACTGTAATGCTCACCTCTATTCTACAGATGGACTTCGTCGCAGGAATGTGGCTAACAACGGTGACATGTCTGTGTCGGCACCACAGAGCATAGATGCCACTTCTGCGTATCCATCCCAGTCTCAAATGCCAGTAGGAATGCTTCAAGCCAGTGCAGACCCTATACAACAGATGGCTGCTCTACAGCAGATGTATGCACATTATATGGCATACATACAATAGTAAGTTATTTTGGAATGTTTACTGATTTTCATTTCTTGAATAATTTTGTTGAAGTGTTGCACTGGGTCACCGCTGGGTCACCACCTGGAGAAGACCCGGGCCGGAAGTACCGGCAAATCTCTAATGAATGAATGTGTTGCACTCTAGCTGTTGGTGTGCTTTGTGTTTATCCAAAATGTAATATTACAACTGTTTGTATTACCCATACAGATTTAGTGCTTGCTTTCGAATATAGTAAATATCATTAAATCACAGAATGAGTGGGGGCTTAAATCCTTGGCAAGTGAGCCCTAGAACTCGCAGGCCAGTTAACCACTTGGTCAACCAGCTGACCAAGTGGTTAACACACTTGCCTGTGAGTTTTATTACTCGCTTGCCATGGGTTCGAGCACTGCCCATTCTGTGATTTGTTTGCACTCGCATTATTACAGTTTTGTGAGTCATGATAATACCATTATTGATGAAATTTTTGAAGTGTCAGTTTGGAAACTTCTTAGGTAATATTAGGACTGCTTGTGTATGTGCTTTGTTGTAAGTCCGAGTTAAATGTCACATTGCCCATATAGTTTTCCATGCATGTGGGGATATTTGCAGTTTGCAAGGGGATCTCAACTATAGTATCAGCACACCTCCGGCAAGACAGTGATAATGAATTATGGTGAAAGTGCTTTTTCTTTTTTGGGTTACCCTACCTAGGCGGGAGACGGCCGGTGTGTTAATAAAAAAAAATATTACATGAAAATTTAAATGTATGCTTTCTCTCTTGTGTAATATATTCCTTAATATACCCTTAATACACAATTAGTAATCAGTGTATAGATGTAGAGGAATGTTTGAGTTTTGACTATAAATTGACACTGTAATTTTAATTTTTACCCATCATGTCCTTGGTTAATATATTCTTCTTGGGTCCAGCATTTACCCATGAGACTTACTCTAAAAATGTTCTGATAATATGGGAAACATATATTTAGCATGGTGGGAAATGTCCGATGTAAAAAATATAAAAATTTAGAACTCATTGATTTTTGTCTTTTCATTGCAGTATGCAGATGTGTGGAGGTGGAGGCAGTGGTGGAGGTGGTGGTGGTATTGCTTGGCCACAACAAATGGTGCAGCTACCTACAGCACCAAACCCTGCTACATCCACCACAACTGCTGCACCTACAGCAACCTTGCCAGCACCAACTGTAGACCAGACTGAGCAACAACAGGTTCAGATTGAACCTGCTGACCAACAGCAGCAGCAACCACAGTTGATTAGAATGAATGCACAAGGTACATGGTTACTGATTTGTTGCTATAGTGTTACTGAAACTGGTATAAATACCGACAAGTTGACGAGTAAGACACGTGCAACAGTTGGGTATCTTTATTGTGGAAATGTTTTGCCTACACATTAGGGTTCTTCAGTCAAATTCTTTACTACTACACCTGCTGCTTCTGTATCTGACTGAAGAAGCCTACTGTGTAGGTGAAGCATTTCAATAATAAAGATACCCAACTGTTATGCATAGAAGGATTGAAATGGGATCCCTTTTCTCTTTGTATTCTTTGGTAACATTCTCAGTACACCAGTTTGATATACTCTTGTGCTGTTAGTGATTTGTGTTATTGGCAGCCATTCCTTTCAAATTTGTTGCTTTCACTCCAGAAGAAGGCTGTGCAGACCAACTAACTGACATTAGTACAAATTCCATAGATTTTGAAAAAGAAATGGATAACATGCCCACTCACTCAGCACTTGGACCAGATTCATGGAATGCTCTATTTATAAAGAAGTGCAAGGTACCACTAACACGAGCCCTCAGTATTCTTTGGAGAAAGAGCTTCGATCTAGGTGAAATACCAGAGTGCAGACATAGCTCCTTTGCATAAGGGAGGTTGTAGAACACTAGCTAAAAATTAGAGACCAGTAGCCCTAACCTTTCGCATCATAAAAATCTTCAAAAGAGTGATGAGATGGCAGATTACAAATTTCATGGACCAGCACAACCAACATAACCCGAACCAGCATGGTTTTAGAGCAGGATGATCATGTCTGTCACAGCTGCTGAACCATTATGACAGAATTACGGAGGCACTGGAAGACGACCAGAATGCAGATGTGATTTACACAGATTTTGCAAAGGCGATCATGGAGTGATAGCGCACAAAATGAAGGCCATAGGCATTACGGGGAAGGTAGGCAGATGGGTTTTCGGTTTCCTAACACACAGAACACAAAAAGTAATAGTGAACAGGGCAAGATCCAGCATCAGCGAGGTCAAAAGCTCAGTGCCTCAAGGCACTGTCCTGGCATCTCTGCTGTTCCTCATCCTCATAGCAGACATAGACAAAAACACCCGACACACTTTTGTATCGTCATTTGCAGATGACACTAAAATAAGCATGAAAGTCAGTATGGTAGAGGACACTGAAAAAGTACAGGAAGACATAAACAGGGTTTTGCAGTGGGCAGTGGAGAACAACATGACGTACAATGGTGATGAGTTCCAACTGCTTAGGTATGGAAAGAATGAAGAACTCAAAAGGAGCACTATATACAAAACTCAAGAGGGTCACCAAATAGAACGTAAGGAGCACGTAAAAGACCTAGGAATAATTATGTCAGCGGACCTTTCTTTTAAAGACCATAAGCCGTAAGCCATGCGTGTCGTATGAGGCGACTAAAATGCCGGGAGCAATGGGCTAGTAACCCCTTCTCCTGTAGACATTTACTAAAAAAGAGAAGAAAAACTTTATAAAACTGGGATGCTTAAATGTGCGTGGATGTAGTGCGGATGACAAGAAACAGATGATTGCTGATGTTATGAATGAAAAGAAGTTGGATGTCCTGGCCCTAAGCGAAACAAAACTGAAGGGGGTAGGGGAGTTTCAGTGGGGGGAAATAAATGGGATTAAATCTGGAGTATCTGAGAGAGTTAGAGCAAAGGAAGGGGTAGCAGTAATGTTAAATGATCAGTTATGGAAGGAGAAAAGAGAATATGAATGTGTAAATTCAAGAATTATGTGGATTAAAGTAAAGGTTGGATGCGAAAAGTGGGTCATAATAAGCGTGTATGCACCTCGAGAAGAGAGGAATGTAGAGGAGAGAGAGAGATTTTGGGAGATGTTAAGTGAATGTATAGGAGCCTTTGAACCAAGTGAGAGAGTAATTGTGGTAGGGGACCTGAATGCTAAAGTAGGAGAAACTTTTAGAGAGGGTGTGGTAGGTAAGTTTGGGGTGCCAGGTGTAAATGATAATGGGAGCCCTTTGATTGAACTTTGTATAGAAAGGGGTTTAGTTATAGGTAATACATATTTTAAGAAAAAGAGGATAAATAAGTATACAAGATATGATGTAGGGCGAAATGACAGTAGTTTGTTGGATTATGTATTGGTAGATAGAAGACTGTTGAGTAGACTTCAGGATGTACATGTTTATAGAGGGGCCACAGATATATCAGATCACTTTCTAGTTGTAGCTACACTGAGAGTAAAAGGTAGATGGGATACAAGGAGAATAGAAGGATCAGGGAAGAGAGAGGTGAAGGTTTATAAACTAAAAGAGGAGGCAGTTAGGGTAAGATATAAACAGCTATTGGAGGATAGATGGGCTAATGAGAGCATAGGCAATGGGGTCGAAGAGGTATGGGGTAGGTTTAAAAATGTAGTGTTAGAGTGTTCAGCAGAAGTTTGTGGTTACAGGAAAGTGGATGCGGGAGGGAAGAGGATCGATTGGTGGAATGATGATGTAAAGAGAGTAGTAAGGGAGAAAAAGTTAGCATATGAGAAGTTTTTACAAAGTAGAAGTGATGCAAGGAGGGAAGAGTATATGGAGAAAAAGAGAGAGGTTAAGAGAGTGGTGAAGCAATGTAAAAAGAGAGCAAATGAGAGAGTGGGTGAGATGTTATCAACAAATTTTGTTGAAAATAAGAAAAAGTTTTGGAGTGAGATTAACAAGTTAAGAAAGCCTAGAGAACAAATGGATTTGTCAGTTAAAAATAGGAGAGGAGAGTTATTAAATGGAGAGTTAGAGGTATTGGGAAGATGGAGGGAATATTTTGAGGAATTGTTAAATGTTGATGAAGATAGGGAAGCTGTGATTTCGTGTATAGGACAAGGAGGAATAACATCTTGTAGAAGTGAGGAAGAGCCAGTTGTGAGTGTGGGGGAAGTTTGTGAGGCAGTAGGTAAAATGAAAGGGGGGTAAGGCAGCCGGGATTGATGGGATAAAGATAGAAATGTTAAAAGCAGGTGGGGATATAGTTTTGGAGTGGTTGGTGCAATTATTTAATAAATGTATGGAAGAAGTTAAGGTACCTAGGGATTGGCAGAGAGCATGCATAGTTCCTTTGTATAAAGGCAAAGGGGATAATAGAGAGTGCAAAAATTATAGGGGGATAAGTCTGCTGAGTATACCTGGTAAAGTGTATGGTAGAGTTATTATTGAAAGAATTAAGAGTAAGACTGAGAATAGGATAGCAGATGAACAAGGAGGCTTTAGGAAAGGTAGGGGGTGTGTGGACCAGGTGTTTACAGTGAAACATATAAGTGAACAGTATTTAGATAAGGCTAAAGAGGTCTTTGTGGCATTTATGGATTTGGAAAAGGCGTATGACAGGGTGGATAGGGGGGCAATGTGGCAGATGTTGCAAGTGTATGGTGTAGGAGGTAGGTTACTGAAAGCAGTGAAGAGTTTTTACGAGGATAGTGAGGCTCAAGTTAGAGTATGTAGGAAAGAGGGAAATTATTTCCCAGTAAAAGTAGGCCTTAGACAAGGATGTGTGATGTCACCGTGGTTGTTTAATACATGTATATTTATAGATGGGGTTGTAAGAGAAGTAAATGCGAGGATCTTGGCAAGAGGCGTTGAGTTAAAAGATAAAGAATCACACACAAAGTGGGAGTTGTCACAGCTGCTCTTTGCTGATGACACTGTGCTCTTGGGAGATTCTGAAGAGAAGTTGCAGAGATTGGTGGATGAATTTGGTAGGGTGTGCAAAAGAAGAAAATTAAAGGTGAATACAGGAAAGAGTAAGGTTATGAGGATAACAAAAAGATTAGATGATGAAAGATTGAATGTCAGATTGGAGGGAGAGAGTATGGAGGAGGTGGATGTATTTAGATATTTGGGAGTGGACGTGTCAGCGGATGGGTCTATGAAAGATGAGGTGAATCATAGAATTGATGAGGGGAAAAGAGTGAGTGGTGCACCTAGGAGTCTGTGGAGACAAAGAACTTTGTCCTTGGAGGCAAAGAGGGGAATGTATGAGAGTATAGTTTTACCAACGCTCTTATATGGGTGTGAAGCATGGGTGATGAATGTTGCAGCGAGGAGAAGGCTGGAGGCAGTGGAGATGTCATGTCTGAGGGCAATGTGTGGTGTGAATATAATGCAGAGAATTTGTAGTTTGGAAGTTAGGAGGAGGTGCGGGATTACCAAAACTGTTGTCCAGAGGGCTGAGGAAGGGTTGTTGAGGTGGTTCGGACATGTAGAGAGAATGGAGCGAAACAGAATGACTTCAAGAGTGTATCAGTCTGTAGTGGAAGGAAGGCGGGGTAGGGGTCGGCCTAGGAAAGGTTGGAGAGAGGGGGTAAAGGAGGTTTTGTGTGCGAGGGGCTTGGACTTCCAGCAGGCATGCGTGAGCGTGTTTGATAGGAGTGAATGGAGACAATTGATTTTTAATACTTGACGTGCTGTTGGAGTGTGAGCAAAGTAACATTTATGAAGGGGTTCAGGGAAACCGGCAGGCCGGACTTGAGTCCTGGAGATGGGAAGTACAGTGCCTGCACTCTGAAGGAGGGGTGTTAATGTTGCAGTTTAAAAACTGTAGTGTAAAGCACCCTTCTGGCAAGACAGTGATGGAGTGAATGATGGTGAAAGTTTTTCTTTTTCGGGCCACCCTGCCTTGGTGGGAATCGGCCAGTGTGATAATACAGTGGACCCCCGGTTAACGATTTTAATCCGTGCAAGAGGGCTCATCGTTATGCGAAATAATCGTTATGCGAATGAATTTTCCCCATAAGAAATAATGGAAATCAAATTAATCCGTGCAAGACGCCCAAAAGTATGAAAAAAATTTTTTTTTACCACATGAAATGTTAATTTTAATACACACAAACTGAAAAAGGCATGCACAATTAAATGACACTTACTTTTATTGAAGATCTGGTGATGATTGATGGGATGGGAGGAGGGGAGAGCATTATCTTCTTACTGTTTAGAAGGGGAATCCCCTTCCATTACGACTTGAGGTAGCAAGTCCTTTTCCGGGGTTACTTCCCTTCTTCTTTTAATGCCACTAGGACCAGCTTGAGAGTCACTGGACCTCTGTCGCACAACAAATCTGTCCATAGAGCTCTGTACCTCCCGTTCCTTTACGATTTGTCTAAAATGGGCCACAACATTGTCATTGAAATAGTCACCAGCACGGCTTGCAACAGCTGTGTCAGGGTGATTTTCATCTATAAAGGTTTGCAGTTCAACCCACTGTGCACACATTTCCTTAATCTTTGAAGTAGGCACAATGGATTCCACAACTGGCATAGGCTTCTCAGGGTTAGCCCCAAACCCTTCAAAATCTTTCTTAATTTCCATACTAATTCTCACCCTTTTTACCACAGGGTTGGCACTAGAAGCTTTCTTGGGGCCCATGGTCACTTATTTTCCAGAAACAGCACCGAAAACACTGTAATAATACGAAATATTCCGAGTGTATGCTTGGATGTTACCGCGGAGGCTGGCTGGTAAACAATGGGACGGCCGGCACATGTGAGGCTGGCTGAGGGCACATTGGACGCGTCTCGGACGAAAATCGGTAAGCGGGTTTTTAATCGGTATGCGCGGCAAAAATTTTGCGATAAAAGTAATCGGTATGCGGAAAAATCGCTATGTGATGCCATCGTTATGCGGGGGTCCACTGTAAATAAAATAAAACAAGACAAAGATCACGACAGCCAGGAAGATGACAGGGTGGGTATTGAAAACTTTCAAAACAAGGAAATAATGCCAATGGTGACACTCTTGAAATCACTAGTGCTCCCTCACTTAGAATATTGCTCAGTGCTGATGGCCCCGTTCAAGGCAGGAGAACTTTCTGAGTTGGAACAAATACAGAGATTGTTTACGGCTCACATTGAGCCTGTAAAGCACCTAAACTACTGGGAGCATCTGCAAGTCTTGAACATGTATTCATTGGAGCGGAGGAGAGAGAGGTACATGATAATATATACTACCTAAAAGGTACTCGAGGGCTTGGTCCCAAATCTGCACACTGCCATAACATACTGGAGTGAGAGATATGGGAGGAAGTGTAAAATAAACCCAGTGAAGAGCAGGGGTGCGGTGGGGACAATAAGTGAGCACTGTATCAACATCTGGGGTCCCAGACTATTCAACATCTTACCAGAAGATATCAGAAACACAGCTGGAACTAGTGTAGAATCTTCAAGAGAAAACTGGACAAGTATCTTCACCAGGTGCCAGATCGACCAGGCTGTGATAGATATGTGGAGCAGCGGGCCTCCAGCAGCAACACCCTGGTTGACCAGGCAAGCACCAGATGAGCCTGGCCCATGGCCAGGCTCAGAGAGTAGATAAGCTCTCAAAACTCTTCAAAGAACTGATATGAAAGAGCTGATATGCTGGTGAAGGGCTCTTAGAGTCCAGGAATTGGAGCTTCCCTTTATTTCCTTGGTCAAACTTGATTGCCTCCCATTCCCCAAGCACTAAATATGTAATCCCCAGTGGGTTTAGCACTTTCCATTGAGAGTGCTAAACCCACTGAGGCAGGATGGCCCAAAAAGAAAAACAAAAGTTTCTCTTGTTAACTTTAGTAATGTATACAGGAGAAAGGGTTACTAGCCTCTTGCTCCCGGCATTTTAATTGCCTCTTACGACATGCATGGCTTGCAGAGGAAGAATTCTGTTCCATTTCCCCATGGAGATAAGAGGAAACAAACAAGAACAAGAACTAGTAAGAAAATAGAAGAAAACCCAGGAGGGCGTGTATACATATGCTTGTACATGTATGTGTAGTGTGATCTAAGTGTAAGTAGAAGTAGCAAGACGTACCTGAAATCTTTGATGTTCATGAGACAGGAAAAAAGACAGCAATCCTACCATCATGTAAAATAATTACAGGCTTTTGTTTTACTTGCTTGGCAGGATAGTAGTACGTCCCTGGGCAGTTGCTGTCTACCAACCTACTACCTACAGTGAGAACATTATAAGAGAATGTTTTCGTGGGCATAGTCACTGATTTAATCCCCTCCAGTGTGGATCTGTTCTGGCTCTGATAATGGTTATAATTTATGTAACTGAGTTTCCAGAGGTTTGTGACTTAGCAAATGAATGAAATTAGAGCAGAGTAGAAAATCAGACTCAGTCCTTCAGATGATTTTGGTATACAAGTGGGCCCTGCTTATATAGCAGGTTAGGTTCAGCCTACTACTATAAAGTGAAAATCGTTGTAAAGTGAAAGTCTCTTTTAACTTTCAAATGCATATAAAAGCCTGATGACATGTTTACACTATCATATAGAACAGTAGAGCTAGGCAATAAAAATACATATACAGTACACACATTACTTACCTTAAAATATTTTCATCCTTAGCTTATAGTGAGTTGTGAATGTATTTATTGTAGGAAGTGTCTGAGTAAGTGAAGAATGTGTATAATCGAAAACCGCTGCATTAGCAAAACGCTGTAAAGTGAAGTGCTGTAAAGCGGAGCCCTCCTGTATACAGGAAATAAAGTCTAGACTGAATGGTGTAGACAGATGGCGATAAGGGAGCGGAAATACTGAGCATGTAGAGTATGAGAATGAAATAAAGTGCCTAATGAGAGAAGGACTATGTATGAAAACTAAAGATTTTGTGGAATCAGTAATGAAAGTGAAATTAGAATTTCAAGTAAACAGTGATAGAGAAGAAACATCTGGAAATAAAGATTCACAAATAGTGGTTGATATTGTAAATTGGCTCCTCAGAGGAAATAATATGTTTCCAAAACCAGTGGAAATATTATAATACATAGCTCTGGTATGTACCTTTGAGTTCTGAGAACTTTTCTAAGCTTTGATATACCTTTCATGAGTTCTGAGTTTTTCTACTCCTGGAGCCCGGCCATGGGCCAGGCTCGTCTGGTGTTTACCTGGTCAACCAGGCAGTTGTTGTTAGTGACCCGTTAACCCACATATCCATCACAACCTGGTTAATCTGGCATCATTAGTATTGTTCTACTGTAACCACAAATGGATAAGTCAAATACATTGTATATACATACATACATTGAATTTAATAAAACAAGAAACCTGTTTTCTTGACACTTGTCTGCTTACACCAATTTGTTAACATGTTTTAGGGCAAGTGAGATTATTTTTTTCTGCCATATTGGCTGTTTTCCAGCATGGTAATTTGTTGCTCCATAACAGTTTACTTTTTTGTAACAGGTGGAGAAGTGGAGGATGATGACGATGATGAAGGGATGGGCCGTGATTGGTTAGATTGGATTTATGTATTATCACGGATGCTGGTTCTCTTATCGATCGTCTACTTCTACTCGACTCTCTCCAGGTTCATGATAGTTGTTGCCATTGCCATGCTCTTATACCTGTAAGTAATGCTTATTCAGCTGATGTTCATTTTTTTAGTAGGTTAATTGATAATTTAGTTTAATATCAGTCATCATTCTCTTCCAACCTCATCCCCACATTATTCACCAACCCCCCACATTATTTACCAACCCCCACATTATTTACCAACCCCCACATTATTCACCAACCCCCACATTATTCACCAACCCCCACATTATTCACCAACCCCCACATTATTCACCAACCCCCACATTATTCACCAACCCCTACATTATTCACCAACCCCCACATTATTCACCAACCCCCACATTATCCCCACACCATCTCCATTTTGAGTTGCTATTGTCAGTTCAGCAACAATGTTTGAGCATTTCAGCCCTCTGATGTTTGCTGCTTTGCTGAGCCTAAAATGTTAGTGATTACCCCTTCATTCTCTTCAATTTGTATTAGGGTAGTATTCCAGTGTTTATTAAGGCCCCTGAGCATAGCCATAGCAGTGGCTAGGTTGCTCATGTTAAGAAGTTAGTAATGAAATTAAATGGCACAGGAAAGTAGTTATTAGACATGATTGTTTGTGAGTTAGCAATCACTGGTGGTAGACATGGTATAAATTAACTCACTATGGTACGTGAGGAAAATGAAAAGTCGGGAAAAGTGTGGCAATTAGTACACAGTCACCAACTCAACACTAACTTCAGCCAGATGATTCTACAGAGGAATCATTCTGATACTTCCCATGGAAGACCATCATCATCATAGGTAAGTTATGTAATACATTGTACTATATTTTAATAATAGACTATTGTATTTACTACAATATTATTTGTATATAATATATTATTGGAATGAGTCAACACATTTAATGTTTTTACTGTTTACCTGGAGACCTGGAGTTTACCTGGAGAGAGTTTCGGGGGTCAACGCCCCCGCGGCCCGGTCTGTGACCAAATTGAAAAACTTTATGGGTATAATTTTGTGGAACATGGATACTTTGTAGGCTGTTAGCTGAGTGGCTAACAAGGATGGTATTAGAGTGAACATAGTGCCAAACAATCACCAGAGGTGCATATCGACTGAATAACTTTTGTGGCATGGGATAAGTTGGTCTGGCTCATCTAAGAATTATCTGAGCAATTATGACACCTTCATTTTAGATCTTCTTTCTTCTTCTTTCAACGTACCAGCCGTATCCCACTGAGGTGGGGTGGCCCAAAAGAAAAAACCAAAGTTTCTCCTTTCAAATTTAGTAATATATACAGGAGAAGGGGTTACTAGCCCCTTGCTCCTGGCATTTTAGTCGCCTCTTACAACACGCATGGCTTACGGAGGAAGAATTCTGTTCCACTTCCCCATGGAGATAAGAGGAAATAAACAAGAACAAGAACTAGAAAGAAAATCGAAGAAAACCCAGAGGGGTATGTATATATACGCTTGTACATGTATGCGTAGTGTGACCTGAGTGTAAGTAGAAGTAGCAAGACGTACCTGAAATTTTGCATGTTCATGAGACAGAAAATTTTGGATCTTATACACATTATATGTCAAGCCCATCTTAAAGTATGCAGCACCTACTTGGTCCCTACACCTGATCGTGTTGAATGATAAACTATATCTGTAGATTTGTAACCAGAAAAGTTCTCTAGTGGAGAAGACTTGGATTATTTTATTACATATTTTTTATTATTAACACATCGGCCGTCTCCCACCAAGGCAGGGTGGCCCGAAAAAGAAAAACTTTCACCATCATTCACTCCATCTCTGCCTTGCCAGAGGTGCGCTTACACTACAGTTATAAAACTGTAACATTAACACCTCTCCTTCAGAGTGCAGACACTGTATTTCCCATCTCCAGGACTCAAGTCTGGCCTGCCAGTTTTCCTGAATCCCTTCATAAATGTTACCTTGCTCACACTCCAACAGCACGTCAAGTCCTAAAAACCATTTGTCTCCATTTGCTCCTATCTAACACGCTCATGCGTGCTTGCTGGAAGTCCAAGCCCCTCGCACACAAAACCTCGTTTACCTCCTCCCTCCAACCTTGGATATGATGAGAAATTAAGGGAATTGAACTTGACTGTACAGACTAAGTCTTGCTTTTTAAAAGCTTTTTGAAAACCGGATTTTTATCATTACAAATGAGAGATGTATCTGGCTATGAGAGTAGCACGTCTTTTGTGTTGGATGGCCCTCATGGATTTAGGATTTTTTTACAAATATAACAACAGTCCATGATGCTTCACCTACATTTTTTACAAATATAGCAACAACAAAGTCCATGCTGCTTCACTCATATTTTTCACGAAAGAATTCTCCCATATCATTGAAATATCCAGATATTGTATTAAGTGCAAACAATATCTAATCATGTATGGGTTATTTTAATATCTACAAATACTGTACAGCCCCTCCTAACTCAGCGCATGCTCATTTACTGACATCTCGAACTTGCATCAGGCTCTCTGACCAGTATACATACCTATATAATGTACAGTGGACCCCCGCATAGCGACTTTAATCCGTGCAAGAGGGCTCATTGTTATGCGAAATGATCGGTATGCGAATGAATTTTCCCCATAAGAAATAATGGAAATCAAATTAATCCGTGCAAGACACCCAAAAGTATGAAAAAAAAATTTTACCACATGAAATATACATTTTCCTACACACAAAGAGAAGGATACATGCACAATAGTAGAGTAGTACATGCACAATATATATTGTGCATGTACTACTCTACTAAATGAAGAATAAATGACACTTACCTTTATTGAAGATGCAGCAATGACTGATGAGACACTGTGTCCTGGGAGTGCCTTTTCCTCCTGAGTACTGTAGGTCCTGTTTGGCATTTTCTTCCAGAACAGGCCTTATCACACTGTGTATGCCACTATGATTCTTAAATCTCTCAAACCAACCTTTGCTGGCTTTAAATTCACCAATATGAGCACTAGTTCCAGGCATTTTTCCCTGTTCACCTGGGTGTTAGTCGACTGGTGTGGGTTGCATCCTGGGAGACAAGATTAAGGACCCCAATGGAAATAAGTTAGACAGTCTTCGATGACACTGACTTTTTGGGGTTATCCTGGGTGGCAAATCCTCTGGGGTTAATTGTTTCTTGGTATTCTCAATAAGCCACACCAACAACGGTGCTACAGCAGCAGCAGCAGCAGCTGACAGTGCTACAGCAGCAGCAGACGATGATACAGCAGCAGCAGACGGTACTACAGCAGCAGCAGACGGTACTACAGCAGCAGCAGCAGCAGCTGACGGTGGTACAGCAGCAGCAGCAGCTGTACCACCAATAGTAGCGATGGTTGATTGGGGTTTATTATACAACCTGGCCAGCTCGGAGACACGCACTCCACTTTCATACTTATCAATGATCTTTTTCTTCATCTCTATAGTAATTCTCACCCTTATTGCTGTAGGGTTGGCACTAGAAGCTTTCTTGGGGCCCATGGTCACTTATTTTGCAGATAAAATCACCAAAAACACTAATAATACGAAATGTTCCGATTGTATGCTTGGATGTTACCGCGGAGGCTGGCTGGTAAACAATGCCACCGGCGGCACATGTGAGGCTGGCTAAGGGCGCAAATTGGACGCGTCTCGGACGAAGAGTGGTGAGCGGGTTTTTGAGCGGTATGCGAGGCAAAATTTTTGCGATAAAAGCAAGCGGTATGCGGATTGAACGTTATGTGATGCCGATGGTATGCGGGGGTCCATTGTATATTAGAGCTGATTTCCTCTATTCTGTTTATTACAATATACAGTATGCTACTGTATAAATATTTTAAAATATACCAGAAATGTTATAAATGGTGCAAAGGTGACATTAAAACAATATCAAAGATAGTTGACACAAACCCACTTCCATTATAGTATGCTCCTCACTTAGCGACGAATTCGTTTACCTAAATGGTCTTAGGAATGGAACTAAATCATTAAGTGAGGAGAGGCTATATACTCAATGTATCACTTTTTTTTTTCTCAACAAATCTGCTGTTTCCCACCAAGGCAGGGTGGCCCAAAAAGAAAAACGAAAGTTTCTCTTTTTAAATTTAGTAATTTATACAGGAGAAGGGGTTACTAGCCCCTTGCTCCCAGCATTTTAGTTGCCTCTTACAACACGTATGGCTTACGGAGGAAGAACTAGAAAGAAAATAGAAGAAAACCCAGAGGGGTGTATATATATATGCTTGTATATATGCCTCGGTGGGAGACGGCCGACTTGTTGAAAAAAAAAAAAAAATGCATGTTTAGTGTGACCTAAGTGTAAGTAGAAGTAGCAATCGTACCTGAAATCTTTCATGTTTATGAGACAGAAAAAAGGACACCAGCAATCCTACCATCATGTAAAACAATTACAGGCTTTCATTTTACACTCACTTGGCAGGATGGTAGTACCTCCCTGGGCGGTTGCACATTATTTTATGTCTTATAATATTTAACGAAGGTAATGTAATGAGAGGGCAAGTTAATTTTGCCTTACCATTGTCTCTTGTTTATTCACAGATATCAAGCTGGCTGGTTTAGACCTGCACGAAGAATAGAGCAACCTCAAGCAGCTAACGAGAACGACGCAAATAATATTCAAGATGACAGAAATAACAACATTAATAATAACAATAACAATAATGAGATACCAGAGGGACTTAGAAATCAGGAGGCAGAGGAAGAGGAAGAGGAAGAGGAGGAGGAGGAAGTGGCAGCAGTAACAGTTGATGCCAATCAAGACAATGGTGTCAACAATGAAACTGTAGAAAGTGAAGGCACTGACAGGGTGGTCGAGGAAATACCCGTGCGACCTTCGTTTCTGGTGCTCTCTTGGACATTCCTAACAGCTTTCTTCACATCTCTGATCCCCGAACAACCTCAAGCAATTTAAAGATAGCTATTTATATTTGTTGATTCATTCTTCATTAGTTCATAATGTGCACTTCATTGTGATTCCCACAGTACTGAGAACACTTTGTGAGGAACTAAAATTTTGGATATCCATATGTGCAGGCAAAAGGTTTACCTGCTGCATTTGTTCTTGTAAAAAAAATAGTTTGAATACTTTTTAATTTTTTTAAGCACATTTTCTTTGTGAGTTCCTAAGGAAACTTTTTGATAACCAACCTCACTTTTGAGTGCTCATTGCACATCTGTGGATCGTGTTATGTATTAGTGTCCAAAATTGGACTGAATATTACAATGCATTATTTCTGCATGTGATATATACTCTGGGTATATTATGCTATCTTGTGTGCAGTGTTTTTTGCACAAACTGTTGTATCGAAGTTCAGTTTATTTTTCTTTAGATTTATTCTTTATTTCAGCTTGCAGAGAAAATATATATTTGGCATTTGCTGTGCCATTGGGTAATCTCTTATAAACTTTGTTTCTTACAAAGAAAATGGTGCCAGTGGATAAAGACGTGGTAATCAAATGAAGAGTGACTTGGCGAATTACAGTGGAACCTCAAATATCGAACTTTCTTCGTTCCAGACAGCTGTTCGAGTGCTGTTACCAAACGAATTTATTCTCATCAGGAATAATGTAAATTAGATTAGTTCATTTCAGACCCTCAAAAATACACTTATAAAAGCACATACAAAAATACACTTAAATAATTGGTTGAGTTGGAGGCAGTTCGATATTTGAGGTTCCACTGTATAAGAAATGGAGTTTTAGGTGTAATAAACAAATTCCCAGTGTTAGTGGTAACTGATGTGTTCAGCATCGACTAGTAGCCAAAGATATATTTATACAGATTTGTTTATCAAAGTACAGAAGATACTTAGTTCTTGCAATAAACAAGTAAAAAAAAAAAATGGAGGTCACCTCAGAGTACACAAGGGGAATACAGAAGGAAATAAGTTAACCGGTTATAAAAATACATAAAAGCTGCAAAAATAGTAATGATTTTTCCATCCAATACAGAAATGTCGTCTTTATTCTTGAGAAATAAAAAGCTCAAACTTCGCCAGTCCCAATTTAGAGGCTTGTGGACAAAGTAAGATTAATGTGTAACACCTGCAGTACTCTGTGAATGTTTTCTGTAATATGTTGAATATATATATATATATAACACTAAAATAAGGCAAAAAATGTTTTAGATAAGCTAATGTGTTGTTAAATGAAGAATCTGTTTAATAAATACTTCAATATGTCTTCCATACGAAAGAAAATCTTGCTATAGGTTAATATGCATTTTG